>NW_024429267.1:55007699-55460199 GCF_017639785.1 Mesocricetus auratus | reverse complement strand
CCAGGTAACCTTTGTGTCTTTGCACTCCTGAACCTCCCACCCCAGGGTGCCAATTTGAGATTAAGAAGTCTCCTGTCTTTTACTCAGGGCCTTGAATAAATCTATTTCCTTCCTCAATTTTCTCTTTGGTTTTTGGTAGAAAGGTGAAGGTTGAGAACTTCAGACTCTAGTAACCGAAGGAGTCTTCACCGCCTCCCTCTCTTGTGTCTTTTGGTACGAGTCCCTGAGGTTTGCACAGAACGATCCTGTCAAAGGGTCCTGGTTCTACAGCCAGAGGCACCTGGGGTCAGGGTGCATCACACGTGGGTCAGCTTTGAGACCCCTGGGCAAACGCTGGGGGCAGGGCAATGGTGCATATGGCGGCAGAAGCCGTCCAAGAAGACCCATCATCCCCAAGAATGACTGCCATAGAAATACCAGGACATTAAAACACCTGACAGCTGCAGGCTTGAGAATCTTTAAGGCTTCCCTGGTATAGAGGCATTTTGGACCTACACACACCCACAGTCCACCACACCAGGGTGTGTCCTTGTTGTGAATAAATTTCTATTGCTATAAATAGAACTTGTAGCTTGAAAAATAAAAACCTGATTATTTGGTTTATCTCATTGGTGAGGCCCCACCCCAAAACACAAAAGGTTGTCCTTTGGTGTCCAAGAGTGTTGGCACCTGGTCCCCAGCAAACTAACACTTCAAATGTTCAAATATAAAACAGTGGAGTACTTGCATGGAACCTGTGGATGCATTCCCTATCCTTAAACCAAGTCTAATACAATGCAAATGGTCTATACATGTCCAGTAGGGCACAATGGTTTTCTGTTCCCATGTGTTCAGTCTGTGGTTGGTTAAATCCAAGCACTCTTGGTCACAGATGTCCAGTTCTGTAATGCTTCCTGCTAATGTGCCGGGGAAAACCCCAAGCCCCTCTGTATGTATCCATCTGCCCATGTCCTGTATGGTCATCTTGTTTAGAGCACATGACACTCCCTGCTTTGTAGAGGAAGAGATGATCAATTTCAAGCTACTAGCTCACCGTTCACATGTAAGATCTGGCAGGGTTTAGATTCAAGCTCGGGCCTACCTACTCTGTTACCTCCACTCCTCCATCGGGCCACACGGACTGTGGGCTGCAGTTCAATAAAAACCAGAATACCTCTGTACACAGAGCAGCCCCATAGCAGTGAGGTGTATCAGATGGAGTGTGGCAAGCATGGTCGCTTTGTCACGGGTCTACTGCCTCTACTGGTTGCTGCTCCGCCCTTCTTCCTAAGGCCCCACCCACCCACCCTCCACCAGCTGCAGAGGAGGAAGAGGCCCCTTTGCCCCTGTCTGGCCCCTCTATGGTGCTGAAGAATAAGGGACACAGTGCTTACAGCCTTTGGCCGGTTTGTCAGCTCCTACCCAGCCCCTGCTCCATGCTGAACTGGGTAAGGGTCCTGCCACCTCACCACTCAACCCACAGGATTCTTTCTGTTGGGAGCTCTGGCCCAGTCCAATTCACTTTCTGCTCAATCCCTACTCCTTCCTCGAGATTCCTCGAGGACATCCCGTCCCTGTCTCTCTAGAAAGATGCACATAAACTCTGAGAAGTGAGATGAAACCAGTTTGCTGATGCTGAAATCCCAGCCTCTCTACCTTTTAGATTTGAAGCAGCGGAGTTAACCTTCCTGAACCTTGGTTTATTTCATCTGAAAATTGGAAATCCTTCCTACAGCATGTGTATCACACCGACATCACTTAGAGAAAGCAGAAAAAAACCACACGCAGCACCCCATAGCCATTAAGCCTCTCCCTGGGTCCTGCACTGTGTGCAACTGTCCATTAACGGATCATTAAGCCTTTGCATGCGGGACTCTGGTCTTCAGCTCCTTTGGGTAGCATCATCCAAGGCACAGTTTACTTCCAGTGGGACCCGATGGGTGCTAGCCATGACGACTAGAGTGATGTCCCTCCCGATACCCATCTCCTCATTGCCCCATATCGTACTCACATTTCCTTTGCTGAGGTAGACAGTAACCTGCCCTTCATCTCTGACCTCAGAAAACATGGGGGCCCCCACGAGCAGGTCAGAGAGGCCGTCCATGTTCAGGTCAACTGCACACAAGGAGGAGCCGAAGTAAGAGCCCATCTGCAACCGAGTCCAATCACAGCGTGTTCAGAAGCTGTCCTTGCTTTGTCAGCCCATGTCCCCATTCCCTCAGAAGCCGCCTCAGCTGAGCACAGAGAGGCACACCCAACTCCTGTAGACTTTCCAGTCAATGAGAGACCAAAGCTGCTCATCTTAGAGACCCCTTTCCTAGAGCCCTGCCAGGGGCAGGTAAAGGGGCAGTCCCCCAACAGTGAGACACTGTGTTTATGTATGTGCTCCACGTACCAGACACCAGGGGCAGGTAAAGGGGCAGTCCCCCTACAGTGAGACACTGTGTTTATGTATATGCTCCATGTACCAGACATTTGACAAGGCATAGTAAGTATTATAACACAGGCAGGTAGGAAAATATGCCACAGGGCACATATCCCCTCCAGCCTTACACAGGGTAAGACATGGGTCATGCATGAGCCGGCATGACAGAAGAACACATAATCCATGCGCTATCCTTTTTGATACATGAGGAAGTGGGGCTGGATCTTCTTGAATCAGAGTGCAATCGGTACCTATTACTTTATTATTCTCTCTGTCTCTCCCTCTCTCTCGTGTGTGTGTGTGTGGTGTATGTGTATGTGTGTGTATGTGTGTGTATGTGTGTGTCTGTGTGTATGTGTGTGTATGTGTGTATGTGTGTATGTGTGTGTATGTATGTGTGTGTATGTGTGTGTATGTGTGTATATATGTGTGTATGTGTGTGTGTATGTGTGTATGTGTGTGTGTGTGGTGTGCATGCTCATGTGTGCGCCTGTTCATGTGAGTGCAGTACACATGTGTGTACGTGTACACAGGTATGCAGGTACATGTGCACATCTCCGCCTCCCCCGTGCTGAGGTTACAAGAGCACGCCACCACCACTCTCGGCTTCTCCGAGTGCACTCCAAGGATGGAAGGGTCGCACTTAGGTCCTCATATAACAAGACTCTGCAGCCAAGCCTCCTGCCCAGTATCTGTTATATTATATCCACCATCTCAAATCCAAAGGCCAAAGATCCGGGCTTTAGCCTGGACGGAACAAGTGAAATAAAAGCTGGCAGCGCAAGCGTGCTCACAGGCGACGTCTGGGTTCTCTGTGGCTAAGTCGTGAAAGTGAGTGGTGGAGACTGCAGCGTCCCGGAGCCCACGGGCACGACCCCACCCAGCTGTGGCTAACAGCACCAGGAGAGCTGGGCCCCAGCACGTCAGCTTTTCCTTTTCCAAAAGACTACTAAACTTTGACTTCCGGTACCTATTTCAAATGCTGGCAACAGGTTCATTATTTTTTTAAGGCTGGTTGCTGTGGGATTATTGGTTCAGGGCTGTAATCCCAGATATTTGGGGCTGAGGTACCCCAAGTTCAAGGCCAGCCTGGCAAACTTAGCAAGACACTCCCTCTAAAGTAAAAGCAGGGGCTGAGAGATGGCTCAGTGGTCCTGAGTTCTGCTTCCTGCACCCACACCGAGCAGCTCCAGCTCCAGGGACATGTGACATCACTGGCTCACAAGGGCACTTCACTCATGGGCACAACAAGCCCACACACATACACATGGTTTAAAGTTATAGACCTTTAAGTAAATGTTACAAAAGAGCTACGGATACACAGCTCAGCAGTAAGAGGGCTTTGCCTAGACAATGAGAGGTCCTAGGCTAATATCCAGTTCTGTGATAAATAAGAAAATATCGTGCTTGCCCTAAGCATGCATGCTGCGTCTGCCCTAGAGGGCTGCAGGTCTGAAGCTGATTTCAAACGGAAGGGCCCGGAATTTTCACTTGCTTATGAGACCTGTTGGTAACTGACCCCGGGGAGATACAGAGAGGCGTGAGAACTCCACACTACTTCCTGCAGTAAATACTAGCCCTGGAGGCCTGGGGAACATTGTTTAGAAACCTTGCAAGACCAGAAGAGCAGAGACAACAGCTGTTCTCTTGGGCTGAGCCCTAGGGGGGTGATCGGCTTAACCCCAGCAGGCTATTTAGTTTGGTATCTTCATGGGTGCTGAATCAAAAATCCTTCAGTTGTTTTTAAATGCAGACATTTCACCCACTGAGGTGAGTCAATGACATTTTGGCATGTCAAGGACATGCTTTGGACCAGGAGCTACAATCCTTGGCAGCTTGGAGTGTGTTTGGATTCATATCCGAACCACAAACAGCAGTGACCTTGAGCTTACTGTTGTAAGGTGTCAACTCAATAAAGAGCAGACCACTTTTCTATTTTCTCTTTTTCAGTTGTGGTGCTGTTGTTGGTTTCCTTTCTTCGGGAAAGGGAGCCAGGATACCAGACAGTTTGAACGGGAGTAGAGCCAAAGCAAAGCAGAAGTAAATGGGTGACTTTCTAGTTGGAACCTTCTGTTGTCTACGGAGCCCTGAACAAAAAGGGCCACGCTGGAGACCTTTGGAAGCCCAGGAGGTCACATCCTCTCTCTATAAGATAATGGAGAAGTCAGAGAGCTGAGGATATCTTCTAGCAATAAGCAGATGTCTGCAGAAGGGAAAGGCCCGTGTCAAGGTCGGATGGATGACGGTGAGCGCAAGGGTAGCTGGGGTTGCTGAGAGGGGACGGTGAAGGCCACGGCAGGGGTGTAGATGATTTAGGAGTAACTACGGGGCAGGGTGATGGCTTTGCGGAGAGGAGCCCTAAAGGAATGGTGGGGTCCCAGGCGATGACTCAGACCGTAAAGTACAGACTGTGCAAGCATGAGGACCCAAGCCTGAGCATCTACAACCCTGGTGCTGAGGAAGCAGAGACGGGTGGATCCCTGGAGCTCACAGCCCAGCCAGCCAACCGAGGGCCTCTCTCAGAAATAAGGTAGAGTGGCTGAGGTAGACACCAGACATCGGCCCCTGGCCTCCATACGCACACGTAAGCATGCAGTACATCTGCATGCACGTACATGTGTATATCCACATGATGGCACGCACGCGCGCGCACGCACACACACACACACACACACACACCACATACGGAAGGAAAGGAGAGAGGCTGGGAGAATGGGGAAGGAGGGGGGATTAGGAAGATGACTGTGGAGCTGGAGTAAAGCACTGTGGCCCTGCAGTCTCTGCATGGAAGAATCCAGCTCACCCTATCGCAATGAGGCCATTCAAACAGATATGAGTCTGTCCTAGAGCTCAATGCACTGATTCCTCAGCAACTCAGATGAGTGTTCTCAACGGCTGCATGATCTCCCTTCACAGCATCCACTCCCAAATCGTCCCTGAACCCGACTCACTTCAACACAATTGGTCATGGAAGCCCCTCTCCAGACCTAGGGGCTTTGGGCAGAGAAGAGAAGCTACAGGCAGACTGATGATAGAAGGACAGGCAGACTGACTGATGATAGAAGGACAGACAGACTGACTGATGATAGAAGGACAGACAGACTGACTGATGATAGACAGACAGCAGGGGGAGCAGGGTCCAGCTCTACAAGCACTGTGAAAGAATGCTCACACTTTCACGTGTAGGCACATTATCCACAATGGACACAACCACCCATTTACCACATGGTAGTCACCCCTACTTGTTTGGGGGGGCTCTCTCTGTTTTATACATCACAAATAGTATGTAGCTCTTTCTTTCCTAACTTTAGAGTTGCTTAGAAAACTCGTTTTGCAAATTTTTCACTGATGCTTTCTGATGCTAATATTTTGGGGTTTGGGAAATGTTAAAATAACACATGGCCATACACTTCCGAGAGCTAGAGGCAGAGCCAAGTTTGTGGGTGCATTTTTTTCCACGTAAAGGTTATGATCATTATATACTGAGTGTACATATTAAGGTTGTTAAAATTGCAACCATAGGGGGAAAAATAACAACTATGTGTAAGTGGGATTCTTGGAATTCTGAACACCGTTCACTCACTGTTGGGGCAACATGGAATGTTTCTAGGCTGGTGTGTAGCAAGAACAACCCACAGCAGGAATGCAGCGGGAACCAGGGATGCCGGCCAGGAAGGAACAATCCCTGTTCCCCCCTTGTCTCGGAGAAACTGCGGGCAAAGCCTCCTGGCAGCTCCCTCCCACACTCCACGCATCCTAAGCTTTGTTCCAGAGCCCACTGAGTCCTCCAACAGCCCCCAGGATCCCCCAGTCCTCCTGGCCTGCTGAGCCACCAAGCTCAGCCACACCTTCCTACTGATCTAAGCCACAAAAACACAGGCAGGAGAGGGAAGCCCAGGAAAAGGATGTGAGTGAGTCACCGGACCATTCTACTGGAAACTTTCAGGAAACAGGGAGGGAGGTGAGCGTGGTAGGGTGTGATGTAGCCCTTCTCCAAGACAGCCTCCAGAAATGGCTTTGTGGCTGTTTCTCAACCTTCTAAGAACATTGAGGTACAAAGTTATTACCTGAAATAAATACACACACACACACACACCTACCTCCCCTACCTCGTGGTGTTTTAAGGAATTTTATAATTTTGTGCTAGTCTGCATCCATGGATAGACACCCTGTGGTACACACAGCCTATCGGATGTGGGTTGAACATCCCTGTACATGAACTAAGGTGGGTTTCATTTGAATTTTCTTTACATGATAGTGGCCCTCCTGGCAACAATAGTCAGGGGACAAGGGCATGGGCAGAGGAGGCAGCATCAGGGGATGAGACGGGGACAATGGTCAGTACCTGATCCTTCTGGACTGGATTTGTGCGTGCATGGGAAGCTAGAGGAAGACAAAGGGAAGGGAGGGGGAAGGCAGAGAGACAGCGCCCGTCGCTTGGGAGACAGCGCCCATGGCATGGGCACCAGCACCTGGACCATGACGCCCTTTTAAGCAAGCCTGTAGCTCAGCCCTGTACACACTCATCTGCTACATGTCTCCTCGGGTGCGCGTGTGCCCTCAGGTTACACACACCCTCAAAGGGAACTGACTCCCTGTTGAGCCACATCAAGAACTCACCTTTCTTCCTGAAGCCTGGAAAATCTTTACAAGGGTCCCTGATCTCCGGTCAGCTCTGAATATATAAACCTGTGGGAGGAAAACAACACAAACCCGGGTCAGGACGGAAGCACTGACTACAGGCTGTCCTCACTGTGTGCCCATGGCCTTTCAGGTGTGTGTACACTGGCTGGTGACAACAAAGGAGTCAACGGAGCTCCCAGCAACTCCGCAGCAGAGAAAGTGTCAGTCCGGGGTGGCGTGGAAAGGAGTTCCAGGGCTCCCTGAGCTGCCCCGTAGAAACCATGCACAATAGGGCCCTTTCTCTTTAACCCCTTCAGTCTTGAGAGCTAGAGCTTTAATCAAGTCACCATCTAAGACAAGGTGGTGGAGGTGAGCACTGGGGAGAAACTCTCCAACGTGATCCCACACTGTAGTTAGAATTATGGAGTCTGTGTGGATAATCATCATCATAATCATCTGTGGGGTTTTTTTGTTTTTTTGTTTGGTTTGGTTTGGTTTGGTTTTTCAAGACAGGGTTTCTCTGTATTGTTTTGGAGCCTGTCCTGGAACTAGCTCTTGTAGACCAGGCTGGTCTCGAACTCACAGAGATCCGCCTGCCTCTGCCTCCCAAGTGCTGGGATTAAAGGCGTGCGCCACCAACGCCCAGCTGTTTTTGTTTTGTTTTGTTTTTAAGAGATTTAATGATTTTATTTTACATATATCAGTGTTTTACCAACATGCATGTATGTGCACCATATGTGTGCCTGGTGTCCACAGAGGTCAGAAGAGGGCATTTAACCCCCCCGGATCTGGAGTTACAGACAGCTGTGAGCCACCATGTGGGTGCTGGGAACCTAATTCTGGTCTTCTGCAAGAGCAACAAGTGCTGTTGACCGCTAAACTGTCTCTCTAGCCCCTCATCATTCCATCTTCACAAAGTATTTCAGTGCCCCCTCTCTCTCTCCTTGTGTGTGTGTGAGTGTGTGTGAGTATGTGTGAGTGTGTGAGTGTGTATTGTGTGAGTGTAAGTGTGTGAGTGTGTATGTGTGTGAGTGTAAGTGTGTGAGTGTGTATGTGTGTGAGTGTAAGTGTGTGAGTGTGCGTGTATGTGTGAGTGTGTATTTATGTGAGTGTGTATGTGTGTGAGTGTATTGTGTGAGTGAGTGTGTGTGTGTGTGTGTGTGTGTGGTGTGAAGAGACCAGAAGAGGGCATCAGATCTCCTGCAGCTAGAATTACAGGTGGCTGTGAGCTTCTGGATGTGGGTGCTGGGAACTAAAAGTCCTCTACAAAGGCAGCAAGCACTCTAAATCACCGAGCCATCTCTAGTAACATATTATGCAAAGATGAGCTCATGAGAACCAGAGTAGAGGACCCTTTCCTAGGCTAAGGAACAACCACGTTGGTGTGAATGCTCTGGTGTTCTCACACCAGGAGTGAAAGCACCCATTCGTAAAAGTTACAATGGAGAAGTCTGGGGGCCCTGCTTCCTCCCTAGACAGCAAAATCGTCACTGGGTTTTTTCTTCCACTATGAAGAGGAATTCATGTGACTCAGAAAGAGTCAGCTCTTGACATGAGTATCAGAGTTCAACTCTGCCTGAGCCCTGAGTTACTTGGTTTCATTTTCTAAGGACCTCTCTCCACCGCATCACACTCCTGAAGCCCGAGCAGCGACTGCTGCCTGCTGCCCAAGATGATCCGGAGACAAGGCCTCATGAGCGGGTCTCATCAAGCCCCGTCAGCTGATGGCTTCTGAGCTGACTTCTCTGCTGATGGTGCTCATTAACCAGGCTGTGGGGTCCAGAACTCAGGGTTCCACTTCTCTGAAGCACAGGAGATACACTGGTCTACCCTTGGGACTATGGGCCCAGCATTTACAGCACGGTTCAGCTTTTCCCAACACTGTGGTTTGAATGAATAGGGTCCCCTGCCGGGTCACGTGTTTGAACACCTGGTTCCCAGCTGGTGTCAGTGTTTGGGAGGGCTGGGAGGAGGGGCCTTTTGGAAGGTGAGTGGGGGCAGGCCTTGAGGTTAATTTTCTGTTTTTGGGGTGTAGATACTTCCTTTCTGCCGCCATGCCTTCTGCATTGTGACAGCATCTCTCTCCTCAGACTCCAAGCCATAATAAATTCTCCTCTCTCTAAATGGCTTCTTGACAGTGATGAGGAGAAATGAGTACAGCCAGTAAGATAAATGTGGATCTCCTGAGCGAGGGTGCCTGAACCATGATGCTACCTACCGCCACAGTTCCCCTTCGCTGACCCTGAGAGGCCATGATTCCCAGAACGTCTAAGAGTGCCCTGTGCTTTGGGGTATCCCCTACCTTCTTGGCAACTATGACAGAGAAAGTCAAATCTACATGTTCCCAGGCTAGCCCTAGTTACACTAGTCTTGAAAACAAAGTGGGGTTTTTTGTTTGTTTTCGTTTTTTCTGAAACATCGGGGAACATGAAAATCAGGCATTATGAACCTCTCAAGACATCGCAGATGAGATCTGATTCCATCAGGTCAGAGTCGTTTGGGAAGGCGGAGGTGTTTGAGTTTGAACAGCACTAGATGCTCTTCCTCTGGAGGGTACCAGGATGTCAAGGGTAGTCTTTAAAATCTCACCCAAAGTCAGCTGCAAACACTCTAAACTTTCAAGGTGATCGCTCCCAATGTGACCAGAAGGAGACAGTCAGAGAGAGGGGAGGGCTCCCCATCAGCCCCCACTTACTCGTCAGCCTACTGGGAGAGTGTTCAAGACCAGGCAAACTGGAAAGGCCTCTACAGGGCAGGATGCTCCCTCCTCTGCGTGGTACTACACCACGCCTCGGGCTTCTCTCCCCCTCACCTTTCCGATGCCTTCATCCTGTGGGGCGCCTCCTACCACGTCGGTGATGGACGGATGAGAGAAGTGGCCGGCAGTCACTGCATAGCCTGAACGGGATGGGTAGAAATCGAAGACACGCTTGAGAAAGAAGGTCAGATAAGGAAAACATACGCAGCTGAAGAAAACATTTCCTAGGTAGGTATTTTACTCAGGCAGTATGCTATTGTTGGGACATACGCCCTTCTGGAAGACAAGTGACAGCTGTCAATCTTTTCATATTAAATAGCTTGTCTCATGAAAATGCATGCTCACATGGACACTGTGAGGGCAGTAGGGTGCTAAGTACTCTGTGTGTGTCTTACTTTGGGGAAATACAATTCTAATGACACAGTCCACACACAAAAGTGTACAACTTCATGAATGAGAACACACATCCTTATAGTGCAACCCCATCCAGGTCAGGAAAATGAACAAAGGACTAGGGGTTGATTTCAATGGCAGAGTGCTTGCTTGGTGTATATAAGGCCCTGGGTTCAATTCCTAATACTGCAAAAGATTTCAATATTCTTCTTTTGCATACAGACAATACATGGTTAGCTAACCATGCTCAAGATTATCAAGCAAGATTCTAAGACCATCTGCATGAGTTTGGAGTATCCGTGGTTAGAAACTATGTAATAATAATCTTTTTAAGAGAAGTGAAAGGTACTGGTGGTGGATGGGTGCATGGATGGGTGAGCAGATGGGCATTCGAAGAGTCTGGGTTTGAAAGGAACCCCGAAGCAATGGGGAAAGGGCCACCTGAGTTTGATTTAAATGTCTCCTGCCTTCTGCATGCCTAGCTGGCAGGCTGAAATCACACCTTGGCCAGCAGAAAGAGTGTATGTCACTGTCCATCACTCACCCAAGCCTTCCCATGGCCTTCAAACCCTGATGCTGTGATGATTGCATGCTGACTTGTGACACGTGTCAACTGTCATCTCTTGAGCATGGCCATCCCATTTTCCCCATGGTGGATGTCTCTCAGCCTGAAGGCTCCTGTTACCAAGACGGCCACAAGTGATACCCACCCTCGACTACTCCACGCAAATCCCTGAAGCAGATAAGGGCCTCTAGTTTGGTCACAGAAGAGAAACCACAGGTCCTGTAGTTCTCAGGACCTGTCCTCAAACCTAAAGCTACCAAGTAGCTGTGATTTTCTGAGCCTTCCCTTAAATCCCTGACTCAGTGCTGAGTCCCTTCTAGTCACTAAATATACAACGCCCTGAGAATGTGGGGCAGAACCCCCACCTCACGGTGGTTGCAGCTTAGTAGGGGGCTCAGTACCAGAGGCAAGTGATGTCTCCACAGCACACACCCTGGGGCTGGGGGCTTCACCATTTAGACCCTGCATCGGAAACCACCGGTTTACAATGGACTCGCTGCCTTTAAGCTATGTGACGTTGACAAGTTACATAATGTCTGCGCAGTTCCTCACCTATGAACTGTAGCCGGTGGTGATAATGGCTGCCTTGTGAGGTGGTGCGGAAACACCTCATAGTGTGGAGAGTGCTGCGGGCCTGTGCCAGTCGGCAAAACAGTCAGTCTGGGAATGGCAAACACACACGCATGCATGCATGCGCACGCGCACACACACACACACACACGCACGCACGCACGCACACGCACACACACACAGACACGCACACATGCACGCACACACGCACTCACGCTCCTTACATCTGCCTAGCAAGGTGTTTCCAGGGAGCTCTTTATCTAAAAAGGGGGTCAGGAGTTTCCCTTGGCTTACTTTATATACAGCAGGCATGAAAGACATTATTTTGTCATTGTTAACCTTTCCAAGTTTAGTTTAATTTTTGGTCCACGTAAGGTCTGGGCTGAACAGAAAAGAACTGTTACTGTTGCACAAGCAAAGGCGGCCATCTCACCAGTGCTTCTTTGTTTGTTCTCACGAGTGCTTCTTTGTTTGTTCTCACGAGTGCTTCTTTGTTTGTTCTCACCAGTGCTTCTTTGTTTGTTCTCACCAGTGCTTCTTTGTTTGTTCTCACCAGTGCTTCTTTGTTTGTTCTTCGTTTTTCAAGACAAGGTCTTGCTAAGCTGCCCAAACTGACCTCAAATTTGGGATCCTCCTGCCTCAGCCTCCAGAGCACTAGGATTACAGGCACGGGCTATCGTGCCCAGCTTATCTTTATTCTTAAATAAGATGGTCTCCTCTCAGCTCCTTCTCTCCTTCTCTCTCTCTCCCTCCTGCTCTCTCCCTTCCTCCTTCTCTTCCTTCCTTCCTTCCCTCCCTCCTTCCTTCCTTCCTTTCTTCCTTCCTTCCTTCCTTCTGTCTTCATTTCCCTCCCCCCCGCCTTTTTGTGAAACAGCATCTCACCATGTAGTCTAGAACAGCCTCAAATGTCCTCCATTACAAAGACTCCCTGCTGAAGCTGTGGCCTCCAGAGTAGCAAGAACTATGGATACACCCTGCTGTATCCAGCCCAGGATCATTTTTGCCTGGTAGCTGCTTAATTAAATTATGCCTATATTCTTTCTAGCCAATTAAAAGAACTGAAAAAAATAAGAGAAATTTCCAGAGTTCTTGAGGAAAGCTCAGCGTCATGTTGCTCGACCTGGTGAAAATTCTGATTCTTACTGTTCGTACTGGTGACCATGAAGCAGATATACCATTCAAAATTGTCTCCAGGGAAAGCCAGGTTCAACCACATTCATTTTGTATCTGGCCGTCTGACTGTGATTGGCTGCTAAAGGTTGGTCCCCTGGAGGTTCCCCGATCAGAGTTTAACAAAACCATCCGGTTTTGATATGGTTTCTTCTTTTGACCTCTCTACCGCCCATGTATGCAACTAGATGTCAGGAAACTCTAATTGGGGTGTAATTAATTAGATTGGTGGTACAAAAGCCATCTGCTTCTGTTAATAAAGCAATAACGCATGAGCTTGTGGTGATGGTCATCACACACAGTCCTCCCTGTCTCCTTACAGACTCGCCGGCTACTCACCTAGGTAGGTATACCGCCTGTTCATAATCACATCGTCGTTCAGCTTAAAGTATGTGTTGTCAGTCAGATTCAGCACCTTGACCGTCCCAGCCCAATAAAATGAGCCTGGGGCACCCATGACCACCAGTTCCTAGGGGGGGAAATATCCAAAAGGAGACACAGAAGGTTAGGTGACACATTGCAAGTCACAGTCATGACAAAGGACAGTTGAGAATTGAATTTACGATGCCTCTCTATGGCAATGCCCTGGTCCTGGGCATTGGTACCAGGCAATGGTACCAGGTCCTGGGCAATCTAGAGTCTACCATGTAGCTAGGATTTTCAGGCCTAAAGATGAGATTACTAAACAAGGCGGGAGAATGAGGGACAGACTAAGCCCCTGTTTTGGCCACCAACAAGGCTGCATAACCACACACACACACACGCACGCACGCACGCACGCACGCATGCACGCGCACACACACACACACACACACACACACCAGCTTCACCCTAAGATAAAACATGGATGGTGAACAATTGGTACTGTTCTAAGTCATGTGACTCCAGGGAACACAGCGACACCAAACCTGGCATGGTGGTGTGCTCCTACAATCCCAGCAGCTGGGAGATGGAGGCTGGAGGATCAGGAGTTCAGGACCAGCCTTGACTATATAGTGAGTCAAAGCTAACCTCAGTTGGTTGGATGTTGTCTCAATAAACATATTAGCCAGATAAATGGTTCTGCTGGTAAAGGGGGTTTTGCAAAAGCCAGACCACCCAAGTTCCATCCCCAAAACCCAAGGTGGAAAGAGCACTGATTCCTGAAAGTTGTCCTCTGACTACCAGACATGTACTATGGCAGGCATACCTGCACACACACACACACACACACACAGAGAGAGGCACGCTCACACATGTACATACACATCCATCAACTGTGTGCATAAACATGCATAATGATAAATAAATAAAATTTTAAATAAGAAAAGAAAGTCCTAGGGGTGGGAGAGCACAAAGAAGAATGATGGGGGGAAAACAACAAAAGCAATTTCATTCAGGAAAAAAAAATGAAATCTAATTCTTTTGTAGGTCAGTATTTTAAAAAAATACAACATGCACACACAGTGCACATACGCATGCAGACAAGCACTCAAGTAAGTCTTTAAAAAAGAAAATCGCTATGTGAAATAAAATAAAACTATAGGCATTGAGGGACAGTCTCGGGGTACACTTGAGCTTTTATTGAGATTATAAATTTTTGAATGACATATCCGTATTAGGGACACAGAGCAGGCGGCTGGCTCTCTGTGTGTTTATGGTCCCTTCCTCCGTTGGGCCATGGCACTATGGGACGCCTTCTTGTC
The DNA here is from genome assembly GCF_017639785.1 of Mesocricetus auratus. NCBI lineage: Eukaryota > Metazoa > Chordata > Mammalia > Rodentia > Cricetidae > Mesocricetus > Mesocricetus auratus. Next base: position 55,446,031 of record NW_024429267.1, on the reverse strand, counting down.
TTCTCTTCTCTCCACGCCCTCCTTTCTTCCTTTATGAGACAGACCACTTCCACAGTCACCAGGAGTGTGCAATGCACACTCACCCACCCATCCACTCTCTCCTCACACTGGTGTGAGAACAGCGCTAGGTCTCAAGGAGTGTTTGAAAGACAGACCATGAGTTCATTAGAGGAGAGAGATTCTTTCCTCTAAAAAGGAATTTGTAATGAAGGCCCCAGCACAAGGGGCACTGAAGAGTGATGCCCCGGACCAGTTCTGTGCACAGTGCAAAATTCTCTTTGCCCGCAACTTTTTCTGGGCCAAGGCTCTGAGCAACATCAGGAGATAGCAAAGGCCCTGCAGGGCCTGGGTGAGGGATGCGCTGTTTGCCTGTGGTTTGGATTCATCAAGAAGAAAAACCAAGTAGATAGTTAATATCTCCTGCTTACCTCTCAAGTGTCACAGAGTGTACAAACACAGTCATCTCGTCCCTTAAAAGCCATCTTTTAATGGCTGGAGACCTAGCTGGTTTGTAAAGTGCTGACCACAGAAGTATGAGGACCTGAGTTCCATCCCCAACGCCCACATAAAAACCCAGGCATGGCGGGGAGGATGAGACGGCAGATGCCTGGGGTTCACTGGTCACTTAATCGGCAAACTCCAGGTTCATTGAGAGATCCTGACCACCACACGGTCTATCCCATCTCGTCCACGCTAGCACGCTCAGCCAAAGCTGCGGCCCCCTCCTGGCTGTACTCACGGGAGACACACTGCCTTTCCGGAAGACCTCGTGTTTGGCTTTTCCCACTCATTGTGAGTAGTGGCTGGGTCCTTTTTGGTGCTATTCACAAATGTCAGAAAAAAATGTGATCAACTCTAAGCTCTTTGCCAGTCGAGGAACAGCCAGTGCCAATGTTGCACACAGGCACACACAAGTAAAAGATACGGCTGACTAAATCCAATCCCTCAGTCGGCAGCGTGGGCCTTTCCCCCAGACGCCGCTAAGGTGCGAGGTCACCTGGACGAACCTGAAAGAGGCTGTCATCCGCTTTTGTCCGCCTGCCACCAGGCAGCACGGCATCCATCTGAGCGGAGAAACGTCACCTAACATTTCCACAGAGGGCTGGACCTTCCTTGCCTCGTCTAGAAGCTTGGATGATGCCCTCTCTGATACTCTAGTCTACAAAAATGGCTAACATTGTCCTTTATCCTCAAGGACACAGGGCATCTATAACTGGGAGAGGATTGACGACCTCAGGGTCATTGACCCACAGGTCAAGCAGACATCTCGGGTGGGAACAGTCTGGCCCAACATGGCCATGTCCTGCAAGCTACAACTCACAGCAGGGGCAGAGTGCAGAGGTCAGCAGGAGTGCAGGGGCAGGGGATGGGGCCTGCCTGACCCTTTCAAGTGTATTTCCTGTTCAGTTGCAGACAAGAGGGAGACAGGGAGTTCAAAGACCTGCCGTTTACAGGGGCCCAAAGCCTGGGAACCAAAGCTGAGGCTGAGGCAAGCCAGGAGACAACCGCTGGAGTTGGAAAACGATGTGGCAGAAAGAAGGACCTCTCCTCCAGAGCCCTCCTGCCTCTCCTGGGCTCTGGACACTCTGTCCCTACTTACCTGAAGAGCTAGGGGGCAAATGGCAAGGCGCCGAGGTTATCTCGGGCTCTGAGTCCCATTCTGTCCTCCTGCTGGTCACCCTTAGCTTACACTGCTGCCTGGTCTCTCCTACATGGCCCTGCCCTTCCTGCCCTTTGCCCTCCTGTCCGGCTCCTAATGCTTCACTCTCCCCAGCTAACCAGATGATGGGGCCAAAAAGATAGACCTCCCCCTACCTCCCCCTACGTCCCCCACCTCCCCCCAGGACTCCTTGTCCCCCAGTTCCCTGTCAAAGGTTCAAGGAATTCTCATTTCTGCCATGAATCTACTTTCTCTTCTATCCTCAGGGGAAAATATCTCCACATGGCCCCATGCCGAGTCACTCAAGCCCTAACTCTGCCTGTGGGCAGCGCGTGCCCGAGAGTATTCTAAAAGCAGCCCTCTGAGTAGCCCACGACCTCTTCCTCGTGACTGAAAACACAATACACCAAAGTTCAATCGCTGAATGCCTTCGGATGCGCTGTGTGTAGCAAGCCGTAGTGCGCAGAGCCTGGAATGGCGCTCCAGTACAATGTCACAGTGAGACCGTGACACGCCCCGGCAGCAACCAGGCTGTGTTTGCAGGAGGAGGTTGAGAAGAGGATGAGGACAGAGAGGCTGTGGACAGCATGGAGCTTAGTTTTCCCCACAAGGGGATGGGGAGACACTGGGCGTCTGGGCAAAGGGAACCATGGTGCCTTGGCTGTCTGTAGACGGAGGTTCCGAGGCACTGCTGATGGGAGGCCAGGCTGGGAGATGATGACAAGGGCTCTTCAGCAGGGATGGAGGAGCAGAGAGAAAGCCTGTCTGTAGACTGGCGGGATGGTAGAGAGGGAGGCAGGAGGGGGACTCATTTTAACTTCAGCAGCTACAACAAACGGTGGTGCCAATCCCAGGACCCAGCACGGAACTCGGTGTAGACCAAAGTCCATCCTTTTGACATCCCTACAGAACTCTGTGTAGACCAGACAAAGTCCATCCTTTTGACATCCCTACAGAACTCTGTGTAGACCAGACAAAGTCCATCCTTTTGACATCCCTACAGAACTTGGTATCCGTGCCTGCAAATGTGATAAGTGAATTTGCGAAAGTAAATTTTACATTTTAAATGTATCTGTATCTTGTGCTGGGCCAAAGCCATGGAGATCCTGGGCCACACCGTTTGAACATCACTGGGACAGGGGTCAGGAAAAGGGGCTGGTGTGAATGGGCGTGGCCAGCCAAAGGCGGGGCTGGAGGCAAAGTACCTGGTGTTTACTAGTTTGAGAGTGCAGCTCTCAAACTATCTTTTCTTTGTTGCCTCTGGACTAGCTGCTGTATTATAAACTGTTTTCTCTTTGACTGTAGAGAGGTCTCTGAGAACAGGACAATTCCACTCCTGACTCTGAGCTGTTCTTTATAAAGAAAACCCTGAGCCACCTCAGTGTTGCACATGCTCGTCCAGGAGGGAAAGGCATGGAGTCCTGAGAGTCAGACTTTGGGCAGTGTGGAGTCAGGGCCTCTGTCTTCCATTGTAACAGGAGGCCACAGGGTCAGAATGTCAGGATTCGCTTTGCAAAATCCCTCAGGCTACTGGGCAGAGAACATATGGTACCACTCAAGAAAGGACCCAGGCTGGAGTGAAAAAAAAAACTACACAAGACCGACAGCTGCATGCCACTGAGAATTCATTAAAAACTGATCTGTAGGCTTTAACGTGGTTAAATGGAAGAATTTATATTATGTATATTTGAGCGTGACTTAAAAGGGAGAGGCAGAACTTAAGAGTGTTTGCTGGTCTTCCATAGACCTGAGTTCAGTTCCCAGCACCCATGTCTGACAGCTCACAACCCACTGTGACTCCAGCTCCAGGGAATCTGATGCCCCCTTCTGGCCTCTGTGGACACTGCACTAACATGCACATACACTCACGCATACACACATAATTTATAACAATCTTGTTTTTTAAAAAATTAAGGATCATGGGAGACAATTTGGGGGTCAGTGAGCCAGCAAGTGGTGCTGGTGGCTTTTCCAGAAGCATTGTGACCACCACCAGGTAAAGTGCTGTCACGAAAGAACAGTCATGTGACGTGGTACGCGTATTAGGGGCTAAACGGGATTTAGATGAACTTGGAGTGGATAGGCACTTTTGGTCTTTGACCTGACAAGTGCATAGTTGGTACTGCTGCTGGCAAACCCAAGAGTGGGATGGCACGGGGCTGGCTGTCACAAGACTATGGAAACTTACAGATGAGCACTAAATAAGAGAAGATCCCTGGGGCTGCAATGGCTCGGCACACAAAGACACTTGGCCCAAAGCTTGACAACCCGAGTCTGACCCTGTAACACACATGGTGGAAGGAGAGAACCAACTCCTGGAAGTTTTCCTCTGACCTCCACACGTGAGCCATGGGACGTTCACCCATACACATAGGCACACAGACAGAAATAAAGAAACGTATTTTTAATAGAGTAAGCAGCTCCTAAAAATGTCCTAGCAGTCAAAAATAACTCTGTTCCTGCCACTTGGGCACAGTCCAGAGTAGAAGCCTTCAGAACCCCAGGAATGGAAAGGCTGGTGTGTGTAAAACTGAGTCTCTCCTCTAAGGAGACAGAAGTGACCTGAGGTCGGCACCCAGGTGACTGACGTATCTTCAAATTGCTGTCAGCTCCTTCCACACATCTCAGAACCAAGCCAACTCTGTGGACGTCTCCCCATGAGCCAGCCCAGCCCCCCACACCCGCGTGACCCCGGCTCAGCTGGTGCCCTTCGACAGGGTTCAAGTCCCCTGGGAGAAACACCAGCGTCTACTCACTCGGGGCTCAGCTGCCCGGGACACCAGAAATCCCATCTCCAGGGGGCCACCCGACCACAAAACGGAAAGGGACAAACACCAAGAAGGGAAGAGAAATAAATGCCACGTGGCTGACACCCACCTCAGTGAAGAAGCCTGCCATCCCGGCCTGGCAGGAGCCATGTTCCTCCCCGTACTTCTTCTTATACTCTGGAGGAAGGAGGAGAAAAGCAGACCACAGCCATGTCAGTGTGTGCCGGGCATGTGCGGATCTGACCACTTTCCTCACGCCTCTGTGGCCTGGGCCCAGGGATGCCGTCCAGGTGGAGGGAGGCACAGGAAGAAAGTCTTAGGGATCCACCAGACCCCAGAATTCCAGGCTCCAAAGCATCATGGATCACCTCTCTTCGTGAGTACAAAGAGGAGTGACAGCCACAGTCATTAGGCAGGAGGCTGGCGACAATTACTCCCATTGACTTCAGAGAGGACTAAGGTCCCTAGAGGGCCCAGGGAGCTAAAAACAGGATTAGGAAATAGAATACTGGGGACATTCCCACGTGGAGTCCCCTGGAAGGAGATCAACCCTCCCGGAGAGTCATCCTGTATAGCCCCTGGCAACCTGCTTCTCTCCCCCACCCCCATAAGTCCTCCACCTGTGAGCTGAGGAAGAGGGGACTGGCCCCAGCATGTGGTCACGCCCTTGAGGTGTGTGTAGCCAGTGGTGTGCGAACACCCCACCTGCCTTGTGTGGAAGAAACACATGGAGCTCCTGGGCCAAAACTGAGCCAGGCTGGGGAGTTAGCTGGATAGATGAAAACGCTTGCTGTGTGAGCATGAGGGCCTAAGTTCAGTCCCCAGAAACCATTTTCCAGAAAAGTGGAGCGTGTGCACACTTGTAATCCCAGTGCTGGGGAGGTGGACCCAGGAGGACCTGACCCTTGGCGCCTGCTCAGTGAGACCCAAGCCAGCGGCAGACCCTGTCTCAAAGAACAAATGAGATGGCATGTGAGGTTGACCCCTGCCTTCCACGTGCAGGGGTGCACAAACGTGCACACGCCAACACACGCAAACACAACTGGGCATGCGCCCATGTGCACACCATGCTCTGCTCAGCACAGGGGACATTTTTGTCACCGTTTTTCTGTTATGTCATTCAGGAAGGGAGGGAGGCCACCTGAGGATTGTCTAGCTGGCTCCAGGCTTTGCCTCTCTTCCTTCCCGTTGTGTCACTGATCCTCCTGTCCCTAGAAACGAATCTCTCCATTCAGGAACAGCTAAGAAAGCCCGTGCTCAGAGAGGAGAAATGAATCACCAAGGATCACACAGCGATTTAACACAGTTTCTTTTACCACCACGGCCTAATGAAGGTTTTACAGAGTGAGTGATTTTGTAAGATCAAGAGGTCGACTGACTTTTTGAAGGAGCAAAGAGTAGGAGTTGGAGGTAGGAGAGCCCTCAAGTTTCCCCAATGATGTGGCAATAACCCTGCTGGAGACTTCAGACGGGGGCTGCCCAGTTAACAGCCTAGTCACCCTCTACGCTGTCCCCAAGGCTCTTAGTGATTCTCTAGTATCATTAAAGGCAATGGAATTATTTTTGAAGACACTAAATAAATAATAAGAAGGAACAATGAAGTTATGATTGCAACAGGATGCTGCTTCCTGAACCTTCAAGTATGTGCTCTAGGCAGAGGGGGAAAAGGCCCTGGGGAAATGGAGGGAGAAATTCAGTTTCCAACAACACACCACAGAGCCTGCAGCATTTTCCAATTCGTCCAGGCTGAATTACAATGGGACATTAATTGAGTTGCTCCTCTCCCCTGTGAGGGTAAAATCAGTTCCTCCTGCCTTGTCCAGTCATTATGAGGAAGGCTCTCTGGGTGTCACAAGCAGCCCAAAATCTCGAAGTGGGAGCCGAGTGGGAGATATGGGCGAAGAAATGGATCCTATATCAACTGCAGGACACAGACATGACTCAAAGTGAAAAGATATCTTGCCTCACATAGCACAACGTGGGACTAGAGAGACGGCTCAGCAGTTAAGAGCGCTTGCTCTTCCAGAGGACCTGTGTCCAATTCCCAGGACCCATGTCGGCAACTCACAACTGCCTGTGACTATAGCTCCAGAGGATTGCACATACTCCTCTGGCACCTGCACACACGTGTGTGTGCACACACAAAATGAATCTTTCTTTTAAATAGCACAATAACAAAAAAAATCAAAATGTCCAACTAAACAGTTACATATAAAACCTAGAATGTCTGATAAACGGTTTTCACCTACAGACTCTAAAGCTAAGCAAGCCACTGTAATTCTGGCATGTACGCATGTGTGTGTTCCTGTTTGGACGCACGTTTACACACCGGCATACATGTGAGACTGTGGTAGCCAGGTGGCAACCTCTGGCAGTACTCTTCAAGAGCTATCCACTTTTGTTTTTTGAGTTGTGGCCCCTCACCAATTAGGCTAGGAGTCCCCACACCGCCCCACTGCTAAGATGACAAGTCCAAACAACCACAATCTGCTTTTCACGATCACGCTTGCCAGCCAGGCACTTTATAGACCAAGAATCTCCCTGCAACTGTAACTCTAGAACATGAAGCAACCAAGGAAACCCGGACTTTAAGAGTCCAAAGAGACCGTCTTGCCTGACACAGTTTAGCCTTATAAATCTGACACAATAGCAACTATGTGCAAATGTTACACCTTTTAAAGCACTCCAAGGCTCTTTATGGCTGGGATTCTAAAGACACTTCCCAGAGAGGCATCACCATGCCTCCCTCAACCTTCCAAATTGTGGGGGTTCTCCCTATGCTGAGTGTTGAGATCCTGGCACTACGCTGACCCCGTCCCCTGACAACTAGCTCAAAAAGGACCCTGCACTTCAGGGCTATGGCGTGTGTTACCGTGGCTGCCTAAGGACTCTGTATGCATGGACCAGTTTTCCCTTTTAATAAAGTGCCGCCCACCTGTTCTCTCTTTTTCCGTTTCCCTCCGGGTCAGCCAACTCCTACCCCTCCCTTCACTCCCTTTCCCAACAAGCTCCACGTGGGTTGGGTTGAGTTTTGTGGTCTGTGTTTCATTGCTGGAAGCTGCAGCAAAACACCAACACTGGGAGCTGAGGTTTCTGAGATGGCTCCATCCTGGCCCAGGCTAATGTCCTACAGGGCAGAATCGTCACCGGCGTTTCAGCCTCGACTAGCAGGAAGAGCTGTTTGGAGGTCAGACACCATCTCTCCAAGCTGGCACTGTCCCCTCCAGGGCTGAAGGCCTGGGACACACCGGCAACAGCTTAGACATTTCTAAACTTGCCAGGTCTTGGCCTGCCTGCTCTGGAGGCTCCAGAGTAGGGATGAATGTGGAGGCCTTGCCTGGACCCCACTACTCAGAAATCCCCGCTAGGGGACAACAGCATCCTGGCCTCCGGAAACCTCCATGACACTGCCATAAACTCTCTCACTGTGGAGTAGGACTGTGTATTTGCTCTGGCCTCCTGCCACATCCTTACCATACACACCTGGGGGCAATGGTCGCCTTTACTCTGTTCTAGGAGGCCTCAGCTTCCATGTCACGGGGATCTACAGCCTTCCAGATGCCCCCCAGCGTCTCTGCCCAACTACACTCGACTGTGCTGTTTCCTGGTCATGTACTTACCCTAGACTAGAGAGTAGGCAGAAAGCACAAGGGCCAGGCATGCTTGCTTCTCCTGCCACCAAGGCTGAACTCTGTAATCTCTGGACTCCCTGGCTTTCTCAACCACCCTTCCCACATCCAACCAGGTAGGCTCCCAGAATGCCATTCGGCACCACTTGAAAAGGCTTTGTGCTCCTAGTATGGGGCATCACAGGATCTAGAGCCGATGCTGCCACCAACCCAGAGGCCTAAGATATAAAAGGGTATTAAAATAAGGCGAAGAACTGCCGGGCGGTGGTGGCGTCGGTGGCGCACGCCTTTAATCCCAGCACACGGAGGCAGAGGCAGGCGGATCTCCAGAGAGAGTTCCAGGACAGCCAGGGCTACACAGAGAAACCCTGTCTCAAAACACCAAAATAAAATAAAAGAAGATAAAAAGGAAGAAGGAAAAAGAGGAGAAAGATCCACAGCACAGCTTTTTCCTGGGTTTTCCACACTGGTTCTACCTTGGGAGTCTGTGTTCTTTGTAGTGTAGGCCTCAGGAGGAGCAGGACAGACAGACCATCCATCATTTTAATCCATGTCCACCCTTGCGACCTTCACTGACTATCTCTAAAGATCTGAGAGCAGTTAGTCACGCAGCCACAGAAGGGACAACCCACTCCCAAATCCACGGTGATGGGAAGTCGTCGTGCCTGTGCTCGCGGCCTCCGGGCAAAACAAAGCCCTCCGAAGCAGATGTGAGCACGCACCTGTCTCGGGGCTCAGCGGCATCAAGCCATGGGGCCCTGGACTCCCACTACTAGGCCCAGATGCCCACTCCTTTCCAGTAAAGCAAAACAAGGAACAACTCATGGGGGCCAAGGACACAGTTCAGTTGGAGGAAAGGGTTTTATTTCATCCTACAGCTGACGGCCCTTCACTGAGGGAGTCTGAGGCAGGGGCATAAGGCAGGAGCTGAAGCAGAAGGCACGGAGGAGCGCTGCCCACTGGCTTGTTTCTCCTGGCTTGCTCAGGGTCCGCCTCCTAGAGCCCAGGACACCCGCCCAGGGGTGGTACTACTCACAGTGGGCTGGACCCGTCTCCATCCATCAGCAACCAAGAAAATGCCCCAGACTCGTCCACAGGACAATCTGATAGATGCCATACCTCAGCTGAGAGTATTTCTTCCTAATGATGTCAGGTCTGTGCTAACTGGACAAACACTAACTATGATAACTCACAAATAAGACAAAGGTGAGCTTCCCATCTTTATAAGTCTGGCTAATTTCACTCAGTTGATGATTTCGGGCTCCATCCACTGTGTTAAGTGACAGAATTTCACTTTCTAATAGCCCAACTAATACATGTGTATATATACATGCATATGTAAATATCATAGTAGCATGTATGCATATATATGTATATAAAACTTTCTGTATGTATTCTTTTGATGGCCGTCCAGTCTTGGCTCTTTGAATAGTACTACAATGAACATGGATATGCAGAAGTCCCTGTGGAATGATGACTTCATGTATATAGCTAGGAACAAGCTAGCCTGCTCATATGATAGTTCTATTTTTTAGAGTTTGCAAAGATAGTGTGCAGGCGTGTGTGTGTGTGTGTGCGGATGCCCTTGTCCATGTACTCACACACGGAAGTCAAAGGTTTGGTCAAAGGTGTGGTCTTCAATCACTTTCCACCTTTTGACAAGACCTCTAGATGAACTCAGAGATCACGGATACGGCCAGCATGGCTGGCGAGTGAACCCCTAGCATGGCTGCCTATCTCTGTCCCCCATCCCAGCATTGGGGTTACACACGCACCTCACACCTGGTCTTTACGTGGGTACTTAGGATCTGAAGTCAGCCCCGGCTCGCACAGCAAGCCCACTAGCCAGAGAGCCATCTCCTGCTCAAAGTCAGTCTTCTTAACACACTGATTCAAGTCACTCCCAGTTGTTCTGAACTCGAACGTAAAGCATCAGGGAAAATGGCTTTCTAGCCTTAAGTTATTTCCAAACATCACCAAGGAGTGACAGGTCTCCTGAAATACGACAGGGATTTAGGAGTCCACGCTTATCAGTGGTCAGTGGTCAGTTCTTTAGTAATGAAATGAGCATTTACCTCGCCCAAAGAAGAGGAGACAAACTACCTTCCATTCTGAGGGACTTCCGTGTAAATGGGAAATAAAGAATAACGCTATAAATAGCAAGGTCAGAGCGGAAGAGGGAGAAACTTATGTAAACAATTCCTGAGGAGGCTGTGGCAAGCCCCGAGAGCTGACTGCGTAAGGCGATTAAGCAAGAAGAGATTTGAAGAGGAGAAAAGAGCTATCGAGAATATTTAGTAGTCTTGACATTTTGCATTCAGTCACTTTGCTGATCAGGGCGCCACTGTTCACAGTCAGTGGTTTACCCAAAGCCACGCGGCTCACAGATAGCCTCGGACAGTGGCGAAGGGTGGGGCTGCTGACCTCTCACCTCTTCCTGCCGCCATCTTTCACCTTGCTCCTCCAAAGGAAGAGTTGCCATCGCAGACAATGGGGTGGTTAAAATGTGGCACATGCCTACAATGGAAGATTATTCTGCCTTGAGATGCAAAGAAATTATGTTGATACAGTCTATGACACAGAATATACCCAGAGGCCACTGGGCTAAATGAGGTTAGTAAATCACACGCTTGTCTGCGTATTGGATGATTCCACTCATATGGGGAATCCAGAGTCAGCAAACTCATGGGGAAAGTGGGCTGCTGGCTGCCAAGGGCTGAGGAAGAGAGAGATGGGGAGTTACTGTTGACTGGGGACAGTTTCAGATGGGAACCATGGAAGAGTTCTGGAGAGAGGTTTGGGGACAGTTGCCAAGTGTGGATGGGATTAAGGCACACTCCAAAAATGGCTACAGTGTTAATTGTTTTCATATACTTTTGACAATAAAAAATTACAAGGAAAGGAGCCGGAGAGATGGCTCAGCTGCTAATAGGTTACTGACTGCTCTTGCAGAGGACTAGGATTAGATTTCCCGTTCCAGGGAATCCAACGCCCCCTTCTGGCCATCAGAAGCACTGCACTCATAAGCACATAACTAACCTACAGACACACATGCACACAATAAAAAATAACTACAAAAATAATTTTAACTACAAAAAATAGAATTTTTTAACCCATTAGCAGCTGCTTCCACTCAGGATCTAGCAAGCAAGAATCTGCCTCCTCCCTCTCCAGAAGCATCACCAAGAAGGCTGTATAACAACGCGTGTGTGTGTGTGTGTGTGTGTGTGTGTGTGTGTGTGCGCGCATGTGTGCACCCATGCGCGTTCAGCTTGGTACACAGTGGGTTATGTTTCCTCCATCCAGGAAAAGCAGCCCTGGGCACGAGACAGTCACATTTCAGTGAGCGCTCCAGCTGAGAACTGAATAGAATCCAACATTGTGACTGATAAGAACACACTTATGAGAACAAACAGTGATGGACAGCTGAACTATCAAAACTAAATGTCGCCGAGTCTGTCTGCCCTCCGTAACTGCGGGACTTGCCTCTAGATTACATCTAATATAAAAACAAAAACAAAATAAAACATGAAGCTGGATCCTAAAACCTGTAGTACAGTGTCCTGAAAAGTCATCAGCTTCATAACATAAACACTGGAGATCTTTCCTTGTGACAGTTCAAGGTCCCCACTGATCACAAAGAAACTAACATGTCAACAGAAAAGGGTCACATGGTAAACTCATGCGGCACTGAGAAGGCCAGCGACTCTCCCTGCACTCAATGTATCCTTAATAAGACCTTCATCAACTTCCCCTGAGCCTCTGTTTTCTCACCGCTGCAACCCGGCTATGAACCGTGACCCCAGCCAGGCGGGGTAACACATGCCTGCAGTTGTAGCACCCAGGAGACCAGCATGGGTTCAAAGCCAGCCTCACTACACAATGATCTCCAGGGCAATCAGGGCTTACATGGTAGGACTCAGTCTCATAAAACTACAACAAGAAAAATGCTGACCCCAAAATCACAAATCCTATCCTATCCCAACTCCCGGCACTTGATGGATATTAAACAATTACCGGGTAAATCCAGTCTGGGTGCATCCCAGAGAACATTTCTCAAGACACTTAGCCACACAGACAGACATTTTTAGGACAGACTCGGAAAATGTGGACACCTGTAACGTTAGAAGATGTACTTTAAAAAGTCAGCCTGTGCAATGTGTGCAAACTTATTTGGTGTATAGAATCCATTTTTGCCCCAAAGGTCTTGGCTCCAAGAAGAAACTTAGAATCCTTGAATCCTAGGCCCACTTACAGAGACCTCTGACCTCCTTACAGCCCTGACGGGCCTGCAGAGCCACTCCTATTTCTTGTGTCCTGTGTGTGTGTGTGTGTGTGTGTGTGTGTGTGTGTGTGTGTGTGTGTGTGTGTACATTTATGTGTGGAGCATGTGAGGTGTTAACATCAGGGGTCTTCTTCAGGCACTCCTCACCTAACCCTGAGACTGACCCCTCACTGAACCTGTAACTCTCCAGATCACCTAGGCTGGCTGCCCAGTGAGCAGTGAGCCCCAGGGTCCTCCTGCCTTTGTCCCTCCAGAGTCGGCATGCATGTGTGCACTTTGAAACCAGCTTTCTTTAAATGTAGGTTCCAGGGGGCTGAGTGGGGCTCTCAGGTCTGTGCAGCAAGCACTTTACCAACAGCGCCGTCTCTGCAGCCCCAGGACCCTCTTCTTACCTGGACAGAGTGCAGAGAAGCTGCCTCTCAGGAAAGCATAGAGCCCTGTATACAGCAGAGCTCATTACTTAATAAAAATGGATGGGGCTTCTTCTTGAATTTTTAAATGGATGGGCTTAGCCCTTCACAATTCCCTCTAAAACAAAAGAAAAACCCACCCAAACCTCAACCGCTTTTGATTTGTAAATGGATCCTGATTGATTTTTATGTCCTGTGGGGTCCTGGCCTTCAGCATTAAGAGGAGAAAAGCGAATGCCTTCACAATCGAATGCCTGGGTCTGGCTCTTTCGCTGGGAGTGACCACTGCCATCAGAAATGCACGTGAGAAATAAAAGACCAGCTGCTCAGGGAAGGCACAGCGCTGCAGAAAGCTTTAAAAACCAACTTGAAAGCACCATAAAATGTGATCAATTCAGACCCCTCCAAATTCAAACTTAAGAGCACTTGCACACATCAGACCCCTTACAGCAATCGGGGCAGAGAGCTTAACCAAGAGATTGCACAAATGAGATCCTCAAAGCCAGTTAAGGAAACACACTCCAGGCATGGTGGCACATGCCTGTAATTCCAACAACTGAGAGGCCGAGGCAGGAGGACTGAGAATTCAGACCACAGTGGGGCCAGAATCCACCAACGCGTCAGGGCTCTTCAGATCACTTCAGTGGGACCCTTAGTTATCAGTTCGCTGAAGAATCATCCATTGAACGCCTGAGAATATTACATCACTGGAAAGTTAGCCAGAAAACTCTCATTTGTTGAGCTCGGAGCTGTGTTAGGCACCAATCTCCCCAGTTTACAGGAGAGGACACAGAAACTTCAAGCTTGTGCAATGTCACCTAGCTGGAAAGGAGGAACAGACACTTTTCAGTCATGTGACTGTTTGGTGGCACCACATCTTGAAATACAGTTGGTACCACCATTGCTGCTAACCATCCTTCTTTAAAACAAAACGAATTATATTTGCTTGTTTACCTGTTCATTTATTTGTGGGGCAGGCACACGTGCACACGTGTGGGGAGGTCAAAGGGCAACTTTCGGGCATCAGCTCTCTCCGTCCACCCATGTGGGGCCTGGTGTTCAAACAACTCAGGTGGCCGGGCTTGGCCGCGAGCGCCTTCAGCAGCTGAACATCTCGCTGGCCCTCGCTGGCACCTCAGATCAGTGAACCCCCTCTGCTAATTTTGCCAGGCTGCTCTCAGATCACCCCAGACTCATGAGATGTTTCCCATCACAATAAAAAGATGGGCTGTCTGCAGTCTCCTGCTGACTCTGGCATCTTGCCTCGGTGAGTTCAAGGATAAAGGATGAAAGAAGGGTCTGTATTTGATTTTATCACATGTACTGACTTAAGTTTTGGGAGGCTTAAAATACCCTGGTGTGATGGCTAGAGATGTAGTTAGGGGGATCTGATACCTCTGACCTCCAGCCTCCAGGGCACGTGGGCGTGCACATGTGCAGGAGCCCCCCCCCCCCACACACACGATTAAACATCCTGGTGTATTTAACAGTCACTAATGTTCAATAGTGCTCTCTTTATTTTTCTGGTGGTCTCCCCAAGTCACCCCCCCTTTGTTTTTATCTTCTCCCACACTCTGACAGAGACAGCATATGGGCACAATGATACTGTCCTTGTGCAAGACTAATGTAAACTTAGTGTGTTGCCGAAGGGATGCGCTGTGAGTTTATCTTACTTTATGCCCTACTCTTTTTATTTCCAATTCCTTCTGTATTTCCCGGTTCCAGCAGGATATTTTGGTAGCCTCTCCCATCCAACAGGAAGCACCTGAGAAGCCATGAGAAAAATGTCCTGTGCTAAAACCAAGACCTGAGGGACAGGAGAGATGGCGCACACACACACACACACACACACACACACACACACTTAAAAATAAAATCTCTCTCCTTTTTTTGTTTATTTTTGTTTCTTGAGACGGGGTTTCTCTGTGTAGCCCTGGCTGCCCTGGAACTCATTCTGTAGACCAGACTGGCCTCAAACTCAGAGATCTACCTGCCTCTGCCTCCCCAGTGCTAGGATTAAGGACATGTGCCACCACCTCTCTGCAATAAATTCTTTTTTGAACAAACAAAAGTAGCTCAAGACAGTTTGGAAAGGTGACCCACTCTCAGAGACTTCACCAAACTAACCTTCCAATCTTCCTGAGATTGCACGGTGGGCCCTGGGGAAGCCCTATGCGGAGCCACCGCTACAGACCAACAGGTAGGTTTGCTGAGCACGGTCCTCTGAGCTTTCTCGTGAGCTCCCTATAGCAGCCCACAGAGGAATGGGGGCATGCCAGCATCCACTCCCTCTGCAGAGCAGGCTGGAGCTTTAACTATGCCAAGGAGGAGGCCATGTGGCACACTAGTCCCCATCAAGGAGGAGGTCGTGTGGCACACTAGCCTCCATCAAGCCTGCCACAGCTGCGACTACATTCTGTCAGCGCCATACAGAAAGTGAACCTGGAAGGAAGCAGGAGCTTCTCCAGCCCCTGCCCTGTGCTGGCTGCCATGACTTACAGTAGGGTTCCTCTGCCCCTCACTTCCCTGACTTACACAGACTGTAAACCTTAAGCAGACTTCAATTTCTTCAATAATACAGTGAAATAACCCTGCCTCGATGCCTCCTTGAGCTTGAATGCAGCTCAAGCCCTTGGGGAGAGGTACCCAACAGAATGTGTGTAGGTTGGGAGTCCAGTCCTACACGGCAGCAATACTCAAACAGGGCATTTCCTGTGTTCTCTCCTGCAAGAGGAAGATTTCTGTTTTGAATCCAAGTTTTTAATAATCGTAAAAAAGTAAGTTTACTTATGACATTTCCAAGCATGTAATTCTTCATATGTATGTGCATGTGCGTGTATACATATCAAGACCCATATGTGGGTATACACACGTTCATGTGCATATTATGTGAGAGTGCATTCATGTCAAGATCCAAGATTAGCATCAGGAATTACCCTCAGGGGCTCTTCTGCCTTATCCATTGATGAAAGGACTCTCAGTGCCTCTTCCTGCTATATGGGGACCTAAACTCTGGTCCTTGTGCGTGGGTGGCAAGCATTTTAACCAGTGAGCCTCTTCTCCACGCCTCCTGCATGCCCTAATGCACACCTTTCTCGTACCCCCCATTACCCTCCCATGCCCCTCCCCAGTCCCAAGGCTCTCTTTAGCGCCTCACATACTCCCTTCTTCCTATTCTACTCCCATGCCCCATTGCCCTCTCTTCCGGGACTGTGGCTCTTGTCTATCTGATGCCTGTCAGGCACGCAACGAAGCTAAATGGACTCTATTCCTGAACCGCAAGTCAGCCACCTTACAGTGAGCAGCAAACGCGGCTTGGGTAAGCCTAGCTCAACGGCATTGGACAAGCATATTAGCATATGTGATGCGCTCAGCATGCACCACGTTAGTGGGTGTGTTCCAGACACTGCTCTAAGAAATCAGAAGTATTGATCACTTGAGCCAGATATGGAACTTAAATGCTCATCAGGAGTCACCGAGTTCACGAGAGGGAGCAGTAGGGGTAGGACTCAGTCACTGGCCCTTGGGGTCCTGAGCTTTGTTCCAGCCACCGTGAATCAGCAAATGAAAACTCCAGCTTGCATAACCGTGCTTATCTCTCCGGACCTTGATACACCTAGCAAGCTGGTCTGGATGGCATCTGGAAGGCCCTGTTAGACACTAAACGCTTCCATTGTCCTTGACCATAATGTGATCCCCCCACCTGGAGCGGGGAGCTTGCGTCACTGAGATTTTCCACATTAAGAGAAAAGAATGGCTGTTTTGGGAGCCCGAGTTGGCTTCGTTTAGACCACAGAACAGGGAAGTAGAGGTCTCCAAAACCAACAGCACAGGCGAGGGCCCTCTCACTGCGGCCCGCCCCCCCCCCAGCAGCCCAGTCTTCCAGAGAGATCTGAGCATCGCCTGCCCTCTCTTCTTACAGGTCCGAGGACACAGCACCATTGTCCAGTCCTCACTTTCCTAAGCAGCTGCCCTCCGTCCCGGGACTCCTGCACCAGCCCCGCCCCTTAATGCTTTCTTTGCCAAAGTACAAATTAGAATGTGTGTCAGTCCTAAAGGAAGAGAGTCAGGTGGTGGGAGCAAAACCATCTTGCTAATATCTTCCCTGGCTCCATCTGATCACCGTGGAGTCGAGAACTAATCAAAGTGGAGGACTCCGAGTTCCCGGCCTGACCCCTGCCTCCGTTAGCTACCTCTGCATAACAACTGTGATTCCTCACAAACGCTGACTTCTCACTCGTGGAGCTACACATGAGCTAGAGCTCAGCTGACATGGTGGCCTCTGACTGCAAACTGAGTTTGGGGTCCGTTCCATGCGTTTGGTTTTTAGGACCAGTGAGCTGTGCGGCATACAGGAAGTGCTGAGATGGATGAGTGGGCACCTAATGTCCAGGGCATGGTGCTCATGTGCCCCACCTTGGACTGGAGACATGATTTTGATTTTCACTTAGTTTTTATTAGTTTGTTCGTTCGTTCAGTTGAGACAGGGATCATGTGCCCTGGCTGGCCTGGAGGATAAAACTCCTAGGACTTCAGGCGCGCTAGGCAATCAATCCATCTACCAGCTGAGCTTTGCCCCTGGCGACATCGCCACCGTCTGTAAGACGGCTGTTGTCTTTCATTAGGGCAATACGGAGGCAAACAGAGTTCCGTCTTCCCAGCTGACCTGACCCAGCCAGAGCCAGCCAGAAGCTGAGGGCAGAGAAGGAAGACAGCTTTGAACACGGTCCATCCTCAGGCCAGAAGAGGCCAATGCCCCGTGCCATGTCCCTGCTGGCCTTTCTGTGGAGAGCAGCTCAAAGAACACCCTGCTTGGGCTGTCTGAGTTCCAAATAGTGCCCTGGGGTCCCCCTCATGGGACAAAAGTGATTTACAATGTCCAGACAGTGTCAGGACTCTCTTGATGGCCACAAGTGCAAAACCCAAGAGAGCCCAGAGAAGCACGAGGCAGTGCGGACCCAGGACAGCGAGAACACTAACAGAAACCAAAGGGCCTTGCACTTAGAGAGGCAGCTGGCTCGGCTCACCAGATCCGGGCTAGGAAAGGAGGTGCGAGCCACCAGGACACATCTAGGAGGCGTGTGAGCCACCAGGACACATCTAGAGCTCAGGCTCAACTGGTGACCAATGACTAAGCTTTGCATGAGCATTTGCAGTTCTTTTTTTTTGGTTTTTTTTTTTGGTTTTTCGAGACAGGGTTTCTCTGTGTAGCTTTGGAGGCTGTCCTAGAACTATCTCTGTAGACCAGGCTGGCTTCGAACTCACAGAGATCCGCTTGCCTCTGTCTCCCAAGTGCTGGGATTAAAGGCGTGTGCCACCAACGCCCGGCAAGCATTTGCAGTTCTAAGCAGGGCACCGCAGAAGACCCCAACCACCCCCCGTGCTCTCACATCCTGTGCAGCTCTGGTCTCAGAACAGCAGATGGAATGGACCCGAACGGAACCTGCATGCAGAGCCCACTGAGTTCTGCTGACCCCAGCCCACGTGGCGTTGCGCAAGTGAAAAAACCACCCACGTTTAAGCATTGTTGGGAATGAAAAATGTGTTGTTACACAGCGATAACTGACTGGCACCGAGTGTTTCTCAGACCCAACGGCTGTGCCTCTGCCCAGTCCCAGGACACTCGGCGACAGTCAGAAGTAGGGTGTCATGAGGTGACTGAGTAAGCGGGACTGGGTGGTCAACTCCTGCCACACTGTTGCTTTGTGGGTACTGAATCGTCTTTCTCCAGCCCAGACCATTCAGGACTTGTGTGGAAGTCCAGTGACCGTCCTGGCTGTGGACCGACTTTTGACATTTCTGGTAAGGAAACTCAGGCCCCAAAAAGCACAGTAAGTTCCCCAAGACCCTACGATGACCGTCAGAGCCCAGGGGAAGCACTGGATCGCTTGGCTAAAGCTTGTCCCTGGGATTTCGTAAAGAGCTCCATGGGCTGCGTGGCAGGAACAGGCAGGGCTAGAATGGGGCCTGGACCACTGTCCCCTTTGTAGTTGCCTCTTCCCTGGACATGACTTTGATGCCAGAATCAGTCTGGAGACAAAGAGCCCTGCTCTCAGGTGTGGAGAGCCGGGGAAAGGCTAAGGGGGTGGTGTGGAGGGAGAGGGCCGGGGGCTGTTGAGGTTACCCAGTTAAGGGGGCACCGGGGAGAACTGACCCCCCACTTACCTTCGTAACAGGGGATCAGCACCTTGCCTTTGGCCTGGAGGTTGGACGGGATGAGGTAGCAGAATCCATGGGGCAGGATGTGGTCAGTTTCATAGTAGATGTTCTTCCAGCGATGGGCACAGGCCTACAGGGACAGAGAGAGAGTAAGAAGAGAACGTTCACACCAAGGCATCAGGAAAAGAGAATGAAGGAGATCCAGCTCCCGGGAGGCCACTGGGAGGTGAGGGACAGTAAGTCCAAGATGATGATGATGATGAGGAGGAGGAGGAGGAGGAGGAGGAGGACGACTTTCGTAGCTGGAAGTGAGCATCGGGATGGAAGGAAAGAAGCCAGTGGAGTCTGGGAGTGGGAGAAGTGAGGTTTCTAGGCAGAGGGCAGAGAGCGGTACAGCGCCCTCCACACTGAGCACAAGAGGAAGACCTTTCCAGAAACAGGAGCATTGGGATAGGTTGGGAGGTTCCGGGGGAAGAAAGGTGAGGAGGGAGGGTCTAAAGAGGAGGTGAGAGGGAGCCAGGCCCCAGAGGTGACTGGGAGGATGGATTTTATGGACAGTGTCTGCTGAGTTCAGTGGATGCAGCTTCTGCGGGTGCCCGGTGTGACCCAGATCACAGTTTGGAACTTTCCCTCAACTGCCGCAGGCACGGAGACTGCAGATAGACGGACAGTAGCCCTGGGAGAGATACTGATGGCCTGGGCTGGAAAAGAAAGAAGGGGTGAAGAGAGCTAACCGAAGAGAAGAGGACAAGATGATGAGACACTTTGATTTTTACCTGCAGAGACACTCAGCATGCACTTCCTTAACTGGAAGCAGATGTTTGCTGCTGGTCTGTCTGTTTGTTTGTTTGTTGTTGTTGTTGTTTTGTTTTGTGTTTTTTTTTAACTCTTCACTCTTTTGCTCTTTGGAAGCCCACAACCCAATTCCCAAATAAATTACATGGAGTCTTTTCTTTCTTATGAATGCCTGGCCTTAGCGAGGCTTATTTCTGGCCAGCTTTTCTTAACTTAAATTACCCCGTCTACCTTTTGCCTCTGGGCTTTCGTCTTTATCCTAGATACCTTTCTTTACTTCTTCCTCTGTGGCTGGGTGGCCGGCTGCCTGCCAGCCCCGCCTTCCCTTTCCCCTGGCTAGCTATTGGCCGTTCAGCCCTTTACTAGACCCATCAAGTGTTTCAGTCAGGCAATGGAACAGTTTCACAGAGTTAAACAAACGCAGCAGGAAAGAATGCAGCACATCTTTGCATCACTAAACAAATGTTCCACCGCATAGACAAATGTAATTAAACGTCTTAAATTAATACTTCATAAAGCTGGTCCATCTACTGAAGAGATTTAGTGCCCAGCAACACACATCTCAAAGGAACCCTTAAGAGCTTTGGTGAGTGCACACCACTGTGTCCCCAGACCCTTAGTAAAGATGGCTCCCCAGTGCCAGGGGGTGGATGCTTTCACAGACTGGTCCGAGGGAGCGCTGTGGGGTGAAGACCTAAGACAAGAAGGGAGTGGCAGTGGGGAGCAGAGGGGAGATTCGGGGTGGAGGGTAGATGAACAGGAGTGTGTATGAATAAGGAGAACCTTAGGGATAGGTGGCCCTCAGCCAGCTTCTGAGGAGACACTGAGGCTGACCAGTTTCTATTAAGAGAACAGAGCCACCAGCCAGAGCAGAGACCTGGCTCATCCCACCCTGCAGAACGTGCTCCCGGCTTTGTGCTGAGATGTGATCTCTGGTCCCTGTGTGGCAAGAGATTCTCCATGGGAAAGGGGGAATTCACAGCCCAGCCGGCTCCTTCTTCCTGGTGAGAACCACTTACACTGGTATCGGCTCACCTTGTTCTGGACAATGGATATATTTTCTTAAAATAATGAACTTTAAAATAATCAGAGATTCTAGTGTCTTGTGGTGTGTGTGTGTGTGTGTGTGTGTGTGTGTGTGTGTGTGTGTGTGTGTGTGTGTGTACAAACCAGACCTCAACCTCAAGTTTCATTCCTCTAGACATCTTCTATCTAGTTTTTTTGGGACAGTGACTTCATTTTCATCTGGAACTCACCAGTTCAGCCTGGGCACTGGCTGGCCACCAAATCCCAGGGAATCCGCCTGACTCAACCTCCTCAGTGCTGTGATTACAGCCATTTCTACCAGGCCGGCTTTTTATAAGGCTGCTGAGGGTTGCACTCAGATCCCTGGGCTAACCCGGCAGGCACTTCATGGTCTGAGCGGCCTCCCCAGGCAGTGTGCTTCCTTTATACACTGGTTCAGCGAGTCTGGTCAGCCTTTGCCGTCTGCCATCCCAGGAGGAGATGACAGAACCCTCACTTTAATTTGATTTTTGTGGTGGTTTGAATGAGAATGGCCACAAAAGACTCACATATTTGAATGCTTAGTCACTAGGGAGTGGAACTGCTTGAGAAGGATTGGAAGGATCAGAAGGTGTGGCCTTGTTGGAGGAAGTGTGTCACTGGGGGAAGGCTTTGAGGTTTCAAAAGCCCATACCAAGCCAGAGTCTGTCTGTCTGTCTGTCTGTCTGTCTGTAGCTCTCAGCTGCCGCTCCAGCACCTGCCTGCGGCCATGCTTTCCTCCATGACTAAACCTCTGAAACTGTAAGCAAGCCCCAACTAAATGCTTGTTGTAAATAAGAGTTGACTTGGTCATGGTGTTTCTTCCCAGTCATAGAACAGTGACTAAGATGATTTCTTAAATTCTTAGAACCATGTTGCTATCCTGTGAGAACGATGGTGAGTCAGGGCTTTGCCGTGTGTGGAGGTCAGAGGACAACTTCCTGTAGCCGGTTGTCTCCTCCTATCTTTATGTGGCTCCAGGGATGGAACTCAGGTGGCCAGGTTGGCATGGCAAGCACGTTCACCCACGGAAACAGCTCACTGGTCCAGAACTCTCGTTTCCTTTATGGGAGCGCTGAGCAGCAGACTGGTTGAGTAACACAATGAGAGCCCAGGACAGGACTGGAGCGCGTGGTCCCAGAGTCTCATTTCCCTATAACACCTTTTCCACCCTATGATTCCTGGTTCCTGCCTGAGACACAGGGACATCGGATGTTCTTGTAGCCCTTCCCATGAGGCCCTAGCTCCTAGCTGGAATCAGACACCCAAAGCCTCCCGGTGCTGGCTCTTCCCGACTCATGGCATGCCGAGGCCACTGCCGTCTCTGCTCTTCCTCCCTCCAACCAAGCTGCCCCCAGGGCCCTGACAGACAAGCCACTCTTTCCTTGTGACACACCCAGTATGGCACTGGAGATCTGAGCATGCCCACACGACGGAACAATGGGCTGTTACTCCTACTTCACACTGCCGTCTTTCCTGCCCGTGGGATACCTGCCTCATGCAAAAAACAAACAAGCAAAACAAAAACCAAAAGGCCCCACACATTTCTCATTTCTCAGAAGATGATGGAAACAGCATGCAGTGAGAAACAGGAACGATCATGAGGATAATTACCCCACACTTCCACATAGAGACATCCCTGCGTGTGTGTGTGTGTGTGTGTGAGAGAGAGAGAGAGAGAGAGAGAGAGAGAGAGAGAGAGAGAGAGGGAGAGAGAGAGAGAGAGAGCACGTGTGCATGTACTCACATGCATCTACAGTCATGCATGGTCATATAGTTTTTGACATGGGTGATGGGGATTAGAACTCGGGTCCTGTCGCTTTTAGAGCAGGGTAT
This sequence comes from Mesocricetus auratus, assembly GCF_017639785.1. Classification (NCBI taxonomy): domain Eukaryota; kingdom Metazoa; phylum Chordata; class Mammalia; order Rodentia; family Cricetidae; genus Mesocricetus; species Mesocricetus auratus. The sequence continues at coordinate 55,423,445 of NW_024429267.1, read as the reverse complement.
CCTTATTTATCTCTCCAGGCTCCACATACTTTGAATCATCTTTACACTTTTAATAATAGTACAAACTGCAGGAATTGTTATATGTCTACACTTACAATAACAGCACAAACACTGCAGTAATTGTTATCTAACTCTGTTTAGGGAATAATGACAATGGGAAGGTCTGCCCATGCTTAGGATATAGACAGATTAAAAAATTAGTTTTGATTACCATTAGTTAAATCCAAAGATACCAAATCCACAGCCCATAGGCAGGAAGGGCTGGATCCACAGACACAGACTCGTGGATATGAAGGACTGACTGGATGATTTTTGGGCGGGGGTAGGGGTGGGGGAGGGGGGAGGAGACATGGGGGGGAAGGGGAACATGGGGGGGTTACTCCTACTTAGTTCTTACAGTTTCCACACTTGCATTGCTGAGATCACCCCATTCATGGGCAGACAGCTTTACTCTAGTTGAAGGACTCAGTTCGCAGTTTGAGAACCTTTGCTACCTAATGCATTCCGAGTCAGAGGGGCCAAAGTTTATCGTGGTATGGTCCAGCAACCAGCTGTTCACACAGATGGCATCCCTCAATGTTTGCTGTCTTGTGTACTCTCCATCCCATAAACTGTTTAAGAGTGACCAAGGAGAATCCTTAGGAGTCCCAAATATTGCATTTTACACTCATCTAATTTATAATATTCTGGGAGGACAGAGACCAACGGTCTAAGACTAGCCCTACTCCAGAAAACAGAAAGGGACTCTGAACATAAATTATAAGAATAAAACACTGTACTTAGCCTAATTATCATCACACTCAAGTATCAGTCTGGCCTGCATCCTGTATAAAAACAGCAGGATTCCATGTAGCCGCAAAGCAGCATGACTTGATCAGCTTGGGGCGTGTGTTGCAGGCAACGGAAGAGAGCAGTGAAGACCAGAAGAACAGAGAATTCCCAGGAAGCTTGCTCTGGGCTGTGGGAGTAGCTCAGAGGTGCAGTGTGTAATCAGAGGTGTGAACAAGGTACAGTGTATGATTAGGAGTGTGGACAGGGTACAGTGTGTGATTAGGAGTGTGGACAAGGTACAGTGTGTGATTAGGAGTGTGGACAAGGTACAGTGTGTGATTAGGAGTGTGAACATGGTGCAGTGTGTGATTAGGAGTGTGAGCAGGGTACAGTGTGTGATTGGAGTATGGACAGAGTGCAGTGTGTGATAAGGAGTGTGCACAGGGTACAGTGTGTGATTAGGAGTGTGAACAGGGTGCAGTGTATGATTAGGAGTGTGCACAGGGTACAGTGTGTGATTAGGAGTGTGCACAGGGTACAGTATGTGATTAGGAGTGTGAACAAGATGCAGTGTGTGATTAGGAGTGTGAACAGGGTACAGTGTGTGATTAGGAGTGTGAACAGGGTACAGTGTGTGATTAGGAGTGTGGACAGGGTACAGTGTATGACTAGGAGTGTGCACAGGGTACAGTGTGTGATTAGGAGTGTGAACAAGATGCAGTGTGTGATTAGGAGTGTGCACACGGTACAGTGTGTGATTAGGAGTGTGCACAGGGTACAGTGTGTGATTAGGAGTGTGCACAGGGGTGCAGTGTGTGATTAGGAGTGTGAACAGGGTACAGTGTGTGATTAGGAGTGTGAACAAGATGCAGTGTGTGATTAGGAGTGTGAACAAAGCCTGGGTTTGAGAAGGAAGAAAAAGAGGAAGAGGGGAAGGGAGAAAAGAAACAGCGTGGGGAGGAAGAAAGGGAGGAAGAAGAGGATGAAAAGAAGAAAGGAAGAGAAGAGAAAAGGAAGAGGAGGAGAGGGAGGAGGGGAAGAAAGAGGATGGGCGAGGGGGGAAGAGAGGGAGCAGGGGGAGTGCAGTAGAGAAGGGGAAGGGGAGGAGGAGAAGAAAGAGGCGAGGTCCAGGAGGCAACAACCTGTCTAAAGTCAGCATCCAAATCTCCCCAGGAAAGAGCTGAGGACCTACCATCACCCCAAACCTTGGCCTCTCACACATCTCAACTTAGAAGGGTTGATTTTCTTCCCAAGGAATAAAAAGAGGAAGAAAATGTCCTGTTCCCTTTAAAGGCCTTCTTTGTTGTGTGAATACAGCGTGTCCTTCCTGGAGGGTGGCTTGGTCACAGATGCCTGTCTGTCCCTGCCGCCCTCACACACCTGCACTTGCTGTGCGCCGAAGGACAAGCCTTTGTCATGCTTCCAAGGCCACTGTGCACAGCCAGGCCACGCCATGGACACTAAGACTTATGTGATGGGCGCAGGATAAAAGTGAGGGTGGGATCCCTCCCAGAAAGACTTCACAGACAAAAGCGAGACATTAAAGAAAAACAAAGTGGATTTAATAACGCATATACACACACAGGAAAACAAAAACAATATGCAATATCACCTCACACTCTTTGGGACGGCCACTATTTAAAAAGGAAATGGACTGTGCTGGGAGCATGGCTCAGTAGCAGGACACCTGCTTAGCATGAACGAGGCTATGGAATCTCTCTTCAGTACCACAAGACCTCAAGAGCAAGCAGAAGAACAAATGTACCTGGAACTTTCTGCAAACACGAAATGGTCCATGCACTTTAGAGGGACAAGGCCTCCAACAATAAAAAAGTAAATGACTACATGATCTGATAATCCCACTTACACACACACACACACACACACACACACACACACACAAGTCCAGAAGAAACTGAAAATGAGGTCTCAAACCTTTGTTGATGTTTATAGCAACATTATTCATAATGGCAAGGGTTAGGCGCCACACAAGCATGCATCCATGATTGAATAGAGAAAGCATGGTGTGCATATGTGATCAAGTATCACTTGGCCCTAAGAGAAAAGGACGAAATCCTGCCGTATGCTGCTACAACAGAGCAGTGAGGACACTGCGCCAAACGAAAGAAACCATCACAAAAAGGCAAACACTGCCTGCTCCCACTTGACCAGGATTTGACACGGTCGGGAGCATTTCAAAGCTGGAATGTGGTTACCAGGAACCTGGGGCAGGAGGAAGAGAGTTGTGGTCAATAGAGGCACAGTTCTAGAGACGCTGTTATGCAACAATGTTCTCTCACACGCCTCTGGTACTGCCTCCTGATGCCTGAAGAGCATGTATAAACCTTCGGGGCACATAATACTCTTGAAAGCAGAGGTGTTACATCATGTCTTATGTACATGACAACCACAGGACAAAAGACATGAGAGCTGTAGACACCCTCCATGCCTGTCTCTCCTCCAGCACCCATATGGAGTGGCTTACCTAATGAATGGTACAAGCATCGCGTAAGACAGAAGTTTAACTCAAATCAGACAGGATTGTCCACAGCACCCCTTCCTACAAATACACAACGCTGCCTTTTGGATGCCTGTGCCAAATGTCTCCAGCGCTCTTCACTGTTGCTTAAGACCCCAGACTGGGTCCAGTCTTGTGCCAACAGGCACCGTACCGAGCCTCTGTCTTGTACCTCTGCAAACAAGCTCTCTGCCACACTGAGACTCTGCATCTCCCAGGGAAGAGTATCCTTGGTACAGCGGGCCATCTCTAGACTCTGCCTGGAGGGGAATCTCCTGTGTTGCTGTTTCCAGCTGCCTCCTCCTCTCTCTCTCAGTTCTGAGACATGGCTTAGAGTCCCCTCTGGAGAACATACATACTTGGTTTCTCCCCCTCTCTTTCCCAAGAATGGCAGACAAGAGTTATGGCCCTTTGGGGTTGAGTCACCCTGTGGGGTCAGGCCACCATGCCTAGAGGAATGTGGTGGCTTGGCCATCACCCATGACTTGCCGAGACAGGGATTAAAGTACTGGAATCCAAGGCCAGCGGACATGGGGGGTTGTTCGATGAGACCTACAGTAGTGTCCAGTAGGGAGGCCCTACAATGCTGGCGACAGCACCCAGCTGCTTCCTCTCTTCTAAGGATCCAGCAATGTTGGGGGCTCTTAAGTGTGCTGAGGTGAGGCTGACATCAGCCGACAATGGAGCTCCTCAGAGGGGGCTGTATCCTTGAGGAAAACCCATTTCCCCTGGGAGCAAATATCCATGAAACCCTAGCTTTGACGGATAGCTTGTGGGTCAAAGGAAACCCCTGAGACCCAGCAGTGGAAACCCCTGAGATGCAGCAGCGGAAGCCCCTGAGATGCAGCAGCGGAAGCCCCTGAGATGCAGCAGCTGGGCTCACTTTCCCTTCTTGACCTTGAACTTTTAAAACACAAATCTTCCTACAGTGTTTGAGGAAAGCCCATGGTAGAAGCTGGATCCTCTGAAGAGGCTCACCCCATAGAGCATCAGTCACCTGGGAAGGGCACAAGGGGTCTTCTGGGTGCTGGCCATGGGGATGCCTGAATGTTTGTGTGTGAAAATGTCACCAAGTGTGAGGTGTGCAGGCTTGAGTGCCTTACTTATACCTCAACAGGAGAGCGTAAAAGAGGAATGAGGAAATGACTAGAAACCAAGCCTCTCTCATAGAGGTTCTTTTTCTGTTGTATTTATTTGCCTGCTGTCTCCGTGTGTGTGTGTGTGTGTGTGTGTGTGTGTGTGTGTGTGTGTGTGTGTGTGCACTTCGGAGGTTAACTTGTGGGAGTCAGTTCTCTCCCTGCGCTGTGGCTGTCCCAGGAATTGAACACACGGTAGGATTGCTTTCACGAGACGTCATAGAAAAACCAACAGCAATGTATGCAAGGCAGCGGCTGCCTCTGGGATTTCGAGGGGTTGACTAGATAAAGATACAGGGAACTTCCTGGGATGTTCCGACACGTGCAATTGCCAAAACCCAAGCTAAAACCTCAAGATTTGTGCATTTTATGTAAATTATACCTTTACCTGAAAGCACACACAAAAAAATACACAAAAAGTAGTAAATGAAATTACAAACTTCTTTCTACCTATATCCCCCTCCCCAACTCTCTCTCCTAATGCCTCCTGGGATTGATCAGGGCTCATGCATGATAGAAAAGCACTCTACCACTGAGCTACGCCCTCAGCCCAGCTTGTCTAAAGAAAACACAAAGACAAGTCCCTGGCTTGTCAGCCTTTGACTGCCACCTGAGAGGTTCACACGTGAGAATCACACAGAGTTACTTTAAAATGTCATAAAAGCATCTCACCGCGTCTTAAGCAACTTTACAGTTTTGTGCTGGGCCCCATGCACGGCTGTCCTCTGCTGCATGCAGCTGCAGATGGACACACCTCAAAGATGCAACGCCAACAGACAACCTCAGAGCTGTGCTCCGGTTTCTGTGCTAGCCGGCTTGCCTATGCGGTGAGTCCCTCATTCTTAGGGTGCCACCCTGTCCCAAGTCACCATCTCCCCAGAGGTCTTACCAGAACACGGCCATCTGCTTTGGGCTGCCTGGCCAGGCTAACCCCCATCCACTCATCATCTCGGTCTTCCCTGCAGGTCTTCCCACAGGGCGCACCCCTGTTCTTCCCTGGAGGGAGAAGAGAGGCCAGAGTTGGGTTGAAGAACTGTGCAGGTGACTGCTTTTCCAACAATGGTCCTGGGGGCTCAAGTTTTTGTAACTTGAAAAAAAAGTCAACTCTATATAAACTTGTGATACAATGTTGCTGCTTAATTCAGAGCCCACCCTTTTTTTTTCCACAGCAAAATTACCATGAAGAAAAATGTGTCTCATGGATGTCTAAGAAGTCATTGTCACTAACATTTCACTGAGCAGATCACACATGGACAAGGCCCCTCTTCTGAGAAAGTAAGACAGGACACCTCTTTGGGGTTTTGTTGTTGTTGTTGCTTTGTTGTGTATGTTTACAATTTTGCATGTGTGTGTGCACATGTTAGGGATGTGCATTTGCGTGTGTGTATGTGTGTACACTGGGGGTTTGTATTCATGTGTGTGCTTATATATGTTTGTGTATGTGCATACATATTGGGGGAGTGCATTCATGTTTTTGTGTGTGTGCGTGCACATATTAGAGGTGTGTGTTCACATATGGGGGTTTATATGATTATATGTGTGCATGTATGTTGGGGTGTACATTCAAGTGTGTTCAGGTATGTCGAGTCCACAGGTTGGTGCCAGGAATTTCCCTCAATTGCTCTCCACTTTATGCTTTGAGGCAGAGTCTCTCACTGAACCTGGAGCTCACAGGAGCAGCTACATTGGCTGGCCAGCAATCCCAAGGCATCCTCGCCTCCACCTCCTCAATGCCGGGATTGCAGGCTCATGTGACCTCATCCAGCTCTTTACGAGGGTTCTGAGGGATGAACTCAGACAGACCTCATGCTCTCACAACAAAGACTTACCAACCGAGTCATCTCCACAGCCCTCTGTACGAAACGTGATGAGGAAAAAGTCTCGGTGAAAGGGTTTTGGGAAAGCGAGGGCTGGGAGTGGTGTGAGCCACCTGCCTCTTCTTTATTGAGCTCGGTTTTCTGTGCTCCCATCTCAGTCTTCTCAAGGCATTGCTTGGGCAAGCCATTCCCAGTATGTACAGCTGGACCAGAACCAGTCCATCTGGTCTACCAATGACGCTGCCATTGCTTTGCTAGGAGACTTCACTTCCTGGACCTCCCCAGCTGTCACCTTCTATACACAGAAAGGTCCCCAAGGAGGCCTCTTCTAACTTTCAATAGAGAGTTGATCCTAACACACACCTCCCCTCTGGATTTCTCTTACTCTATTGTTTTTTAATGTCTGTTTTGGCCACTGGTTGTCAAGACCTAGGGTGACAGATTCCTTGTTTCCCTTGTTCATTGGCATACTCCAGTGCCTAATAACTTAATAACTAACAGGCTCTCAATTTTACTGAGAGACAGCGGGAAGGCAGGTGAATGATGAGTCCATCCTAAGTACAAAAAGAGCACAGCACGAAAGTGTCACGCCCATTTCTATGCTGGTAATCGTGTCCACCCACCTCGAGCCATGTCCAGTTCGGTGCATCTCCGGTCAGGGTTGGTGTGGATGCGGCACTTAAACACAGCTCCGGGGGACTTCACTGAAGCGCTATATTTAGAATCTGCCTTCGGTGCACCCACAAGGACCCTGCACATCAAAAAGAAAAAGCATGCTGTCACAACCAGTGCTGGGGGAGAAGAGGCAGGTGAACAATGTGAGTATGTTATCAGGACAGGAAGCCACGCTAATCCACTGTGTGTGCACACAGACACAACACACACACCACTTCAGTAAAACCACCAATTTTAACACACACACACACACACACACACACACACCAGTAGAAAAATGAGTCAAAGAGTTTGGTGTTTGGGCTACTTTTATGTTAACTTGACACAAGCTACAGTCATCAGAGAGGAAGGAGCCTCAATGGAGAAAAGGCCTCCATAAGATTGGGCTGTAGGCAGGTCTATAGGTTTTCTATTTCTATAGTTGGTGATTGAGGAGGAAGGGCCTAGCCAATTGTGGGTGGTGCCATTCCTGGGCTTGTGGTCCTGGGTTCTGTAAGGAAGCAGGCTGAGCAAGTCATGAGTGACAAGCCAGTAAGTCACAGGCTTCCATAGCCTCAGCCTCAGCTTCCGTCTCCAGGCTCCTGCCGTGACTTCCTTCAGAGACAGACTAAGATTTGGAAGTATTAGCCATGCAAACCCCTCCCTCACCAAGTTGGTTTTGATCATGGCGTTTCGGTCACAGCAACAGAAACCCTGACTAAGACAATCAGTAGGTGTATGAATAGATGCTCATCTTTACTAGTTACCGGTTACTAGAGGGATAGGGTAGCATAGGGTAGGGTAGCATAGGGTAGGGTAGTGTAGTGTAGAGTAGGGTAGTGTAGAGTAGGGTAGTGTAGGGTAGGGTAGGATAGGGTAGTGTAGGGTGGGGTAGAGTAGGGTAGGATAAGGTAGAGTAGGGCAGTGTAGGGTAGAGTAGGGTAACATAGGGTAGGGTAGAGTAGGGTAGGGAAATCAGTCTGGGTCTGCTGGGTGCAAAATCCAAATAGGGATATAACATTAAGTTCACTTCAAGGTATTACAAAAATAAGTCTATCCTAGAGTTGAAGTGTGTGTGTGCATTTGTGTGTATGTGCATTTGCATGTGTGTGGCAGAGAGAGAGAGAGAGAGAGAGAGAGAGAGAGAGAGAGAGAGAGAGAGAGAGAGAGAGAGAGAGAGGTCACTCCTGGTTGTCATTCCTTGGGTTCTATCCATCCTCTGTTTGGAAACAGGCTCTCTTGGCCTGGCACTCACAAATCCAGTGCGCCCCAAGGATGCACCGGTCTCCACCGGTCCAGGGTGGGGATTGTAAGCAGGACCCAGCATACCTGACTTCAAGTGGGTACTGAGGATTGAACTTGGACCCTCATGCTTGCATAGCAAGCTCCTTGCCAACTGGCCTGTCTCTCCAGCTCTAGAATATTATGCATAATTTCAGGAAGGTAGCACCCCAAAGTTCTTCAGCACAAAAGACTAAATAACAACAGTTAGACATAACGCGTCCTGAGTTGAGCAGTGGGCCACATGGAAGAGGCCTTGCACGAGGACACTCGGATAACATCTGAATTGCTGCTCGAAGAGCTGCAGGTGCCAAGCCCCTGCTCAGTGAGGACCCGAGATGTCCCTTGTCTTTAGCAGTCAGGACACAGGAGAGGCTGAGCATCCCAGGACATTAGACACAGCAGGTCTTGGGGCAGACTGCACCACTATCAGACTTCTCTGCTAAGCAGAGGCTAGTAGTCTCCCTTGGGTAAAGAAAGCTGGCCCTGGGTCCCCTGCTCTGTTTCAGGAGCCACAGGAGCCACCCACTTTGGGGTACCATTCTTTCATCCAGTCACCTCTCCACCACTCAGATCTCATGATGACTGGCATCTTCCCCACCAATGCTCTAGTGAGGCAGAGAGGCTGGCAAACAAGGCTGCCTGTCACATCGCGCAACCGATGTCTAAAACCCTCAGCAGACTTCTTCAGCAAAGGCTCACAGACACTGTCACCAATTGGGCTCAGAAGCCTGGTGTCAGGCATCATGGGAAGGCATGAAGGTTAATTCCCACCCAAGAACCTGGCAGAGCCTTGGGAACTCCAGAGGCACCCCTGTCCCTCCAAGGAAGTATGTCCTCCCAGATTAACCCTGGGAGGTATACATCTGCTTCTGGAAGGCTATCTTGCTGGTGTGTGGAGGAGCTGAACCTCCAACACTGAGGGCCCCCCCCAGCAGCCTTGCCATGCACCCCTGCAGAATCTTGGCCGGGACACTCACATTCCTCCAGCACCGCCATGATGCTCCTCAAATGCAGCGGCATTCCCCAGCGGAAACCCCGTGTCCATGAGGACTAATGGTGTCTTTTCCCAAGCAGGCCAGACTCACTGCCTGGCTCAGCCACACAAGGGAGGTTTGGCCAGCCCTTGGATGCTCTAACTCGAATCCATGATGACACACTGACTCAAATCAGACAAGAAAGCCACACTGAGGGGTAGTTCCCCACACCCCCCTTCCCTCTGGGCTGAGCTTGAGCCACTGGAGTAAGTCAGAGTCTGCCTTAGAATGCCATTGTTTTCACAGGTGAAAAGAATTATCAGACTGACAACTGAAGATGGCTATAACATCCACGGCTTGCCATGTCAAGCCCTAGGGGCTAGGGAGTATAAATGCAAAAGCCTGGCGCTGGGTCTGAAGCCTCCCACAGACTCAAGTCTCCCATCAGCCCAGCACACAACTACTGTTGGTAACTCATTTTATAATGGGGAGCAGGGTGTCGCTCAGCGGTAGAGAGTTGTCCGAGGCCCCGGACTCCATCTCCAGCACCACACACCACAAATAAAACAAGAAGTCGCCATCGCATCCATCTGTCCTCAAGACTTATATCCTTGCACCCTAGACTAGTTCAGTCCTGGCCTCTCATCAAAGAAACTTTGGCTTGCCCTGGGTGACAGATACAAGCACCCACAACCGGTCAGAGTGCAGGCAGCGAGTGACATCTTTGTCACACCCCTACTCTCCAGGGCTCAGGGAACATCAATGAAGAGGGCTGGCAAGAATATAAGAGCAAGGTTGGTGGCAGGGAGCGGGGAGCTGCTGGGAGACAACGGAACCACTGCACCCCAACCTCTGCACTCATAGAGCCGGTGACTGCCTGCACAAGGTCTGTGTGAGATCAAGCCAGTCAGAATTCCAGCATGGGTGGGGAGGGGGAGGGGTTCCTAGCTGAGAAGCTATTGCCTGGGGAGGCCTGCTGAGGAGTAGACAGAGAAACAGTTTTCCTCAAGGATGTGCTCCCTGAGCACTGAGAAGCACTGGACTCGGTGGGTTTTTTTTTTCTCTTTAAGAAGAAAAGGGATTGGGCATTGTGGCACATGCCTTTAATCCAAACACTGGGGAGACAAAGGTGAGCATGTCTCTGTGAGTTCAGAGTCATTCTGGTCTGCACAGTGAATTTCAGGACCACCAGAGCTACGTAGAGATATCCTGCCTCAAAATGAATGAATGAGTTGATTAACTAATTTAATAAAAACCTTAAAAGAGAGGAAAAGGGAATGAAACTGACGGAGAGGGGATGTGGGAAGGACATGGGGAGCAGGGCTGTGGAGCGGGAGATGGGTATGCTCAAATATGCTCTAAGGAAGCACTCTTGGAAAATGATTAACTTTGAAGTCACAGGAAACAAAGAAGGGGGAGAAACCCATCACCCACAGGAGTTGAAAGGAGGCTGCAGGCGGCAGCAGGCTGTGGCTCCACCGTGCCCCCAACATTGTCACCACAACCCTGGGACTGCCAGCTGGCACCATGACTTCCAGTTCGGACACATCCCCAGGTCAGCCAGGCAGGGATGAGCCTGGAGAGCAGAATGTCCAGGTACCTCGCTTCTTCCATCCTAGAGCCGAGACTTGGGACACAGTGCTTGCCAGACTAAAGCAGAGGAGGGCCTTGCTGGATCCTAAGCTTTCCCAAGCCCAAAGCGCTCGGTGGTTCTAACAACAGCTGCCGATTCGAGCCTGCTGGCATCCCTCTGGCCCGTACTTCTAACCGGCAGGCCCGAGAAGAGGGGTTTTCTCAGATCCTGAGACGTGCGCTGAAGAGACACGTGTGTGTCGGTACCCACGCGCCTGACTCGCACAGGGTGGCACATGGGAGGACGCCTCTGTGTTTACAGAATACTGTGGCTTCCTTGGCAGCCTCATGCTGCTCTTTACCTAGGCCACAGTCCAGCAAGACGCCTGCAGCAGGCCAGCTCTGGAGTGTGGTCTGTCTGAAGCTCATTCAGCTGGCTGCTGGCCAAGCTGATTCTGAAAGACAGAGATTACGAGGGCCCAGAGTTCAGGATGCGATGCTGACGGGATGCTACCCGCTTTTTCTTTCTTTGTCCTCTGGGTTACAAATTCCAGCTACTTCAAACATCCTCACATCTTCCCTGGTACCCTAGGGAAGACCACGCCTTTCCTCTGTGCAGGCACCCTGTCAAAGACCTTTATGTCCCCAGACACAACCTCCCATCAAATAAGCCATCAAGCTGTTTCCCATCTCCGCTTACTCCTTCAAGTCTGACCCTATGGGAGCACCTATAGGAGGACTGCTAACATTATCCCCATTTCACAGATGGAGAAGCAGATGACCGAGTCTGCCCCTGAAACTTGCCCCAGACCCTAACTGCCTCTGATGCCTCATGTGTCCCACAGAAGCATGTCACCCAAGCTCCCTCCTGCTCAGACCGTGCCAGCCAGGAAGGAGGAAAAGAAGCCTGCAGATGCCCAGCGCCTTCTGCGGCCAACTGCTCATGTGCGTGACCATACCCAAGGAAGCCCAAGGAGGCTGGCTCTGTGGACACTCTGAGGTTAGAACTTGGCTCTTGAGCCTGTCACCTCAAGACTGGGGTATGGTCCATAAAGAAAGCCGTTCTGTTCCCCTCAGGTTCACAGAATGGAAGAGGTGAATTCCAGCCACCGGCTTAGGTTTCTCAAACATTGAAATTGCCAGCATGGTGCTAACCAAAGGTCCACCTCCCCAGTAAGTAGCTCATAAACCTCTTGGGAAACATACACCCATCTGTTTATCCACCCGCAACAGCTAGGATTACATGGACCTGGTTCCTGATGAAGGCAGCTCCTTGTGTGTATTCCACTCTGGGAGGCTGGGTTAGCCTGCTGTGCTGAACAGCGGTGGGCTCTGAGCCCAGTGTCCGTCCGTGTTCAGGGGACTCTTTCTCCAATCCCTTCAGCTGTTTCCTAACAGGCAGTCACATGCTCACCAACATAGCTATGAGGCCCAATACAAAAATCCTAAGCTTGCTTAAAACAGGTTGAGGGGTGTGTGTGTGTGTGTGTGTGTGTGTGTGTGTGTGTGTGTGTGTACACTTTGCTGATGACATTGTCATGTCACAATGTCTAAATGTTGGACACACTTGAGTGTCACCCATGTCTACAGAATGTGCTTCCTCAGCTCTCCTACGTGAGGTCAAGCTGGCTGCAAAGGTTCTGCGGCAGCCCCTCCCCCCTCTGAATTCTCCTGTCATATCTGCAGGTCACTTCCTTGGAGAACAGGTAGCAGGAACTAGGCAGAGGCACAGATGCTTCCTGGGGATGGCCAGGGACCACCAGTGTCTCAAGGCTCCCTCCCTCCCTCTCCTTTCCCTCCATCCCTCGCAGCCATACCACAGGGCAAAATTACAGTCACTTTGCTGACAACGAGTGGGGATTACAAACTTCCAACACATTAGGTTTGTTTTCATGCATTTGATTCCAAACCAAAGCTGGCCCAGGGGCCCATGTTTCAGCAACAGGAACGGAGCTTAAGCGGTGTGTATCTAATGCAGAGAACCCCCGGGAACTGCTGCCGGACCCTCATTAGGCACAGACAGCTTTGCAGAGTGCAGAGTTATGCTGGAGCCCTCTGACCACACTGAAGGCTTCAGCCCCGAGGGAGAAAGCTAGAGGCCAGTGCTGACTACACGGAGCCATGGACCAGAAATGCCCCAGGCAGTTCCTCTTACATTTCAGGAAACCAAGGCTCCAGGTGGCTGAGCAGCGTGCCGGATAGGACCTTTAACAGTTTCACCTGGGTTGTTTGTGGATGTGTGTGCATGGAGGTGTGTGTGTGCAGGTGAGCATGCACATGTGTGTGTGCATGGTGTGTGTGTATGTGTGTGTGCAGGTAAGCATGACATATGTGTATACATGGTGGTGTGTGTATGCAGGTAAGCGTGCACATGTGTGTACATGGTGGTGTGTGTGTGTGTGTGCAGGTAAGCATGCACATATGTGTGTACATAGTGGTGTCTGTAGGTAAGCATGCACATATGTGTGTACAGGGTGTTGTGTGTTTAGGTAAGCATGCACATATGTGTGTACAGGGTGTTGTGTGTGTAGGTAAGCATGTCATGTGTATACATGTTGGTGTGTCTGTGTGTATAGCTAAGCAAGCATGCACATGTATGTGCACATGGTGGTGTCTGTGTGTGTAGGTAAACATGTACATGTATATACATGATGGTGTATCCATGTGTGCTGGTAAGCATGCACATGCGTGTGTGCATGGGTGGTGTGTCTGTTCACAAGTGGTGTGTGCATAGTGGTATGTCTGTTCACAAGTGGTGTGTGCATGGTGGTGTGTCTCTGTGTGGAGATAATCATGCATGTGTGTGTGTTCATTTTTGTGTGTCTATGTGTAGGTAAGCATGCACATGTGTGAGTAAACATGTATATGTCAGAGGTCAAGGTCAGGGTCTTCCTCTATTGCTCTCCATTGTGTATTTTGAGACAAGGTCTCTCACTGAACCTGGAGATCGCTGCTTTCTCTTGAATGGTTGAATAATAAAGCCACAGGATCCTCGTTTCTGGCTCCTCAACGCTGGGATTTCAGGCATGTGCCACATTGCCCTGCTTTTTATGTGGGTGCTAGGAATCAAATCCAGGTCCTCATGATCACACAGCAAGAACTTTAGGGGCCAAGTCATCTCCCAGGCCCCCTCCACTTTTGGAGATGGACTCTTTTGTACATCAGCCTGGTCTTGAACTTACTATAGAGCCAAGGGTGACCTTGAACTCCTGATCCTCATGCCTCCACCCCTGAACGGTGAGATCACAGCTGAGCACCACCAAGCCTGGCTTTATGCAGTGCTGAACTTGACACGTGTGACACAAGCACTCTGCCACCTGAACCACATCCCTCGCTTTCTACCTAAGCGTTGTGGCTCAAGTACGCGTGGTAAAGTATGAGATGCATGGACCGTCTTCTCCCTCCACAGGCTGCGTGACCCGCAATGTGTTTCCCGAGCAGTCTGAGCATCAGTTTTCCTCTGTTATCGAATGGGGAAGGGTGAAAATACGCCCACGAAGGATTTGTGTGAGGTTTGGCTAAGGGAATGCTATGCACGGTGCCTGGGACAAAGTGGCCGCTCAAAGAAGCGCTTGGGCACCAGCAGGAGTGAGCCGACACTTGTCCCAACCCCTGCTCTTGGCAGCACCCCAGGATCTCACAGGTCCTTAGAACTCAGCTCTATTTTCTGCTCTGCTAGGCAGGCATTTATTCACGCTTTCCGCTGACATCACAGAAACCCAGGGATGGTGAGGGTGATTTCACCACCAGTCCCATTAGGGAAGCAGCCGCTGTCCTCCACCCTTCCTGTATCCTCGTCCTGCTCGGTGGAATCCTACAGCTCCTTGCACTGAGAGGTGATGTCTGCTTCCTCCTCCCTGAAGCTTACATTAGCTAATAGGATGTGTGAAAGGAACATGAAGGGTTAACCCCCGGGCTCATGCCTGCTTCTACTGAGTCTCCTGGCACCCTTGTGTCCAGCCCATGTTAGCCTGCTAGGCAATGAAAGCTACAGAAAGGGGAGATGAGCCATCTATCTGAAGCCAATCCTGCACCGCTGGCCAGCCAGAGGTTGACCATCTGAGAGAGCCAGGCTCAGGGTAGAACACTTGCTGATCCCAGCCTAACCTGAGAGCCATGGAACCCCGAGGCTCAGAATGATGGCTGGTGACAGCCAATGGGTTTTAGGGTCATTGGAAAGAAGAGTTCATTTGTTTAAGGGAACTGGGCTTCAGTAGCTGTCACGCATCCATCTGCTGCTGAGTCTATCCAGCCATCCTGACCGGCTGCTGAGCTGGATCTCTACAGTGCTGCTTGCTGCCCATTATGCTTTCCTTCCTCCTAAGGGCTCCTGTCCCCAGCCTGGACCACAGACCTGTTACTGAGGGCTCTGACCGGTGAGAGGCATGGTAGGTGTTGGGAAGCCCTGAACGGCGTAGTGCTGGTTAGTCTTCATCACCAACTTGGCTAGGGTTAGATTCACTATGGAAACGCACCTCAGGGTGTGTCTATAAAGATGTTCCCAGAAAGGGTTAACTGAGGAGGGAGGACCCATCCAATGTGAGCAGGACCAACCCACAGACGAGGGTATTAAAGGTGAGCTGAGAGCCAGCCCTCACCTCCCTGCTTCCCGACTGTGGACTCTACGTGACCATCCACTTGGAGTTTCTGCTGACCCGCCTTCCCCCCCCCCATGATGGATGGTACACCCTTGAACTATGAGCTAAAGCCATTGCTTTCTCCCTTAAATTGCTTCTTGCCAAGGACTTGGTTACAGTAACTAGAAACATGACTACTGTCCCGGGAGCTGGTGCTTCCTCCAGCCCCACAACCGTGGACGGGTCCCCTCACCTTCTCTTTCCTCGTCTCTTAGAATAGAGACATTTATTTCATGGCTCCCTTCCGGCACAGACATATGATGAGCCACAAGAGGAAGCGGCGGGTGTCAGAGTGTCGGGGACTCCACAGGGTGGGTGGGTTGGGGTCTGTCATTGGCAAGGCCAAAGACTCGCAAAAATGTCCCGGAGGGAAGAGCTGGGCCTCCCCTTCCCTCCTTGGGATCTTCCCTGAACAAGGGCTTGGTTGGGGGAAGGGGAAGTGAGTAGCCGCTCACCCACAAAGCAGTTGGATTAGCATTAATTAGGCCAACTTGGATTCAATGACAACCCCACCCATGTGTTTGCTGGGTAATCTTGGGCCGGAGACTCAGCTCCTCTGGTAGCCTCCACTGCATCAGGCAGACAACACACATGATGCCTCTGGCACACAGAAGTGTCCATCAAAGGCTGGGGGAAAAAAAAACGTAGCTTGGAGTAAAGAAGGGAGGAAGAGTGATCACATAATGAGGTTGATGGAGTTCCAATACAGCTGAGGGGCGAAGGCTGTGGAGAGGCAGGGGTCATGCTGGGGTGGAGGGTCCAACCAGAGAGGGAACTTTTCTCTCCGAAAGAGATTTCACAGGGTTGGCAACTTGGGGGCCCTTATTCCTCGAGAGACCGGAGCCCCAAAACAATAACAGACAGGAACATGCCTTGCTCGGGACTGGCTGGATGTAGTACATGATTCTCTTTGAATCATAACCTCACTTCAAGACCTGAAGATGGACTTGGGGGAGGGGATGTTCCTTGATCTCTCCCCCACTCTCCCCAGTGTATGTAAAAGAAACATTTTTCTGTTTTTCACTACTAATTTGGCTGTTTTGGTTGGCTAATGAAGAATGGTTGACTGAGCCTGGCTTGGGGCATGGACTGTGACCACACGTCTGGTAACAATATTGGGGGATCAAAGTCAGAGTCTCTACATCCTCCCGCTGTTTTCCTGGGACCATTTTCTTCTCCAAGAAAAATGGGGCCAGGCTTTCATGCTCTACCATCTACAACATGGCAGAAGTATAAGATTCTCACCATCTTAGCTCCCCTTGGAACTGTAGACATATGCAATGGCTGTGCTTATGCCTCTGTGTGTGCACATATGTGTTCAGAGGTGTGTAAAGGTCAGAGGACACACTTGGATTCGTTCATTTCTCAAGCACTGTGCATCTTTTCTTGAGATGGTGTTTCTCACTGGCCCGGAACTCACCCCGTGGTTGCCATGACAACCGCATGCCAGCACATCCTGCGTTTTATGGAACTCGGGTCCTCATGCATGTGGCAAACGGTATAGCCCCATGGTTAATACCAACTGGAATGAGACATGCCTAGACTAGTAAAGCATGCTCTGGGGTGTCTGTGATGACGTTTCCAGAGATGGCTAGATCTTGAGAGCTCTGACCTAACGGATAGGTTCGTCCCTTCACACCTTCCATGGCATCATTGGGAGTGGAAAGGCAGGAGGCGGGGTCTGGTTGGATGGCGCGGGTCTTTGGGTGGGTGTGTCTTTGGAAAACACATTTTTCTCTGGTCCCTCTTCTTCACACTCTACTTCTTTCCACGTGGAGGTGAAGAAAGTTCCTCTGGACTGCTTGCCTGCCTTGCCTCCATCCCTGCTGGCGATGTCTATCCGGCTGTGGCTCCTGACACTAGCATCACCCTTCACTGACATCGGAACCCTGCTTCTCCAGCCGTGCAGAGTGGAATGAAAGACATGCGTCTGGCTCTTCCACAGTCTTCCGGGTCACCGGCTTGAGTCTGGGCCTGATGAGGTATCTCACCTCACTGACTAAACAACTACCAAGCTCTCAGGCTCTCCTGGATGTGGACAGCTATGGTTGGGCTCCCACCCGGCTGTGCAATCCAGTGAAGTGGATTCCCATATATAATGTTTTAAGAAGAAATACCTGAGCCACACACCCTCATCAACACAATGCTGTATCTGCAGGACATCCAAAACTCTAGGACCTACAACCCCACAGGTCTTCATTAAAGGTCCTGCTGTCACATCGAGTCTTTCTGGCACTAAGATGAGTGTTCTAGGAAATCTGGAACGTTCTGGAGTAGCCCCTGCATTCACCTGGCCTCTTGCCTGGTGTCCACATCAACACCTATTCTGGCTCCTCCAGCCCCCACCGGGGAATGAGGAAGCCCTTCCTGTCTGGAGAGCCAATGGCTGCTCCCAAGACAGTAGGTGCAGGAGATGAGTTGCTGCCCGAAATACAGGGACATGAAGCAGGCATAAAGCTTACTTCCTCCATCTGCTCTCACCCCCAGAACCTTTACTGCTCCCTCTACCTTCACCCCAGCGCCCTTCAGGCCACCCAGGAGCCGCCTTTCCTCCTATTGCTGTAGCCATCGCTGCTAATCTCAACACACAACGCAAGCCCCTTTGGCTCTCAAAAAAAAACAGACCTTGGGGACCAAGTGAGCTCTTTGTTTCAAACTCTGGGTTTCCCCTCAGCTGGGATTGGCTTTCACTCCTAAGACTTCCGTTGGCAAAAGGAGGGTGGGAAATAAGACAACATAGTATTCTGCCTCGGTTGTCAGCCAAATCCACTTGCTTAAAAAGATTTACAGTTCATAGGCCCCAGTGGTCCAAAATTAGGGAGCTCTCTGCGTTCAGTGTCTCTCCCCTGAGTCCTCTGGCATCAGAAACAGAGACCCCAAGAGCCAGCTGGTGGCAGAAATAATGTGGACTCTGCTTTAGTAGCTTCCAAAGCCGGGTATCATTTCTAAGTCTCCTGGGCTGTCTGCAGTGGAGGGAGGAGGTCGCAACACTCTGCTAATTGGGTCGGGGAGGTGACTCAGTTGGCCATGTTTGCTTCAAAACCCTGATGACTTGAGTTCAGTCCCCAGACCCCACATTAAAAAGCCAGGTGTGGTGACATATGCTTATAATCGTGGCTCTGGGATTCCTAGAGCTGGCTGGCCAATCAGTATAGCCTACCTAGCAAGCTTTAGGCCAGTGAGAAACCCAACCACAAAACGCAAAGTGGACAGTGTGTGAGGAATGACATCTCAGGTTGTCGTCTGGCCTCTATATATGTCGATGCATGGACAGGACACACACAAACAGGTGCACATCTAACAAAATTCAGTTGTGCCCATGAGTATGGCTGACCTGTCAGCCTTACCCAGCAACAGTCTCTAGCGGAATTCACTTTGCATTTTAAAATTACAGTCAACTCCATTGTAGGTAAACGTTTTCTGAGAACACTGCATCTGCTTTAAATAAACACAAAAACAGGGTTTTCCACGGGCAGATCACACACGTTATCAGAAGAGGCTCGCTTCTGAACAGACACACGTCACCAGGGAATAGGAGCTGGCTGGGGACAGCCATTCACACTCTCACATGCAGGCTATCCATGGCTGGCTGAGAAGACAGTCTGTCTTCTGGCCCTGGAAGGCTCTCCCTTGGGCGAGAAGGTGATTCAGCACCAGCTGAGGAAACAGCACCCCTGTCTGTTCACAGGATCTTCAGGGAAACACTCTAGAGGATGCTCTTTGGGTCCCTTAGAACATGGACCCCATGCACATGCTCTCTCCAGACCCCTCCCAGGAGGTTCAGAAAACACATTCTGCAGGACCAGGGAGGCTTGGTCTGAGCACGGGTGTCCAGAAAAGCCTCTGAGGAAGCGGTTGTATTCCTTCTGTGCAATCTCAGAGTTGAATAGAAGAGCTCACAGAGCATTCACAGCCGAGCTGACACTGGTTAGGGAGCCTGTCAGGTGGCAGGGCTAACACCACTTCTGGTGTCGCCTTACAACTGACAAGGCCAGATAGGGTTGGGAAGCAGAGCCCCAAATACCAAGGCCCTCTTTCCAAATCCTTCACCTCCATAGAATCTCCCTCCACCCTCTAAATAAACACTCCATGTCCACCTCCCCTCAACTGGAGCCTATGAGGCTGCTGATATTTTGCTGGAGGCATGAGGTGAGAACCTCACAACACGGTGGGTGAAGCTTCCATATGCACAAAATAGGCATTACGGTGTTCAGCAAATGAAAAGATAGCTCACCCCCTTCCATGCTCCTTTGATTACTACCTTGCTCGTTAAGACTTTAAGCTGTAGAACCTTGTGGGTGTGATGAGCATTTCCCGACTGGGGCTGTCCCAGACATAGCCACCAGCCACGGGTGGCTACTCATACGTGACCGTGAGACTGAGCTCTTAATTTTGTCTAGTTTTGGTCCATTTTTACGTAAAGTCACAATGCCTCTGGCAGGTGTCAACAGCAACTGGCAACACGCCAGAACTCTGGGTTCTCAGCTCTAAATGCAAATGGAATCTTGGAGCTTCTCCGCCTCCTCACTCAGTGATGCTCCCCCAGCCTGCCACTTCCGAGTGCTCGCTCAGTGCCTGCACACAGCATTCTTACTGTCCCGGGAGAAGCAGGAAGCATGCCGCCAGAGAGGAAGCCAGTGCACCCAACCACTTTGGACTCTAGAGCATGGCGCGGGGGGGTGGAGCGCGGGGTGGGGGGTGGAGGGGGTAGGCAGGCCCCATTTATTTATATCACAGAGTGTTACAGTTGTCGGCTCTGCAGCTGAGAAACTGCTAGGGACGGGACAGAAATTGGCTTTGTCTATGTTCCCTGGCACCTACTTCTGTTGTTCAAAGGATGCCAGAAGAATCAGGGTTAGGGAGGGCGGGACAGGAGAGCTTTGAGTGTACAGACGCTCTCTGGGTGTCGTTGGAAAAAAAAAGAAAGCTCAGTCACTTTCACATCTACATCAAAACTGATACAAATGTTTGTGGGCTATTGTCAAAACTGATACAGATGTTAGTGGGCTATTGTCAAAATTGATACAGATGTTAGTGGGCTATTGTCAAAACTGATACAAACGTTAGTGGGCTATTATGGTCCATCACTACAGGGGAAGATTCCTGCTGTCCAAGACATGGTGACAAGGGTCTGTCAAATAGGTACCCTGAACAAAGCTGGGTCTGGCTGGGTCCTGTGTGGGACATGGTTACAGGGCGAGACTCAACACAGGGGTTCTGGAAGGCAAGGCCACCCCTGTTCTTTCTTCAGGCATTGACCTCACCCAAGAAGAAACAGATTCCGTTCATAAAAAACCCAGTTACAGACCCAAGAGCTGACAACTTCACAGTGGAGGTTCTTCACGGGCTCTGTCATATACAACCACCTGGGGGTCTTGTCAAGCATGTGCAGCTCAGGCTTAGGCCCAACTTGTCACTGCTGAGAGGTGGAACCTTTATGGGGTTAGACCTGTGGGAAGTCAGGGCAGTCTGCTCTTAGAACAGCCGAGTGTCTGCCTCCTCTGTTTCTGCCCCTTCATGTAACTCTACCATGGTACATTCCCCTGTCACAGAACTAAAAGCAGCAGGGCCAACAGCCATAGACGTGAGTCAAAATTTGCATTGCGCACCAAAAGGGACCTTTTGTCTTTGAAAGTTCACTATCTAGGGCATTTGTTACATGTGACTAGCACAATCTAGACCCCTCAGCTCTGCCGCCTGATTGTCTGGGCTCTCCCTGACTCTTCTAGTACATTCTCTGCCCTGTGTACAACACTTTCTTTCACCTCTAAAACAGGGAGCTCATTAGCATGAAACAAACGTCTCAGATCACATAAAGACTAAGAGGATAAAGAATGATTTATACAGAAGATACAATGTTTACCTAGCATTAGTCATCTTTTCCTGTTACAATGTCAATGTCACTTCCCCTGTAGAGACTCCTTCCCTTCCTCACCTTTTGACTGTCAACTTTCTAGGTTATTCTGGGCAATGGTCTCCACTTTCCTACTGCACTAGACCAGTCTTTGGCTAAACAGCTACCAAACTCCAGGACCTGAATGCCCTGTGAGTTTGCCGTTTCCCAGGGACTTTTGTAACACAACACAGAATACTGTAAAGCTGTCATCCTTGCTGACCCAGGAATTCTGATTCCAGGAATTGATTGGAAGGAAATAATTAAGAATGTCCACGGTGTTTCGTTGTGAGAATGCTTACATATGCTATAACAATTATAAACAACTGGAAATGATTTGATGAGTCTAGAAGACCATGGGCTCAGGGATTGTCTAATACTGGGAGACTTATAGTCAGTCATTAAGTCAATCAACCAACCCCAGGGTTGAAAGCTAAGGCCACTATTTAGGGTAAGACCGGAATTGTACAAACTTACAGTGACTAGCTTTATGGTTATTCTAAGAGTAAAGGAATAAAAGTAAACACAGGGCTGCCATTGGGGCTGTGTAAGTGAAAAGTCTTTGTCTAGAGTTCCATTAACCATAAGCAGGTCTCACTCTAGAGAAGGGAAATGAAGCTTCTCCTGCTTCAAAGTCCACGCGTCTCCGAGCATGAGCGGCATCAGAAGAAGCCATACTTAAGAGTCAAGACAAAAATGTTGAGGAGATGAAGAAAGAAGAGAAAAATGTGGGGAGAAAGGGTTTTTAAATAAGGCATTGTGGTGAGAGAGCAATCTGCTTCAAAGAGATTTTTATAGGAAATTTTGGAGGGTCACTGAAAAACAGAGAGACCAGCGCTCCAGTGCAGGGAGTGGCTGGGCAGGAGGGGACACTTCTGAGATCAGCAGGACAGCTGCTTGCCCCTACAGAGACGCCTGGTCCTCTCCTGACAAGGTCAAGTCCCAGCATTGCCACCTACAACGCAGCCTGGGCACTGAGCATCAAGCCAAACTGTCT
This sequence comes from Mesocricetus auratus, assembly GCF_017639785.1. Lineage (NCBI taxonomy): Eukaryota > Metazoa > Chordata > Mammalia > Rodentia > Cricetidae > Mesocricetus > Mesocricetus auratus. The sequence continues at coordinate 55,401,192 of NW_024429267.1, read as the reverse complement.
TTCCCCATGATGTCTATTTACAGCTTCTTCCAAAATTAAAGCAAGCTGAACACCTTTGTCTCCACAGGGTCTGCTCCTGTGTGGTTCCAGCGGAGGGGTTGTGACCTGTGATCCATCCAAATCCGGGCAACAGGAGCCTGTCCCTATCCCCGGAACCATGCGATTGCCCAAGCTTGCAGTTCCCACAGAAGCTCTGGCTTCCACGGCTTTCCTTAGCAGCCCCCCACCCTTCAATTTTTGACAGTTCCTTCCATATGCTTAGTGCCAGGGCCACACTGTGTGTGGCTCTGGGGTGCATTCACCAAACCGTTCCTATGCTGGCTCTGGGGTGCATTCACCAAACCGTTCCTATGCTGGCTCTGGGGTGCATTCACCAAACCGTTCCTATGCTGGCTCTGGGGTGCATTCACCAAACCGTTCCTATGCTGGCTCTGCGGTGCATTCACCAAACCGTTCCTATGCTGGCTCTGGGGTGCATTCACCAAACCGTTCCTATGCAGCCGTATCTGTACCAAACCCAAAGCCCACAGTGGACCTGGAGCCTGCTCAGCATAGGAAAATGTTCTGCCGGCTGTTTGAAAAGGAAGGGTTTGGCAAACGCAGGAAGCAGCGGAGACTGAACTCTAGGTCTAGAATCAATGTCAGCAAAGGATGTAGATGAGAGCTACATACAAGGACTCTCGGAGGCTGCCCTCCTAAGTCCACGACTGTTAATAATAACGGTCACAAAGTTTCCTTTCCTCGGGGTTTTGGAGGACCCCATGCACAAACCCTCATTTCCCTCAGCCCCTGTCCAATTTCGAGCAGACTCCCGGTAGATTACAAGCCCAGAGGACACACATTCCTAATCTCCGTCTCCCAGCCTGTTTCTTCTAAGGATGCTCACGTACAGGGGATAACACCATCAACTCGAGCTAGCTGTCACCTGAGTCCACAGAAACACATCATCTAAAACGAGGGTGGGGAGCTACTGACAACCCAACTCTTAACTGCCATGAAAAGGTGGGCGTGGTGTGGCTGCTTCATTCCAAGGAAGTGGGCTAGGAGGGTACCCATCTTCGTTAAGCAACCTTGCTGTGGGGTCAGCTGACTTCGCTAATGATGCTTAATGAGAGACTTACTCACACACACACACTCACACACACACACACACACACACACACACACACACACACACACCGCAGGCCCACCCATCTCGTCTGTCAGCAACTGGACCCCTGATCCAAACAAAACTTCATCCTCTTAAATCCTGTCTCCAGATTGGGATGGCACGTGGGAGATGAGCTCCAGGCTGACCACCAGCCACACAGCCCCCTTGGGGGGCCTCCTTGCCTCCCTTCCCAGCACCCCAGATTCTCTTGGGACTTTGTGGGAGTCCCTTCCTCCGGCACCTCTCCTGAAGCTCCCCATGGCCCCAAGACCCACTCCCACCACATCCCGGTTTCCTGCATGCAGCTGCCCCAGAGGAACATAGAGTGGTCCCCAAAAGCAGCCCGGCCTTCTGGGGGCCCTCCGGGGGCAGGGGGATACGGGGCAGTTGGCCAGCCAGCGGCGGCCCCTCGAGGGCACGCAGCCCAAGTAACTTTGCTGCGGCTAGAGGGAAGCTGCGTCTGATAGCCCGGGGAGGGCAGGGACCCCAGGGACTCCCCTGGCCTCCGGAGCAGGCCAGGATGTCAGCGTGGCCGCCAGACATTTAAATCGGCCCCACGGGAGGCGGCGTGGAGGGGGCCGGGAAGGCGGCGGCCGACTTGGGGGACCGCGGGGTGGCCGCCGGGGTCGAGGAGCCGCGGAGACACTCACCAGCGCGTGTTGTCGTGGAAGTGCTCCAGCACCGCGTAGCCGAAGAAGGAACCCGCCGGGCCCTGGAAGCGCACCGGGCGCTGCGCGTCGAGGTTGTAGGCGCCTGCCGGGACCCCCGCGGCCACCAGCGCCAGCAGCAGCGCTCGGAGCCCCCCGGCGCCCGTCCACGCCGCAGCCGGGCCGCCCATCCCCAGCCGGCCGCCGCCCTGCGCCCTGCCCCGCAGTCGGGGCTCCCGGGACGCGCCGCTGCCCAGGGCGCGAGCTGTGCGCTCCGAGTCGGAGCCCGGGACGCAGCGATGCGCCGCAGTGCGAGCCGGAGCGAGGCCAGGGGCGGCCGCCAGCGCGCCGCGTCCTCTTGATCCCCGCGGAGAGGTCTGCGCTCTCGGAAGGAGCGGGTCCCGGGCCCGGGCGGCGCTGGACTGAGGAGAGGCGCGCCCGCGGGGTGGGCGGCCCGGGAGGCCCGGGCGGGACGGGCCCGCAGCGCCCCCTGCTGGGCGTGGCGCCACGAACACCGGCTGGACCCAGTGCTGGATCCCTAGAACTCCATCCTCTCTCTCCAAAGTCCCTTGCTCTGTGGGGGTCCAGCTGGCTGGATCTCTTCCTTTTGTCTTACCCCGCGAGCCTCACACTCACACTAAGCCCGAAAGCCACGCGAGCGAAGCAGGGCTGAGTACTGTGGTAAGTACTCGGAGTACTCGGAGTAAGAGGAAAACACTCAAGACCAAGAATCAGTTGACGTTAGTAAGAATTAGTCGCGTGGAGGCGAGCCTCCTTGACCTGGCCTGGCCAGTGCTTTCCACCTTGACAGACACGCGATGCAGCCAAATCTTGCAAACCAAATTATATACACGTTCAGCGAGCACCCGCCGCAGCCCAGCCCCTGGCAAACTTTTTCTCTCTGACTCTATGAAGTTGACTAGTTACTACTGAACTGACTGCTTGCTCAGGTAAAATCTGACCACACTCCCCCAACTCCCCGGCACTCCCTCTCTCCCTCCCTCTCCTCTGCCAAAGTCTCATTCACACTAAACACATGCTTTGCTTGTCTTTGTTGTTGCTGTTTTTCTTTCTAGTCAGGTTTGCCTTATGACAACCAGTTCAAGAGCCGGGGGGGTGGGGGTGGGGGTGGGGGTGGGGGACACATTTAGGAATTATCTAGTCACTGGTAGCCCAGGTCTTTCCAGGTGAGGAGCCTCCCTCAGCTGTCTTCAGAAGAGCTGTGACAAAGGAAGTAGGGTCACAAAGAGGCTACACGCTGTCTTCGGAGATGGGGGAAGGGGTCCATGAGCCAAAAAGTCCAGGCAGCTTCAAAAACCTTAAGACACTGGAATGTTTTCTCCCCCACCACTTCCGGGAACACAGCCCAGGGATGCCTTGGCGCCCCCCGTGTATCTGTGACCTGCAGAATTGTTAGATGATGAACCTCGTTTTCCTAAGTCACTGTATTCAGATAATTTGCATAGCTCTGATGTATAGCTGCTGTCTTAGTCAGGGCTGCTGTTGCTGTAGTGAGCACCATGACCAAAAGCAAGCTGGAGAGGAGAGGGCTTTTCCTGTTCACATTTTCACCTCACAGTTCATCATCACCAGAGGAAGTCAGGACAGGAACTCAAACAGGGCAGGAACCAGGAGGCAGGAGCTGATGCAGAGTCCACGGAGGGGAGCTGCTCACTGGCTCGCTTCTCTTGGCATGCTCCCTCTGCTTTTATATAGAACCCACCGACCTCCAATCCAGGAATGGCCCCGCCCACAATGGGCTGAGCCCTCCCGCATCAATCACTAATTTCTCAGTTGAGGCTTCTGCCTCTCAGAAGACTTTAGTTTATGTCAGGTGGACATAAAACTATCTAGCACACATGCTGTGTCCACCTACCCTAGTTTCCTTTCTGAGCTGCGATGAAACTCCACGCCCAAAAGCAACTCAGGGCAGGGCAGGGCGCATCCCAGCTTACGCGTGAGTCCGTCACTGATGAACGGCACGGCGTGAAGCTAAGCCGACTACCGTGGAAGGAACAATGGAGGAACCATGGTACTGGCCTCCTTGTAGGCTTGCTCTTTTGCCCAGGCTCAGCTAGCTTTATATATGACATAGGTCACCTGTTCAGGAAACGGCACCACCACAGTCTGAGCCCTCACACACCAGTGCACGACCGTCCCCACAGTCGTCCCCAAGGATAAACCTGGTGGGGACAGTTATTCAGCTGAGAGTTTTTTCCTGGCGATTTCACGCTGTATCAAGTTGCCAGTTAGTGTTAACTAGTACGGTAACTTAAGTTCTGTGTGTGTGTGTGTGTGTGTGTGTGTGTGTGTGTGTGTACACGACCCATAGCTTTTAACAAATCCTTAAGAGGTAAGGTAGCCTTGAAAAGGTTAGGAACTGGGAACTTGAGAAAACCTCAGAGATTGAAAGCACTTGCTGCTCTTGTGGGGGACCTGGGCTCAATTCTCTGTACTTACGAATTGGCTCACAAACAACTCCAACACCCTGTTCTGCTCTCCACAGGTACTGCGAGTATGTTGTATCCATGCTACACATATATATGCAGGCAAACAATCCTACACATAAAATAAAAACAGATAGGCCTTTAAAAGCGGTTAGGATCCATTGTCTAAAACACACTGGTTACAGCCTTTGTAAACTAAGCCTAAACGTGGTGCTGGTTAAAACCATCGCCTTTCATTTCATAAAACAGGGGCTCCTAGACATGGCCATACATCCGAATCCAGGGATAGCATTCAAAAACTAGATTTGGAGATAGAGAGATTGGCCCAGCCATTAAGAGCATTTGCTGCTCTTGCAGAGGACCCAGGCTCACTTCCAAGACCCACATGGTGGCTCATAGCCATCCTTAACACTAGTTCCAGGGAATCACTTAAAAATAAAATAAATATACAGATCCACAAGCAGTGAGATGGGTCAGGGCCACTAAGAGGTAAGCTGTTAAGCAACTGGGGATGGGAAGACATGTCCCCAGAAAAGAGATCCCCAGTCTGCATTGTGGTCCTGACTATGTAACATTATGGCAGGAAAGCCATAGACTGAAAAACAAACAAACAAACAAATAAACAAAAACCCATAGGGGCTTAAATCCCAGGTCTGATCAGCTGTGCCAGCCTGGCAAATTAATTCAACCAGGATACCAGTAAACTGATAAGCCTTTGAAATGTACAGATGAGCTGTGCTGTTTGAGGTAGTTAAAAAAAAAAAGAAAGGAACGATTATTAGTTATTCAGTGGTCAGCAGTGAGTTCAATTTCCTCCCTGTCAGGATAAGCTTTCCTGTCTTTGGGGTGGCCGAGTAGAGGGCTGGTGCCTCGTGAGTCTTCTCTTTGCTGTGAAAAGGTATCCAACAAGAAAATCTCATGGGAGGAAGTGTTCGCTGCAGCTCACAGTTTGTCCATCGTGGTAGGGAAGGCAGAGCAGAGCTAATGGCAGCGGGGGCATGAGCTGGGGCACCTCACATCTGGGCGGACCAGGACGCAGAGAAAAGGGGACTTCATACCTCTCCACTGGCTTTCCTCTTTCCCCCTTTTAAATCCAGTCTGGGAACCCAGCCTATGGGATGGCGCTACCCATAATGGGCGTGGATCTTCCACCGCAGTCAAACCACCATGGGAGCGGACGTGTCTAGAGGTGTGTCTGTCTTGGTGGTGACCGTCTTCAATCCAGCCGACGGTGAAGATAGCTGAGCACGGGCTGGGGGGAGGAGAGGCATTCTTCTTCAAAGCTGCACGCACAGGAGGCGGATTTGCTTCCCGGCACTGGGTCTTTTTAGAAGCTGCACCTCTTCTCCACATTTTTCTAACCGAAATGACAACCCAACGTTCCTCCTCCTTCGTACCCATAGATAAGTGTGACTCTCAGCTCTCATCACAGAAACGTCTTTTTGCAGCAGATGGTGATTAACAGAGACTTCCAGGTCAAGGTGCAGAGAGCTCAGCCCTAGAGGGGCGTCCATTTCACACTTCCCTTCTCCCCAAGGAAAGAAGGGTGGAGAGACTGCAGGAGCCAGAAGTGGCGGGGTGCTGTTGCACAGGACAGGGCAGCTGCTCGTAGTAGCTCACCGTGGCTGTGACTCCACACACCATGCCTGGGCAAGATCAAGCCAGAAAAATTCTCAGCACAGATGGTGGGGGCGGGGGGGAGGAGCCTCACAGCTCCCACCCCTAGCTGAAGAGCCATTGGCAATTGATGGCCACCGGGGAAGGGGGGTTCATTTTCTCCAGAGTTGGGCCCCCAGGTAGGATGCTCGAGCCCTAGCTAATGTCCCCATGCACACAATGGCAGCACAAAGTGAACTCGGTGGGTTTAAAGAGCAGGATGTGAATCTGAGGGAAGAGTATGTGTATGACTGCGCGTGTGTGAGCGTGCATGTATGTGCGTGCGTCTATGAGCGTGTGTGTGAGCCTGCATGTATGCGTGTGCGTGTATGAGCGTGTGTGTAGGGGCTGCCAGCCCACTCGCTGTTGTATTTCTAACTGAAGAACTGTGTGTAGCCCTTCTGTGATGGGGTTAACCCAGGGCCTTTTCACATACTAAGCGCATATTCATCTGTGAGTTGCCTTCCTGTGGTCCTAAAAACTGCCAGTCTTGTTCGCCTCTTTCTTTTTGGTAGCACTTTTCACTGGACAGGGTCTTACTACATAACCCGGGGTGGCCTTAAACTCTCCCTCCTCCTCCTACCTCCTCCCAACACTGGGCTTTCACAGCTGTCCCCGTGTCCAGCTCCTAGTCACGCTCCAACCTCCCCCTTTGGGTCTTTAGCTGGCCCAGCTTCGGTCGTCCAGGGGCGTGAAGGCTGTAAGTGCGTGTCTCCAGCGTGCAGTCTCCGTGAATTCGCGCTCTGTGTAGCTTGCTCCCTTGTGTGTGTTGAGAGCTTTGGCTGCAACTTCATGTCCCTTGGAATTTTGTCTTTCTTCGGAACATACTTTTCCGTAGACAAATTGTGCTTCTTTCTGGCAGTCGCCTAGTCCCTGCTGATCTACCTTTGCTGTGACCTAATGTCTGGCTTAGATAGGTGACTGGTGACAGGCAACAAATACACAACACAGACAGATAAAGGTGATCATAGATAGACAGGTAGATAATACATAACAGGTAGAGGGTTGGATAGGTAGGTAGGTAACAGATCACAGGTAGAGGGTTGGGTAGGTAGGTAGGTAACAGATCACAGGTAGAGGGTTGGGTAGGTAGGTAGGTAACAGATCACAGGTAGAGGGTTGGATAGGTAGGTAGGTAACAGATAACACAGGTAGAGGGTTGGGTAGGTAGGTAGGTAACAGATCACAGGTAGAGGGTTAGATAGGTAGGTAGGTAACAGATAGCAGGTAGAGGGTTGGGTAGGTAGGTAGGTAACAGATAGCAGGTAGAGGGTTGGGTAGGTAGGTAGGTAACAGATAACACAGGTAGAGGGTTGGGTAGGTAGGTAGGTAACAGATCACAGGTAGAGGGTTAGATAGGTAGGTAGGTAACAGATAACACAGGTAGAGGGTTGGGTAGGTAGGTAGGTAACAGATAACAAAGGTAGAGGGTTGGGTAGGTAGGTAGGTAGGTAACAGATAACACAGGTAGAGGGTTGGGTAGGTAGGTAGGTAACAGATAACAAAGGTAGAGGGTTGGGTAGGTAGGTAGGTAACAGATAACACAGGTAGAGGGTTGGGTAGGTAGGTAGGTAACAGATCACAGGTAGAGGGTTAGATAGGTAGGTAGGTAACAGATAACACAGGTAGAGGGTTGGTTGGATAGGTAGGTAACAGATAACACAGGTAGAGGGTTGGTTGGATAGGTAGGTAGGTCAATAGTAAATAGATGTAGGTGATAGATAAAGAGTTAAACAACTTTAGATGTCTCTTTCAGTGGGGCAAGCTATCCCAATTCACCCATTAAGGAGTTCGGCTTGACCTGGGCCCCTAGTCTGACAGTACCGCCGGCTCCTGTCCCTGGCTTTGCCTGCTCTCCCTGGAACACTCGAGACCTACTTAGATCCAGATGCACCCAAGGCTGAGGCTGACTTCATCACCCATTTTGACTCTGTGTTAGAATTTTTCATTATTTTTGGCTTCTGAATATTTACTTTCTTACCAGCCAAGCCGTCCCTTGCTCAGTTTTATATTTAATTCAACAATTCGAGGTGCCTTGTGGGGGGAAAAATCAGCTCTAGACATCTGGGTGTTTATTCAGCTAAAACACCAAAAGGAAAACTTCACTGATTTTTAAGTCATTGAATAACCTAATCATACATTAACCCCATTGCTTAAGAGGAAGTTCACCTTATCTCAAATTGTGTGCACATGTGCGTGTGCGTTTGTGTGTGTGTGTGTGTTGTGCGCGTGCATGTGCATGGGGGGGGCAGAGGACAACCTTGGGTGTCATTCCTCAGACACTGGGCACCTCATTTTTTGAGACAGTTTCTCACTGGCTTGGAACTGTTTAAGTGGGCTAGGCTGGCTGGCCAATGAGTCTCAGGGGCCCTCCTGCCTCCATCTCCCCGGTTCCTATTTCAAATACTTAAAGAGGAGCCAGAGTACATGTGGGACTCTGGAACGTGAAGCCAGGTCAGACTGTCTTCACAAACACTCCAGACCTACCCAAAACAACCTCTTACAGTTCTAGTCCAGCCACAAAAGCAGGCTCCCCAGGCAGGTCCATCCTGCTCATGGGGCCAGACGGGCATTCTATGCAGTTAGCCCAAGAACTCAACAATTAGACTGTTTGGACACACACTGTAGTCTGTAGTGCAGCCACTTGCTGTTGGGACCGGCACCTTCAGTAAGCGTGTTATTAAAGGACATCACACAGTCTTATATACCTACAAGCAGACACTTGCAGCACACCTGAGGAAAACTACAGTTCCTCAAACGGCGCATCAATCTGACCTTGTATGTGCAGACGGCATCTATAAACGCGCAGCACGTAACGAGAAAGATGGGATTTACTATGTTTGCAATGGGTGATGGATTGAATGGGATGCCCCCCATAGTCCCGGGCATTTGAAACCCTGTTGGTGGCACTGTTTGGAGTAGGTTTAGGAGGTGTGACCTTGGTGGAGGACATATGTTCTGAGCAGCATTCCAAGCTTGCTCTCCCTCTCTCTCTCCCTCCCTCCCTCCCTCCCTCCCTCCCTCCCTCCCTCCCTCCCTCCCTCCCTCCCTCTCTCTCTCTCTCTCTCTCTCTGCTTCTCAATTTGGTTCAAGATGTGAACCCTCGGCTTCCTGCCTTTGCCACTGTGCCTCCGCTCCCTCATAATGGACCACTCATTGTCCTCTAGGACCGTGAGTCCTGCTAAACCCTTTCTTTCTGTAACTTGCCTTGGTCATAGTATTTTACTACAGTGATAGAAAAGTAAGAGGCAATGATTGTGGTTGAGACTGCCTATCTTTCTATCCATCTATCCATATATCTACCTACACACCCATCCATCATCCATCCATCCATCTTTTTGTTTATCCATCCATCTATCTACCTACCTACCCATCCATCTATCCATCTATCTACCTACCCATCCATCCATCCATCCATCCATCCATCCTTTGTATTATTTGACTGTCTGCAGATAGTCTACCATGGATGTAGTCACAAGTCAAAATGGAAGTCTGTCATAAACAAGAGCCAACCCTGGCATGGTGGTGCACACCTGCAATCCCAGCTGCTCGGGAGGCTGAGGCAGGAGGATCACTGTACATTTGAGGCCGTCCTGCTCTACATAAGGCATTCCAGGCCCATCAGGGCTACATGGTAAAACTCTGTCCTCGAACCCAGGACAAATGAGGAGGGGGGTGGTGGGTAAAGGGAAGAAGGGAGGGAGCGTTGGAATTGGTGCACACAACGCCGTCTACTCTCCAGCTGAGAGGAAAGCTTGGGCTTCACTGGATGGCGGGAGCAGGTAGAGCGAGAGCAGCCACCGTTACCAGTGTCTTGGCCAGCCCTGCCCTGCAGTCCTGGCTTCTGTGGAGGGGCTGGCTTTGCCAGCGGAGCTGAGGAAGAGGCCAGCCAACACCACGTGGAAGAAGGAAAATGGTCAGCATCCAGATGGCTGCTCGTGGTGTTTCCAGAAGGAGGAGAGGGAACGAGAAAGGTCTTCGAGATCATTCACGGGCAATACCTACCCTCTAGGTGGCCAATTGGACTTCTTAAAGCTGAGTCTTCAAATATCACCTGACCTTATACTTGTATACACAAGACAAATGATCCATCCATGTGTTTTGAAGTCTGATAAATTCAAGAGGAAGGTAAATCCTGTCGCCAAATCTTCAACTTGGATAGCAGGCAGACTGAAGTAAATACTTTCCCACTGAGGCACTCAAAAGCCAAAGTCCAACTGCTGCTGTTGGGTGTAACTTTTCTGAGTTTCCAGGCTCAGAGATCCACGTATAGTGAAACTACTTTTAGTGACGAACATTGATATTAGAACAGCTTCACACACCTTCTTACATGATAGTTTAAAAAGCATTCCTCACCTTCATCTAAATAGTAAAACTACCCTATCACCTGTCAAAACACAGAGACAAAAAAATGTTTTTTACTTTACAATAGTGTGAGCATGTTCCCTTACAAATGGTTTGCTTTTCCACTTGCAAGAAAGAAGCTTGGAACCTTGTCATAAAATAGGCTTGTGTTGGACAGTTATGCCCAACTGCAGGCAAATTCGTGTGTTCTGAGTGTCTAAGGGGGGTGAGGAGAAACCCTAGCATTCAGAATACCAAACGTGTTGAATGCACTCTCCACTTCAGGAGTTTCCAGCTTTCCATGGTTTATTGGGATGTAATCACATTGTAACTTGGGGAACGTGTAACTTTCAAGACGGTGTAGGGTGATGAGTAAGAATGAGCCCAGTGACCAGTCAGGCATATTTGCCATCTCAGGCTGCCATAACAAAACACCACATAGTGCCTAGCTTAAACATCAGAAATCAAATTTCTCACCTGTCTGGAAGCTTCAAGCCTGAGGGCTGCAGGTTGTTGCTGCTTCCTTTTGAGACGTTCTCTTGTCCTCGGGTGACTTCCTTGGATTTGCATGGGACAGAGGGAAGGAAGAGAGAGGGGAGACTGAGGGTGTTGCTTATTTATCACATGTAAGATCCTGAGTTCAATCCCCAACATCATAAAGAAAACGATGAGAGAGGAGAGGCACGTGAGCGCACGCTGGCACCTCCTCTCACAAAGGCACTAACCCTACCAAGTCAGGGCCCCATACACATGGCTTTAGTCACTTGCTTACCCCAGATCCAGCCACACAGGATGTTAAGGCTTCCACAGTGTGTGTGTGTGTGTGTGTGTGTGTGTGTGTGTGTGTGTGTGTGTGTGCTGAGGAAACACATACACTCAGTGGAAGGCATCAATGTTGACCTTGAGAACATGGGACTCAGTCTCCCTATTTGTAAACAGGGCATCCTATTCGATAGGTAGCTTGTCAGGATTAAACTAAATAAACCATGTAAAGCACGCCACAGAATGGTGTATGAACAGGTCTCTCGGTGATGGGGCTGGTGGTTAGAGTCTGGTAACAGACACATTTCTACAGCTGTCTGAGTCAGTCTACACGGAAGCTGAGGGGACAGTCCTATTGCCCCTGTGGCTCTGTGGTGGAGGAACTGACACAGAGATTGCCTGAGAGACTTGGGGCCTGGAGTGACATCCTGCCTTGTGACTGACTGCCAGGCCCAGGGCTCATCGCTACACCTTACTTAAGCCTTTGCGGGAAGATAACAACAACGGCCCCTCAATTATGAGGTGTGCTAAACAGAGTGGACACCCAAACCAGAGTCACACGGAAGAATGGTTGAGGTCAGACAAAGGGTGTTCTAGTTTTGTTTTTGTTGCTGTGGTCAACACTATGACCAAAAAACAACGTGGGGAAGAAAGGATATGTTTGGCTTACAGGTTACAGCCCATTATCTGAGGAAGTCAAGGACACAGAAACTAAGCGGAGACCCAGAGACGCTGGGTATGGGCTTGCCTGTACCTGTGTTATACTGCCCAGACCCCTCTACCCAGAGATGGCCTCGCTGACAGTGGTTTGGACCCTCCCACATCGCCGTTGGCAATTTAGAAAATGCCCCCATGGACACGTCCACAGGCCAACCTGATGGAGGCAGTGCCTCACCCAAGGCTCTCTCTTCCCAAGTGTGTCAGCTTGACAAGGGAAGCTAACGGCAACAGAAGGTATATAATGAAAGACATTTAATAGGGCTGGAGGGATGGCTCGGTGCATAAAGTACTTCCTGTGAGAGCATGGGGACCGAGTTTGGCGCCTACAAAAGGCTGGGTGTGGTGGCGCACACCTGTAACCCCCATATTGGGGAGGCAGAGGCAGGAGGATCCGTGGGGCTTGCTGGGCAGTTAGTCAGCTGGTACACTTCAGGTTCAGTGAGAGACCCTGTCTCAAAGGCGAACTATAGAAATGATCCCTGAAAGTACAGTCTTGACCCTATCTCAAAGACGAAGGAAGAGAACGACAGAGGAAGGCAACTGATATTAATACCTCCAGTCTCTAAGTGCACACATGTGTAACCACCACAGGCGTACATACATGCAAACACATACACACACATCCATGCATACACACAAAAAATTAAAGCATGAACAACTGACACTGCTACTCCTTGTCCAAGCTGCTGAACAGTCTGCCCTCATGTTGCCAAGAGCTTCATCAAGAACAGCCCACACAGGCCCGGCAGACAAGGCCCACGCTGTCCTCCCTCTGACTATTATCTTATCTAAATGACTTTCCTGATTGTGACATTTCGAGATTATTTTTATTTTTCAAATATGCTTAACTTGGAGTTAATTTAAAATTGAAAACATTTTTTGGAAAGCACCTAGACAGCCCAATGCACTTTATTTTTTTCTGTCTGTGCCTGTGTCAGCTCTGCCCACATCATGACAAGTCGCTAGGCTCCAGCACATGGCTGGAGTCATCTCCTTGAACCAGTTATAAGAGGTGAGCATCAAAGTTGCAGACCAGGGCTGGGACACAGCTCAGTGGCGTGGTGCTTGCTTAGCATGTTCAGGGCCCTGGGTCTGGTACCAGAAACACACACCATACACACACGCGTGCACACACACACACACACACACACACACACACACACACATACACACGGGGAGTATAAATTCAAACTTCACACCAGCCTGTGGAATGTGTATTTTGCACACATGGACTTTCAAAAGCTGGGAGGATCTTGCTCTGTATGTGCTGCAATTGTCTCCAGCCTCCATTTGTGTTGTAGGAATGAGCATCAGCAATAGCCTTCCCTCCCACATGAGTCTCCGGGTTTGAGAGGAGATGAGGTTCTGAGTCAGTCATGTTGGAAGACTGGAAAGGGTTTCCGTGAGATATAAAACTCTTAGGATTCCCTGACACACGAAGAGCAACAGAATCTGGTTTTTAAAGGGTCCTGTACTGAAGCGCGCACAGAAAGTACTCTTGCTTGGAGGTGGAAGATCAAAGGATACCAGGAAGAAACCGGGCCAAAGTAGCCCTGAGTGGCTAGTTGCCAGAGGAGACACTCTCAGACCAATGCTGTGTCCCCTGCCACTTGGACTAGGCCTTGTGCGCCAAGATGATTCCCCACCTAAGGAAGACCAAGAAGTACGAGTCATGGAAATGCAACTCCATGCAACAGAGATCTTACCCGATGCAAAACTTACTTCTGAGGACACAGGGCCAAGAGACTGAGCGGATTTGACTAGTTAGTGTTCTCAGGAAGACATGAGATTACCACACTCCAACACGGTGAATGGTCCCTTAGCTTAAGGATTAAACAGTTGATAGCTGAGGAGAAACTGATACAGGGGTTAAGCAGTGGAATGAACTGCTAAAGGAGTAAATTTGTGTGACAGCATCAAGACAAGAGTGGCCGTACGCTCCTCATTGCCATGACGAAACGCCCAACAGAAGCAGTGTAAGCACAGAGGGTTTATTTAGCTCCCAGTCTGAGGGTGTAGTCCTTCAAGGCCGGGGAGGGATGAAGGCGGGAGCTTGTAGTAACTGTTCACATGCGCCCCCCAATCAGGAACCAGAGAGAGTCAGATGAATGTTTGCACTTGGCTTACTTCCTGCCTACTCCAGCAGAGACCCAGAGTAGAGCTACATGTATTTAGGGTGGGTCTTCCTACTCCAATCTAGAAACTCCCCCAAAGACATGGCTTGAAGATTGTCTCCCAGACGATTCTAGATCCCACCACATTGACAATGTCAACCACCATACCAAAGAAAACTCCAGAATGTAACCAAGATTTTTAAAGTGCGTAATTTATGAAATGTGGAGTACAAATAGGACTTAACCGAATTAAAAAACTTTTACTCATTAGACAGCAGACCTGGAGAAAATATCTTAGCAACACATTTTCTAATAAAAGGATTGTATCCAAAGTATGGGGGAACCCCCAGACTCAACAACTACGGAAGAAACTCTTTGGATGCTACATTTTGGCTCTCAAGTGTCCTCCACATCTCACAAAAAAAAGAAAAAAAGGCTTACCAGAGTTGTGGGGTAGCATCCTGCTAGATCTCTAACATGGTTTATATGCTGAAGGGGCAGCCTTGGGTAGCATCCTGCTAGATCTCTAACATGGTTTATATGCTGAAGGGCAGCCTTGGGTAACATCCTGCTAGATCTCTAACATGGCTCATGTGCTGAAGGGGCAGCCTTGGGTAACATCCTGCTAGATCTCTAACATGGTTTATATGCTGAAGGGCAGCCTTGGGTAACATCCTGCTAGATCTCTAACATGGCTCATGTGCTGAAGGGGCAGCCTTGGGTAACATCCTGCTAGATCTCTAACATGGCTCATGTGCTGAAGGGGCAGCCTTGGGTAACATCCTGCTAGATCTCTAACATGGTTTATATGCTGAAGGGCAGCCTTGGGTAACATCCTGCTAGATCTCTAACATGGTTTATATGCTGAAGGGGCAGCCTTGGGTAACATCCTGCTAGATCTCTAACATGGCTCATGTGCTGAAGGGGCAGTCTTGGGCAACATCATGATACATCTCTAACATGGCGGGATTATTGGAAGGTGGGAAAAAGCAGGAGGCTAGACCACATGTGAGAGGAATCCTTTGTGGAGTCTGTTCTTTCCTGATGCCTTGCAGAGTCCAGGGATCCAACTCAGGTTGCCAGTACTGTGCAGACAGAGCCTTCACCCCACTGAGCCATCTCGCTAGCCCGGGATTATATGCAGTTTATTACACGTAAGTTAATCCTCAGTAGAGCTGTTAACTGTGGCTGTGTGTTGTGCGACTTCCTCCACGGCTCATCTGCCACCTCAGTTTGCAGATCTGTGGCCGACAGGACATGACAGACCAGCACCTGACCCAGGCTGTGCTCACACTGGCTGTGCCCACCTCTTTAACCTGGTCTCTCAGCGTCCTGGGCTTTTGCTCTTATTTTGTCTCTTAAGGTCAGTTGCAGTCAGAATTAAGTGTCAAATACCTATGTGAGATCTTAAAGCTGAGTCCACCACCCTTGCAGAAATGAAAGCACTCATATTCACAGTCTCCACAATGCCACTGCCTTCATTTCTAGCTGAGGAAGCCAGCCACAGTCACCCCGAGCCGTGGAGAGGGGGGCTGTTGAAATGCTGGTGGACCTACAGTCCCATGTGCTCCGCATTGGCCTGCCTCTGTTTGTTATTCTCGTGTTATGTGCTTCCAGTGCTTGTGTGAAAAGATCGGACACACAATAACCTCTTCGTCGCACATGCCAACTCGGGGCCCTTCTGCAAAGCTTATGACTTTCTGGTTGCCATTGTCTTCACGTGGAAGGCACTGGGGGCCTTTGCCAAAAATGTTTGTGTGTAAGCTTGATACAGATGTATGACACGACCCCGAAGATGAGAGCTGGAAGCACTAGAGCAGCGTGGGCGGACCCAGTCCCCTGATGCAGGCGTCCCCTGATGCGGCCGTCCCCTGATGCAGGCGTCCCCTGATGCGGCCGTCCCCTGATGCGGCCGTCCCCTGATGCAGGCATATCCTGATGCGGCCGTCCCCTGATGCAGCCGTCCCCTGATGCAGGCATATCCTGATGCAGGCGTCCCCTGATGCGGCCGTCCCCTGATGCAGGCGTCCTCTGATGCCGGCGTCCCCTGATGCAGCCGTCCCCTGATGCAGCTGTCCCCTGATGCAGCCATCCCCTGATGCAGGCGTCCCCTGATGCAGGTGTCCCCTGATGCAGCCGTCCCCTGATGCAGGCATATCCTGATGCGGCCGTCCCCTGATGCGGCCGTCCCCTGATGCAGGTGTCCCCTGATGCAGGCATCCCCTGATGCAGCCATCCCCTGATGCAGGTGTCCCCTGATGCGGCAGTCCCCTGATGCAGCTGTCCTCTGATGCAGCCGTCCCCTGATGCGGCAGTCCCGACACAGTGCTGTGAGACATGTCTGCAGCCTGAGGACTGAAGAGGGCTGGGCAATGTCATCGGGTCATCTCCTTTAGAAGTTGGATATTAAGGTTAAAAATAGAAACACATCAAAGTGGGGGTGTAAAATTTTCAAGTCACACAAAGGAGCCTAGAGCGAGGGACCGGCAGTCAGGAGTAGCTACTCTTCTACCAAGGGCCAGAATTTGAATCCCAGAGGCCACATTAATCAACTCACAAATGCCTGTAGCTCTGGCTCCAAGGGATGCATGTTTGCTCTGGTCTCCATGGGCGCCCACACTTGCCCTCCCTCAACATGTGTGTTTAATTTTAACCACATTTAAAGTCACATAACTGAAAAAATCATTGCATCATATGAACAATATTGGTACTCACAGAGTATCGGCCATTGCTGACAGATACTCTGTTTAAGACTTACAACAAGCCTGTAGGTCAAGGACTTACAGGAAAATCCACATCTTAGTGGTTTGTCACATGAAAGAACTGTATCTCTTCTAACAGCTGGAAGTCCAGATTTAATTCTGTGTCTAGTGAATCATGCTCAAAGGTCCTTGAATACCTAGTGCATATTCTAGAACTGAGAGTGTGGCTCCTTGACCTTTTGGCCAAGGTCCAGTGTAGAACTAAAGGTAGAGCTACAGAATTTCACAGTCAGTGTGGAAGGAAGGTGGAGATCCCGACTGGCATGGGAGCCACCATGGAAGGAGCAGGAGTGACAGGATAACCGGAGGTTCAGGCTTGGGCGTGCCCCATTTGAGACTCTGGTTTGACCTCTATCCAGGTGCAGATGCTAGACACTCAGTTGGACTTGTGAGGGTGGGGACGGGGGTGGAGTAGGCTAGACAAACAGTCATAAAAGTCACTGGCATGCAGGTGGTGTGTAAAGTCATGAGAGGGGATGGGATCGTACGGTGAAGAGGAAAGACCAGAATCTTAAGATCCTGCAGTGGTCAATGACCAAGGAAATGGGTGTGAGGCGCTCAGTAAGGGATGGCAGGGACCAGGCATCATTATTTCCCTTACTGCTGTGGCCTGTCGTGGGATATATGTACAGTGTGTGAAGATGTATATCAGGGATTCGAGTAATAAAAAGCTGAATAGCCAATAGCTAGGCAGGGGGTACAGGCGGGACTTCAGGGCAGAGAGAACTCTGGGAAGAAAGCCAAGTTGGCAGCCAGATGGAGACGAAGCAGGATGCACAGAGTAAAGGAAACTGAGGCGTGTAAGAGAACGTACATTAAAAGATATGGATGGGTTAATGCAAGTTATAAGAACTAGTTAGGAACAAGCCTAAGCTAAGTCCAAGTTTTCACAATAAATAATAAGTCTCCATGCCGTTTTATGCGAGCTGGCAGCCCAAAGAAAAATTCATTTACAGTGGCCAGACATCTAACAAAAGCAAGTTAAAGGAGGGAGGGTTTCTTTTGGCTCATGGTTTGAGGACACCACCGTCATGGTGGGGGAGGCACAGCAGCAGGCACGTGAGGCAGAGAGTCGTGTTACCTCTGCCCTCAGAAGCAAAGAGATGAACGCTGGTGCTTGGCTACCACATTCAAACGGAGGTTTCCCTCCTCAGTTAACGCCTCTGGAAACACCCGCACAGACACCCTCAGAGGGGTCTCCCCTAGGTGACTTCCAGTCCAGTCTGGTTGACGATGAAGATGGACCACCACACCAGGTGGGGGGGGGGTTGTTTTTCTCTATTTTTTATTTAAATTAGAAACAAGCTGTTTTACATGTCAATCCCAGTTCCCTCTCCCACCCCTCCTCACCTGGCCCCCACTAATCCCCTATCTCATCCCCTTTCTGCTCCCCAGAGAGGGTAAGGCCTTCCATGGGGGATCTTCAAAGTCTGTCATATCATTTGGAGCAGGGCCTGGACCCTCCCCCGTGTGTCCAGGCTGAGAGAGAGTATCTCTCTATGTGGATGGGCTCTCAAAGTCCACTCGTATGCTAGGGAAAAATACTGATCAACTACCAGAAGACCCACAGATTGCTAAGGCCTCCTCACTGACCCAAGTTCAGGGGGCCTGGTTTGGTACTATACTGGTTTCCCAGCTATCAGTCTGGGGTCCATGAGCTCCCCCTTGTTTAGGTCAGATGTTTCTGTGGGTTTCACCAGCCTGGTCTTGACCCCTTTGCTCATCACTCTTCCTTCTCTGCAACTGGATTCCAGGAGTTCAGTTCAGTGTTTAGTTGTGGGTGTCCTCTATTGAGAATTCTCTATTTAGTTCTGTATCCCACTTTTTAATTGGATTATTTGGTGTTTTGGAGACTAGTTTCTTGAGCTCTTTGTAAATTTTGGAGATCAGCCCTCTGTCAGATATGGCATTGGTTAAGATCTTTTCCCATTCTGTGGGCTGCCATTTTGTCTTATTGACTGTGTCTTTTGCCTTACAGAATCTTCTCAGTTTCAGGAGGTCCCATTTGTTAATTGTCGATCTCAGTGCCTGTGCTACTGGTGTCATGTTCAGGAAGCTGTCTCCTGTACCAATTCATTCAAGGGTACCTCCTACTTTCTCTTCTAAGAGATTCAATGTGGCTGAATTTATGTTGAGGTCTTTGATCCATTTGGACTTAAGTTTTGTGCATGGTGATAGATATGAATCTATCTGCGATACTTTAGGTCACTTATGTAAACTAACATATCATCTGCAAATAGTGAAAGTTTGACTTCTTCCTTTCCAGTGTATATTCCCTTGATCTCCTTTGGTTGTCTTATTGCTCTAGCTAGAACTTCAAGTACAATATTGAAGAGATATGGATACTGGACAGCCTTGTCTTGTTCCTGATTTTAGAAGAATCGTGTTGAATTCTCTCCATTTAGTTTGATGTTGGCTGTTGGTTTACTATATATTATTGCTTTTATTATATTCAGGTATGTTCCTATTATCCCTGATATGTCCAGGACCTTTATCATGAAGGGGAGTTAGATTTTGTCAAAGGCTTTTTCAGCACCTAGTGAGATGATCATGTGATTTTCTTTTTCAGTTTGTTTATATGGTGGATTACATTGATAGATTTTCTTATGTTGAACCATCTCTGCATCCCTGGGATGAAGCCTACTTGATCATGGTGGATGATTTCTCTGATGTGTTCTTGGATTTGATTTGCCAGTATTTTATTATTTTTGCATCGATGCTTATAAGGGATATTAGTCTGTAGTTCTCTTTCTTAGTTGTGTCTTTGTGTGGCTTGGGTACCAAGGTAATTGTAGCCTCATAAAAAGAGTTTGGCAATGATCCTTCTGCTTCTATTGTGTGGAACAATTTGAGGAGTATTGGTATTAGCTCTTCTTTGAATTTCTAATAGAATTCTGCACTGACGCCATCTTGCCCTGGGGTTTTTTTGTTTGTTTGTTTGTTTGGTTGGTTGGTTGGTTGGTTGGGAGACTTTTGATGACTGCTTCTATTTCATTAGGGGTTATAGGTCTGTTTAAATCTGTTCTTGATTTAATTTTGGTAAGTGACATCTATCCAGAATATCGTCCGTTTCCTTTAAATTTTCGAATTTGGTGGAGTACAGGTTTTCAAAGTATCACCTGATGATTCTCTGGATTTCCTCAGTTGTTGTGTCCCCCTTTTCATTTCTGATTTTGTTAATCTGCATGCTCTCTCTCTGCCTTTTGGTTAGTTTGGATAAAGGTTTGCCTATTTTGTTGATTTTCTCAAAGAGCCAACTCTTTGTTACATTAATTCTTTGTATTGTTTTGTTTCTACTTTATTGATTTCAGCCCTCCATTTGATTATTTCCTGGTGTCTACTCCTCCTTAGTGAGTTTGCTTCTTTTTGTACTAGAGCTTTCAGGTGTGTTGTTAATTCTTTAGTGTGATTATTCTCCAGTTTCTTCATGTGGGCACTTAGTGCTAATGAACTTTCCTCTAGTACTGCTCTCAAAGTGTCGCATAAGTTTGGGTATGTTGTGTCTTCATTTCCATTGAATTCTAGGAAGTCTTTAATTTCTTTATTTCCTTCTTGACTCAGGAATGGTACAATTGCACATTGTTCAATTTCCATGAGTTTTTAGGGTTTCTGCAATTTGTGTTGTTGAATTCTAACTTTAAAGCATGATGGTCTGATAGGATACATGGATTTATTCAGGGAACTTTTTTGTGATCCACTCTATTTGGTGTTCTGTAGGATTCTTGTACTTTCATTGGCATGTCTTTCTTTAGGTTAGGAAAGTTTTCTTCTATGATTTTGTTGAATATGTCTTCTGCACCTTAGTGTTGGGTTTCTTCACCTTCTTCTATACCTATTATTCTTAGGTTTGGCCTTTTCACGGTGTCCCATATTTCCTAGATATTTTGTGTTAGGTATTTGTTGGACTTTAGATTTTCTTTGGTTGATGAATCTATTTATCCTAGTGTATCCTCAATGCCTGAGATTCTCTCTTCCATCTTTTGTATTCTGTTGGTTATGCTTGGTAGTTCCAGATCATTTATCCATCTTTTCTAATTCCAGCATTCCCTGAGACTGTGTTTTTTTATTGTCTCTATTTCAGCTTTCAAACCTTGCACTGTTTGAATTGTTTCTTGTAATTTTTGGTTTGTCTTTTCTTCTATTTCTTTAAAGGATTCTCTCATTTCCTCTTTTAGGGTTTCTATCATCTTCATGAAGTTGTTTTTAAGGTTGTTCTCTTCTGTGTCATCTGTGTTGGGATGTTCATGTCTTGCTGGGGTAGAGTCCCAAGATTCTGGTGGCATCATATTGTTGGTTTTTCTGTTGTTGAATGTGTTCTTATATTGTCTTCTTTCCATCCCTTCTTCCAGTGGATGCAGGTGGGGTCTCTTCCTCTCCTGGTGGGCACTGGTCCAAGATTCTCTTCTGGTGGGTGCAAACAGGGCCAATACTCTAATAGGTCTCATGTTGGGTACAGGCAAGTCTGAGGCACTCCCTCTCCCGGTGGGTGGGAGCAGGAGTAGCACAGCGATATCAGCAGACTTGCGGTTGTTTGGTCCGCCTGGGGCAAGTAGACCAGCCTGCAGTCCCCAGGCCAGGAGATCCCAGAGTGGGCCAGCAGAAGTTTGGCCTGAGACAGGGGCCCAAGCTCCCCTCTCCCCTGAGTGAGGGGAGAGTTTTTCTAGGAGAAAGGCCACTGTGGAGAACCAGCAGACCACGGAGGATGCCCACTGGCCTTGGTATTGGTTTTGCCAAGAGCAGAGATAGAAAAGAGGAGAGCTGCTAACTAGAGGGCTCTGAAGGGGGATGACAGCCAGCTGGGTGGCAGCAGCAGACACTGCCATTTGCTTAGGGCTCGTCTTTTGTTCTCTAGTGTGGAATGTGGAGTGAAGAGACAGTCGGCCATGTAAGACAGAAGCAATGAATGGCATCATAGTCACATGCTGATGGCAATGACCTGGAACAGAAGGAAAATATGAGGACAAGGAGGTCTTGACTTCTGTTTATAAAGATGAAGATCCTGGGAGATGACTGTGTCTTTAAAGCACTTAATGCTCTGAGTTTGATCCCCGGAACCCAGATAAAAAAGCCAAGCACAGTGGTGTGCATTTTTAGTCTCAGCACTGAGGAAGCAAGGACAGGTGAAACCCTGGGGCTCGCTGGCCAGTCAGCCTAGCTGAATCAGCAAAATACATGCCAGTGAGAGACCCTGCCTGTACCCTTTGTGTGTATCCACACAAAGACACACACACACACACACACAAGAAATGAAGACAAGAGAGGCAGTCAGCAGATGTTAGGGTGATGTTGGCCAAGCTCACACTGCAGGGCATTACTCCTGCCCTAGACCTAGTAGTCTCTGAATGAGCATAGCAGGGCTCTGGCTTTGTCCATAAATGGCCACAGACTCAGGAGTGGCTGTTGGCCCTGCCACCAGAGACAAGCTGCCACAGAGGGACAATAAAGTGAAACCACCTTCATTAATCAGCATGCAGGATTAGATATGAATGGCGGAAGCCTTGCCAGTGAGCTACAACTAGGGCAGCTGACCAGGGAGAGTCAGGCGGCCCTCAAGCAAAGGCATGCCTCTGAGGGCTTCCAAGAAGCCTATCCCAGCGACCGCACAGCTTAGACAGGCAGTCTGGCTCACAGAAGCCACCAAAGCCACACAGTGGAGCAACAGTTCACGATCTACACACACCAGAAGGCAGCAACAGTTCACAATCTACACACAACAGAAAGCAACAACAGTTCACAATCTACACACAACAGAAAGCAACAACAGTTCACGATCTACACACAACAGAAAGCAACAACAGTTCACGATCTACACACAACAGAAAGCAACAACAGTTCACGATCTACACACAACAGAAAGCAACAACAGTTCACAATCTACACACAACAGAAAGCAACAACAGTTCACGATCTACACACAACAGAAAGCAACAACAGTTCACGATCTACACACAACAGAAAGCAACAACAGTTCACAATCCACACACACCAGAAAGCAACAACAGTTCACAATCCACACACACCAGAAGGCATGAGTGGGAGCATGAAGATCTCTCACTTTTATGGCTCATAGTTGAGTGGACTGCACATTTGCCCAGCGTAGCCCGTTTGTGTAAAAATGGAGTTTCTCCCTTCCTGGACCCACGCTCCTTAGCGTCAAGGAGGAGCTGCAAGTTCCCAGCCTTTGACTCTGGATTAGCCTTCAAGCTTGCTCTGCCCAACAGAACACAGAGGTGATACTGTGGGACACCAACCTAGGCCTCAAGATGCTGTGCACTCTCAGACTGTACCCTCAGACCCCACTGGGTTGCCGTGGCAACAAGCTCAGGTTGGTGTGGATTACGATTCAATTTCCGCCTTCTCAATTTGTGACCATCTAGCTTCTGGCCCATTTCCAGCCCTCTCTGATGACCTAGGCTCCTTGAAAGCTAAAGAAAGAGCCCTGAGAAGAACCAGGCGTATAAAGTGGCCAGGGACACATTCCAGAGTTTAACAAGTTTCAGTGGCCATTTCCAAGGCAAGAACTCTTTCTCTTGGCGTCTTCGAGTGCCCCGCACATCTGCACTGTCTATAACTGAGAAATCTCAGCACAGCCACTGTTCCTAAGCTAAGATTCCAATCGTTGTTACAGCTGGAATGCTATGTTATCACAGGACCCAAGGCCCTGGTGTTTTCTGACCCTTGAGCATTTTCTTGTTGGAGCTCCATCCTTATTATCCAGTAATATCCAGTTAAAACTTTTTGCAAAGATTAAACATGGCTAAAAGGGAGATCTGCATCCTCAGGAGGTTTCCCCAAGCCGGTGTGGCAAGACTGACTGGAGGCTTCTCTTTCCTCTTTCCATGGATAAGAGCGCCCTCTGTGGGTGCCCTGTTGCAATTGCAGGGTAGCCCCTAGAAACGGGAACATAAATATGTTTGGCAAAGCGGAAGGAAAACAGGAGGAACAGAGGGAAGGAAAGGAGGACAAACATGAAAAAGGAGATTGAGGAAGGGGCAGGGGAAAGGAGGAAGAGAAGGGGAGATGAGGAAGAGAGAAGGGAGGGTGAGAGACGCGGAGGGAGAGGAGAAGCATGGAAGGGAAGGGAGAGGAGGGGAAGAGAAGGGATAGGACACAGGAGGAGGAACAGAAAAGATACAGAGTAGGAAGAGGAGGGAAGAGAAGGGATAGGACGCAGGAGGAGGGATAGAAGGAAGGAGACATACAGGAAGACGAAGGGAGTGTGTATATCCAAGACAAAATCCCCTCCTTGTGAACCCCGAATCTGACCTCTCGCCACTCCTCAGTGTGGAGGCTGAGTTCTGGGCCACACCATCCTGGAAGCCTGTGAGCTAGCAGGGTGTGAGTGCTTCAGGGGCCCCGCTGTGTAAGCAGGAAGTGGCCATTGTCATTCCACTTTCGGGGGGGGGGGATCTCCGCTGTTCACTAGCTCATTCTCTTTCTCTTACCAGCTCTGCAGGGGCTTGCGTTCCTTGGCCTATGTTGATGGTCTTGCCAATGTGCCCTGGTCTTGGCACCTCCTCAGGTACCCAACTTCCAGCTGACAGCTGGTTCTTCTTTATCAAAATGTTTTTCAGCTCTCATTCTCCATCTGCCTTTTCCATCTGGAACGTCATCAGCCTACGTCTCTGTAACCCGCCTCCTAGGTTGTTAACTTCAGTGTTTCCTCCACCCAGCCTACTGCGTCATGGTGTACTTCTGTAAACCATAGCTACTTGGGAGGCTGAGGCTGAAGGCAAGTTCAAGTTTGGCAACTTAATGACTGTCTCAAAATTAAGTAAGAAAGGGAAGGACTGGGAATGTAGCTCAGTGGCTATGCTTGGCATGTGTGACACCTTGGGCCCAATCTCAGTACAACAAAGCAAAACTCATACATGCATCATCTCATGGTTCGTGTCTGGAATTGTAATGGATCTCATGGCCCATAGCTGATATGGACACTCTACAAACCTTCTAGAGGACATTCTTCTCACCTCCTGAACAGAACTGATCTTCTTGGCCCTTTCAAGGTTTGGGTCTGGACTCATCTTTTATGGTGGACTGATGATTTGAAGAGGGTAGAGGAGGAAGGGTGTTGATGTCCTGGGGCCTCCATACTCTGGCAACATCTCCAAGGATGTAGAAGGTTCTCAGACTGCACAAGACAGTGTTTTGTTTAAGACTGTAAGTATCTCCTCCTGGGTGTGATAGGAATCGAGGCTGGTCCATGTGATCTGGGTGGCGGCCCACAAACAGACTCATATGCTATGTGACGACTCTCCCTAGACAAGCTTCAGGGCTTCAGTAGTGGGGAGACAGAGGTGTTGTCCCCACCCTCCATGGTGACTTAGTTTGGATAATCAGCTTTATTCATTGGTCTCATTGGTATGTATAGGTCAAGCATTGGGCAAGAACCCAAAGACACAGACAGGGATGTATGGGAGGAATCTGGTGGGGTGAAGGTTAATAAGTCAGCTTCCCTTCCTATGTAAGGATGTTGGGAGGAGCACAGATGTCCATCCTTCCACAATGTGCTATAATTCTGTCATGACTCCATACTGGCCTGGCTTCCCTCATTTTCAACCTCATTGGTAGTTATATGTGTTCGTTTATACCTGCTTGCCATCATTTTGGTAATGCATACTTTTAGAAATGTATACATTTTTCCCTAGAGATTTTAGTTTTGAGGAATACACTGTTCCAGGTCCCAATGCAGGCCACTCAGATTGGCACAGCTCCAGCATCAGTGGGGACCTCAGACACCAACATGGATCCAGATCTCAGTCATCTACATGGCCTTCAATGGTAACAGAACCCTTGGACATCGACACAGATCCAGGCTACAGTAAGACCATGGACCCAGACATGGTCCTGGCTGCTGCCCTGGCCTGGACTTCACCATGGCACTGAGTAGTAGTATGTGCCACTCACATCTGTGTGGCCCCGGCTGCAGTATGGCCCTTGGACATCAACATGGCCTTCAGTTGCAACAGGAGTTACACTGACTCAGACCACAGCTGCTATAGGGCCACAGACCCAGACAGCCCTAAGCAGCAGCCCAGGTCTGGACAACACCAGGGCCCTGGATGGCAGCACAGGCCACCCAGATCAGTGTGGCTCCAGCAGCAGCCTTTGTACCCCTTCATGGCCACAGGTTGTGGCCCAGACACTGGGTATCCTTGTGACCTTTATTGGCAACTTGGGCCATGGATGTCCACGCAGTCCCTGGCTGCGGCAGGACCGCAGACTCAGACATGGTGCTTGGCAGCAGACTAGGCCCTGGCATCGCCCTAGGCATGCAGGCCTCCCACATGAGCCTGTTCCTCACCGCCTTCATTTCTTCTGTTCTGCCTCTTCCCACAGCAGGCGGACGGTCTGCTTCTCTCTCTCCTGTTTCTCCCCGCACATTTGCTCATGACAATGGGGCCCACCTTCCTGGAGCCACAAGGTACTAGGTAGGTCCATGGATGTCTTCCCACCATCCCGGCCTTTGGGACATATGGGTGGCTAGCACCTGCCTGAGCAGAATTGCATGGGTGCTGGGAGGAGGGGGCTGTGGATTTCTTCCTGTAGGGCCCAGGCTGGCAGGCTGGTCTTGAACTCAGGGATTCTCCTGCTTCCGCTTCCTGGGACTTTAGGTTTGTGGCACATGCTGGGCTCTCTGATTACATAGTGTATGCACCAATAGCTATGCTCTTCCATCTCATAGATGCTTTTGTTGTGTCCCAAAGGCTTCCCTAAGGTCTGCTTTCATACGCATTTGCTTCTGGGAATGTCTTCAGTGAGCCACTGAGTTTCAAGAGTGCTCTGCTATCAGCACGTTTCTGTAGTTCCTGCTCAAGTTCTTTGCCATACCCCTCTTCCACGTAAGCTTTGCAGCTTGGCAGTCAGGAGTCAAGGAATACTGCACAACAAACCTCACAATTTACCAGGAGAGGGGAAAGCAGGAGGCTGGCTGCCTCTGCTTGGACAAGAACCAGCAGAGAACTGAACAGGACACAGGGCTTGTATAGAGTGTCTTGGTGGTGGGTGGGACTTTTCAGGGGTGAAGGTTTCCAAGGTGGAAATTAGTGGAATTTCATGTTGAGAACTTGGGCTTTTTACTGGGGTGGGGGGGTGCTGGGTCCAGCAATTAGGGCTGTTAAGAGTGCTCTGTGGGTAGAACTTGGCAGTTTGAGGTTGTCAGGAAGAGGGGCCTGCCACTCGTGTGGCTCAAGGGACTTACAGTCCATGCTGTCAAATTTCTAGTCCAGATCTTTCCTTGTTTTGTTTATCTGCCTGTCTGAATCTTCCTTCTAGATCAATGACAATTTTTACTTCCACTTTAAGAAAGTGTCAGATCCCCGGGAACTAGTTACGGATGGTGGCAAGCACTAAGTGGGTGCTGGGAACTGAGCGCACATCCTCCGTAGGGGAGACAATACTCTTAGCTGCTGAGCCGCCTCTCCACCTCCTGACATCTGCTCTGAACGTAACAGGTTCAGCAGTACTCGCGCAGTGACAGCTCAGTTGCACTCAGGAACTCACAAAGCCTGGGGCTATAAGCACAAGGCTCACACAAGACCAAGCCGGTTGGGGGTTATTTGACTGCAGTGTGACACTCAGAGACTGTTAATGAAGCTAGCCTTGACTTAGGGAGAGGAGCTAACAACTGGCTGACCAGAATAGGCCATAGAGATTTTGGAAGACCTGGGATACAATGTGATAAGAGGCGCAGGGAAGAGTAGGGAGGGGCTTAGAAAGATTTGCTGGGTCTTTCCACCAGGAGGCGTGGAGAGAGGTCAGCCCGTCCTTCCTCTGCCGCTTTCTTGATTGATTGGGCTTTTACCCCAGCATCTGACTCCTAACTTTTATCGATAATAGAACAATTTAGATAAATGCTTCCCAAGCCAGCCAAGATCCCAGCGAGGATGGGGAGGGGCTCATGAAGCCCCTCCTAACAGAGGAGCTACTGACAGCTGCCGGCTGGAAAAGGGAGGCGGTTCGTTCCAGGCCAAGCACATGCAGGCAGCACTAAATAGACTCAGCGGGTACTGAACCTGTAACTTTAAAGAGAGAGTACATGACGTGAGGAGGGAAAGGGATGAGAATGAGGAGGTGAGACATCCAAGCATATTTATTCATGTATGAACATTACACATTTAATAAAAAACAAGGTAAAGTTTTATCGAAACACACCATGTTCACTCCTTTAAGAACTATCTATGGCTGCTCTGAGTACGGAGTTAAGAAGTTGCAACACTAAAGCACCCGGGCTCTGGACCAAATATGCTCACTAGCTGGCCCTATTGTAGAAAATTTTTGCCAACTAATGTCAGACCTGAAGTTAACCTGTAAGCCCCACCTGCCCAAACCCAGGTAACTTTCTGGGATTCTGAGAGTTGGGAGTCCTTACACAATAACAACAAAGCCTCATGGGAAATTACAGTGGCCTATGGGTTTTGCCCATGTAAGCCCTGCCAACACATCTGGAAGTCACACAGCTAGAATGTTTCCAGTGGTGGTCCTGACCAAATCCCATCTTGGTCAATATTTAATATTTTAATAAAACCTTGCTTAAATTCTGCCAAAATGATGGAACTGGTTTTCTGGTGAATTCAGGGTTGACACCCACCCCTGCTCTTTTATATTTGGGAATCTCTACGAATGGGCTAAGGAGAAATTACAAGAAGCTGCACTGATGGCACAGAAGAGACCGTCACTCACACCCCGCAAAGATCACGAAAGAGATACGTCATAATACTGTCAGAAACCCTTCAGTGGAGCACAGTTTTGTCGGTTTAAATAAGCAGGGGGCAGTAGGGGTGTGTGACTCCTATCTCCTCTCTAAAGATAGCGAGCAAGTCAGTTGTATGGTGTGGGTGGCCCCAGGCGCCTCCACAGCACTCTTCATCATAGTGCAAGCACCCCAACAAGGCTAGCCAACTGGCTGGACGACTGAAGCTCAATCTGAGGCAGGCACTCTACAGAGCTGAGAGTCCGAGTACCGTGTTCTCCAGAACGTAAAGGGAATGTGACCCTTCTTATGAGTTCCCACAGCTTGGTGTCCAGAAGCTTCTCTCTCGTGTTACACTTAAGTGGCCACCAGCACCTACAGAGCCCTCCTATAACACACCAGAGGGGAGGTCCCATGTCTTCCTCATGCTCATATTAATGCTGAGCACACACACACCTTTCCTAGGGTCCCCTGGGTAGCTCACTGGATAGGCTCTCTACATTCACTTTGCTGAAACATGGGTGCTTAACCAGCTTGAAGTGATGTCAACCTAAGAAGAAGCACAATGAGAGACATTATATAGGAAATAAACTTTATTTCTCTGATCCTCTGAGATGACATGGCCAACAGTCACAGGTCTGCATACAATAGGGCTATGTATTGACTATTTACAATTTACAGTAGTATTTTTCTTCTGAAAAATAATATCAGTATAAAAGCTAGGTAAACATGAGATGCTGCCACCTGGGACTTATCATCGCTTAAAGAATTAGGCTTTAGCAAATATTCAAAAAATCAATCTGGGAAATAGTCCATTAAATCCTCTAATTTATCAGAAAAAATTTCACTAAGTTTCACTTCAAAATATATTGCACAAGTCTTTAAGAAGAAAATAAAATCACCCTAGAATAAATAAGGAAGACAGGCTGTTCTTTAAAAGAGGCAAAGAACAAAAGAGGGGGGCACTGAGTGACCAGGCCAGGCCAGTCAGCACAGCCTCTAAACCACAGAAAACTCCCAAGAAAAACCTCGTGGAAAAAAACAAACCATCACCATGGCTCCACCAAGGACCTCTGCTTCAAAAGCAGCACATCTGTGGGCCAGGGTAAGACCTGTCTTCATGACAAAATGGCCCGCATCCTCCAAAAGCAGCAAGCATGGACAGTTTGCCAAGCAGCAGTTGCTCAGCCTCACCGTTCCCATTTCTTCAAGATGAAGTTCGAAGCCATGACTGAAAAACAAAACAGAACTAGGGTGAAATAAGAAAAACAAACAAGTTTTTATAGTCAACCTCCTGTGAGAATTGTTTGACTTTTCAAGGTAAAATAAACTAACACTCTAGAAATAACAATAAAAAAGTAAAACCATTTGAAATACTGATTCCTGATGGAATCTTCTGAAAACTACTGTTAGAATCATTTAAACTGATTGAGCAATCCATGAGAACAGTATCTGAGTGGGGATTTTGAAGCCGAGACCCTGACCATGAGCCCTGAGCACCGCCTGCCCTGTGTGGAGAGCCCACAGACACAGCTCTTCACCCTGGGCTTCAGGGAAGGGGGTGGTTCCATTTTCCCAGTATGTACATTTCCTCACCCTGCCATTCGCTCAGCATGATATGCATGGCAGAAAAAAAAAAAAAAAAAGACAAATGGCATTGTGGTATAAAAGGCTAAGCTTCAGCTAAAGTTCCTTAAAACTGATAAAAAGCTGAACAGAAACCCAGAAGCTTCCTAAGAGTTTCCTAGATTAAAGTGCTACAAGGCAGTGCTCAGACTGAGTACTCTGTTTAAAACGTTAAGTTTGGAGCCACGTGTCCACTGGCGTCCGGTAGATGGAAGGCTCAGGTGTCTGAGTGTTCATTTACAAAGCAAGCTCAACAATCACGCTGCCCAAGAGCCTGGTGGACAGATGTGAAGATCCTGGTAAGGCCACTCCTTTTCAGTTACTACTTTGAAGCCTTGGCTCAAACCCCTCTGGAAAACAAAACTCAATTCAACAAAGTGGCACAACATCAATGTTATGAAAGCAAACCGACCAAGACTACTCGATGCAATGTATGTTCTTTGTGGAGCCTGTGGTCTTAAATATTTATGAAAGATCTCATGCAAAAATGGGAAAACTATCCCCCATGGGAAGCCTCACC
This sequence comes from Mesocricetus auratus, assembly GCF_017639785.1. Lineage (NCBI taxonomy): Eukaryota > Metazoa > Chordata > Mammalia > Rodentia > Cricetidae > Mesocricetus > Mesocricetus auratus. The sequence continues at coordinate 55,370,752 of NW_024429267.1, read as the reverse complement.
CTCCCTGAGGAATGGATGGAGGGTGGGATGGGGGACTGGTGGGGGAATGGGAGGGCGAGAGGGAGAGAACTGGGATTGGTATGTAAAATAAGATTGTTTTTAACTTAAATAAAAATTAATTTAAAAAATTGGAAAATTGGATGTTATGTATAATATCAGATATTAGTATTATCTTAGTATTAAATTTATTGAGTGTGATAATCATACTGTGTAAGTTTACCCTCTTCTTAAAAATACATTTATTCACTATGTCTGCAGTGTCAAATGCTTGTAAGCATGATGTTTACAGGTCACTGCCAACGATAATGGGAGAACTATGTGGAGAGAAACCAGGGGTGAGAACAGGAAGATTTTTCACAAACGATTAGAAACTGGAAAGACATGGCATACATGGGCATTCCCTCAATTATTTTAGCAAAGCTTGGGTCTCAAATGTTTCACCTCAAAAGGTGAATGGACAAGCAATCAATGACTAGAAATGCTGAGACACATTTCCAGTGTGAGAGAGCAGCTATCTCCAGCACTACTTGACTTACCAGGTAGGTATCAGACTCACAGTCATGAAGTCTCCTAAGCTTATTATATTTACTCTTACTAAAAGACACCGCGTAGATTTTATGTCGAAGTGAAAAGTTACTTTCAAATGTTCACGAAGTTATCTGTAATCTTGCCTCCATGTGGTGCTCTCATCAGTGAATAGTTAATGCTACAGCTGCCTTTGCCCTCAACAGGAGTCACCGTTTATGCTCATTGAGGGTTCCACTTGAAAGGTTTTAGAAGACGCCCTCTGAAAAATGTCTCCCAAAATTGCATGGCTAGATCCACTCTATGTATCTATCTATGCATCTATCTATGTATCTATCTATGTATCTATCTATCTATCTATTTATTTTGGTTCTACGAGACAGGGTTTCTCTGTATTGTTTTGGAGGCTGTCGGTCCAGCCCGGCCTCGAACTCACAGAGATCCACCTGCCTCTGCCTCCCAAGTGCTGGGATTAAAGGTGTGCACCACCAACGCCCGGCTGATCCACTCTATTTAAACCTAATCTCTGACGTCAGAATAGAGGCCACTCAGCAAAATAACGTTCATTCTAGCCAGGCCTCATGGCATATGCCTGCAATCCCAGCCTAGGCTACAGAGAAACCCTGTGTAAAAGAAAAAACAAAGAAAACAGAGGCCATTCCTGGCCATGCCTGGCCACCCTGCTGCCAGGAGACACGCAGGATAATGGACTCCCTTCCTTGCTTGTCCCTGCTTCTGTACCGTCACATGTGGTAAAGTGCTGTAAAAGGTTCCTGGAAGAGGGGATGGGGAGTCTGTGGAAAGGCCAAGGCCTGTCATTCTGAATAGAAGGGAGGAGTGCTTCTGGCTAGCAGAAGACACTGTCTGTCCCCTGCCATATTTCTGTCTGTCTCTGAAGGTGATTCCATAAGCTGTCCCCCAGGCAACCTAATAAAACCGTGTTCTGCACTGCCATCAATAAAAGGGAGACAGCAATGATAGACAGCTCTAGATAACCATGCAAGCAAATTAAATGATACAATATGAAAATCAAAAGGAGACTCAATGCAGGCGGTTTAAAAAACAAAAACAAAAAACCTTAAAAAGCACAGGGGCTGGAGACATTCTCCACAGCTTAAGAGCATGGCTGCTCCTATGGAAGACCTGGGTTAAGGTCCCAACACCCATACAACGACTCACAACTGCATTATAACTCCAGTTTCAAGGGAACTAATGCCCTCTTCTGGCCTCTGTGGTGTACATGCATGTAGACAAACACAAAGACATAGAAAATAAAAATAAACATTTTAAAAACCTTCTTTAAAAGATGTCTCAGACTTTATCTCTTTCATCCTGCTAATTTGTTTCTGGCTGAAACAAACCATCATCATCATCAAGTATAACCAGGTCTTAGTCACTGTGATTTAATTTATTTGTGAAAATTACAGCCAAGTTCAAGGTATATGTGTCTCCTAGATGTTTAAGGCAATATTAAATCAAGTTAATGACATGCATACCATGTGAGGCTGGGAATCCTTAAATGTTGAAGACAGTAAATCATGGGGAACATTTTAGAAAATTATATTTCACTGTAATAGAATGTTATCAGAAACAGCCACAGTCCATTAAACTAGGCTGCTTAGGACCATCTACACAACACATGTGCTATCTTGCATTGAGCTGTGTGATCCTAGGGTACAATAAAACTGTGCTTATTTTAATCAGCTTTGCTAGTTTTCATTTTTTAAAAGCTATCATTCTATAGGCTTTGAAGTAGCTTAGGTTCTGGATTGTGAAATACATCTCTTCATCTGACTTTGAAACACAGTACACATTGTATTTCATCACGTCATTTAGAAATTTCTTTTCATTTCTCTAGAATAATCTGTAGTAATTTCAAATGCCATTCTTGGTGGCTGTTAGTCTATTGAACAGAATCAACAGAAAGCAATTACATTAACCCGATGTCATAATCATGTTCATTAAAAGGAACAAAATAATCCCCGTGAAATGGTTAGTTGCATGCAATATCCATTATTTCAGTACCAAAGATACAAGACATATGGCTCCCCACTCACCACACGCTTACTAAGCACAGACTCAGGGTATCAGAAGATGCCACTGCGAGGTGAAGGGAACTACAAAGCCAAGAGGAAAAGCTTGTTGGGTTAGTTGTCAGACAAATAGTACATAGGTTATAGTGTGTATACGAAGTGGACAGAATTACAGATAGTACTTAAGTTGTTTTCAAATCGAGGGTCATCAGGCAAAGCATAAGGACTATGCAATGTTTCCCCCAGCCTAAGTTTTTACTTTCAATTTTCATTTAAAAGTTTAAATGCTGAAAGATGGACTTCATGCTGAGAGTGCATCTTAACTGCCAAGGAAATATTATAAAGTGATTTCTTTCATAATTCCTTTACAGCATAAAACATTTGATTTACATAATTTCAGTTTACCCCCACAAACTTTTGGAAGTTGATGGATTTGAAACAAAGTATAACTGTATGGTGCATTCTCGTTCCTAAAAAGTATCAATTTTATCACTGAATGACTCCCTTATAATTCAACAGAGTATCAAAAGGGTTTGCAGGAATGATACACCATGTTGCAATTTCAATGTAAAGGAACTTCATCTCAGTTCATTGTTACTTCAGCAAACCTTTTAAACAAATTCCACGCCCTCATTTCAGGTGACATCACCCATCATCATTAAGTAGCTTTATGGTTTGCTTTGAAATGGCAGTAGGACAGCAAAGGCTGTTTACCAAACCCGAGTCTATCTTTGGATGGCATGACAAACTTCTGAAGCACATACAGATTTAATATGAAGTTAGAAGAAAAGTAGCAGAATTAAAACATAAACTAGAAAAATGTTTTTCAATACACACAACATAGTAAGGTTAGTATTCTGCAGGAAAATTTGCAGAAGCACGCAAAATCTAGGTGTGTGGCTATCTCCCGTCTATGCTTTTAAGAACTGAAAATGGCCGGGCGGTGGTGGCGCATGCCTTTAAACCAAGCACTCGGGAGGCAGAGGTAGGCGGATCTCTGTGAGTTCGAGGCCGGGCTTGACCGATAGCCTCCAAAACAATACAGAGAAACCCTGTCTCGTAAAAAAAAAAAAAAAAAAAAAAAAAAAGAACTGAAAATACAGTACAACGATGCAGTGTCTGAGTCTCCTGTTTTGTGGCCCGCAGTGGCCTTGAACCTGAGGGTCCTCTGCTCCCACCTCCTAAGTGCTGGGATCACAGCGTGTCCCTGGCTGGTCACACTATCAGCAGAGGTGATCTTGGCATGGATGTTGAAGATTATGAAAGATTTTCTAAGTACTTTTTCTGAATTGTTTGCAGCATTTTAAAAAGTGACCTGATAGTCTTATTCTAACAATGTCAGTCAAAACTACTTTCTCAGTTAAATACACATTTACATACGCATTATTTTTTCATTATGTGTCATTTTTATTTGAATTTGTTTTCCAATTCCACCTGGCATGCATGTAAGACTTCACCCAAAACGCTATTAATGATGCTTTATTAACTTGGGACTCAAATGAAAGTGAGTGAGGCCAACAGCACAAGAATGGTCAAGGACTAATCAGAACTGAACATAAGGCGAGGCTGAGGCTCACTGTGCAGGGCTCCGGCATGCATGAGGCCTGAGGTGTGAGCCTCTAAAACTACGCAGCACAGAACAGAGCAAGCAGGCAACATGGAGGACAGGGTGAGCGCCAAGCACAGCCAGTGAGTGAGGAAGAAGACAAACCCTCAGAGATGGAGGAAAGGAAATATCTGCCAGTGCAGTCAGTGGGGGAACAGATTTATGTCCTCGGGGTCTGGAGCACTTCAATGAGAAAAATGTTCTCTTAGGAAAATGTAAAAGGAGGCTTCTTTATAACAAAAGAATCATTGGTCCCAATTTCAGCGAACGACAATATACTTTATTAGTGAAATTCTCTCAAAGATAGAGGAAATGATCTGGAGTTAGTCCACAAATATCAACAATCTTTTTAGACTGACCAAAAAAAAAAAAAAGAGGCAATCAATTCGATTAATTTTCAACTTATATTTTAGGATCTCTCCCACTCCATGCCCATTACTTCATATTTCCTACCCATTTTTATCACTTGAATGACCTACAGAGCCTGCTTTTATTCACATGTGATTGGATGGAAGTTATCACTTAACCCCAAATTCTATGTCCTTCAAAGCTTCCAATTTCCTATATTCTCTGTGACAACTGTAGTAGTAGGTGGTTGCAGACTGAATTTATTCAGCAAGTGAAATGTCAAAAGACATGAGGCCTTGTTTAAAGCCTGGGCAGGTCAGTCTTAGGGGCAAAGATTATCTCAAGAACCGGCCCCAGTTTATCCCTTTCTAGAATGAACACTGCTTTGTTTTTGGTATTGCTTACTCTCTGCTTTTATCTGCTGAACCATTTTATTGACCTAAAAAATGATTATACTCTTTAGACTCAATGCACATGGAAATACTTTAAATAAAAGTGCTGTTTAGAAGCTGTGCTCTGGGAAACAAAAGGATCAAGTCTTCTCCATCCTTCCCATCAGCAGCTCAAGCTCTGGGAACTCTACCCCATGCTGCTGAGAAGGACCACCCTCTCCCTTCACAGCCCCCGTCACATCTGGCTAACCTTCCTTGATGTCCAACCACTGCTACTTTTTAAGTTGTAGTACACAAGGCATTAGAAAATTTCCATTTCTTTACTTCGGGGAGCGGCTCTACAAACGAGGCAGAGTATAAACTGTAAGAAAGCTACCCCGCTACACCTTCCTCTTGGAACTTACCATCAGTCGGGCATCTTCTCTTTCCAAAATTTTCTGAGCCTGATCATCAGGGAATTTCAAGACAGTTGTTATAACTTTTGCCATGGTCTAGAAGCGACAGGAAAGAGACCGTTAGACAGAAGGTGATGACGTCTCCGCCCGTCTGACATGTTCTGCTGAGGGATTCTTTAGTGCTCTCAATGGAAGCCACAGCAAAGAAGTATGATGTGAAGGTGCTCGGTCAAGGAAGCACTAGCGTTTCATCTCAAGAGGCTCCTCACAAGGAAGCACTAGCGTTTCATCTCAAGAGGCTCCTCACAAGGAAGCACTAGCGTTTCATCTCAAGAGGCTCCTCACAAGGAAGCACTAGCGTTTCATCTCAAGAGGCTCCTCACAAGGAAGCACTAGTGTTTCATCTCAAGAGGCTCCTCACAAGGAAGCACTAGCATTCCATTTCAAGAGGCTCCTCACAAGGTCTCGCTTGAGTTACTTTAGATGATGCATTTCCAATAGCAGGAAGCTGCAGAAAGATCTAACTCTTGGTCTTTTGTCTTAACAAGATGAAGCTGCATTATGATTTCATCTGAAAAGGTCTCATATTTGCAGTAACCTAGAGATGCATTGCCAAAACACATGCTCTGAATAGCAAGGATTAGACGCCCCCAGGGTTCAGCTCTAACTAAATCACATCATATATCTCATAAACATGGGCTACTGCATGGAATGAACATGCTTAGTAGTTTCTTTTCAGGACATGCAGCACAGTGGCCTAATAGGAATTACATATTAAAAGAACACAATGTTTTTTTTTTGGTAGAGCACATGATGAATCAAAACATTACACATGGAGGTTTGCAAAACAAGATCATAAACTGTGCAGGTCAGAATAAATACACCGTAAGTCAGACTGTCACCAATAAGCTCCTGGAAAACTCTCCTCAAAGGTTGAAACTCCCTACTGTGTATCAAGATGAGATGTTGTGAGGAAGACAGAGAGGGGAGAAGATGTCACTTATGAAGGAAGAAGGACGAGGAGTTCAGTGCTTACATCCAGTCAGGTGGTACACTCTCCTGGGGATTCCTACCGTGCATGGTAGAGCCTGCCAGGAAAGGGAACCAGTGCTCATGGCTACATGTGCTCTGGTATGGGCCTGAGTGTGTGGTGGCAGCAGTGGGGCTCTGGGGAGAGTGCAGGAAACACAATCAGTACAGTGTTATCAACCAAGGCTCTGGGGCTCATTCATAGCACTAGAAAAAAATCAATTGTTAACAGAAAAAACAACATTGTAAAACTATTACCAGTACAGTTGAGGCAAGACATTATGCATTCTTAATAACTTACTTAACAGATCAACTGAGGCTGTTTTTGACCGCAAACCCCATGCAAAATGTCTTTAGTTTAAGATATCTTTTTTGGCTGCAAACCCTACACACAATGACTTTAGTTTTAGATATCTTTTTTTTTTTTTTTGTCTTTGCCTCTGCTTTTTTAATAGCTTTTTAAAAAAAATCTAAAATTCTATTTAAAACAATCATATTCACTGAGTGGTGGTGGCACATATCTTTAATCCCAGTACTTGGGAGGCAGAGTGAGTTCGAGACTAGCCTGGTCTACAGAGTGCCAGGACAGGCTCCAAAGTTACACAGAGAAACCCTGTCTCAAATGAACAAACAAGCAAACAAACAAACAAAAAACCAACCATGTTCTCGGAGGATGGCAAAGGCATCTGATAACACCTCTCACTCAAACCCTATTAGCTAGACAGAGCACAAATTAGCATGCTGAACTTGAGTATAGAGGTCCAGCATACGCATCATCAACTGACCAAAAGAAATACAAAGCAGTAACTATTTCAGTGTTTCCTTTTGTTAGCAGAGAGGCATCTTCCTGTGTGCCATGTATAAAGATTTCCCCCCCCATGTATCAAAAATCTAGAATTCTAAAATTCAGTTATATGAAACATTTCCTTGATTTCAGTATCACACAAGCTATCAAAGTATAATTCACTCTGAAATCACACACACACGAGCAGACGTGTTTACAAAGACACAACCATCATCTGTGACTAGCTGTCTCTTCAAAGTATAATTCGCTCTGAAATCACGCACACATGAGCAGACGTGTTTACAAAGACACAACCATCATCTGTGACTAGCTGTCCCTTCACGCTTCTAGACAACACTGACTGGAAAATCTACCCTAAATTCATCAATGACCCAGAATCTACAGCTGATAACCAATAAAGCCTCCAGTTTGCCAGAAAAGCTTTTGTAGAGAAGCCCAAACTGTTGGTGTACCCTGGAAAGAAATCAGACTGTCTATTCTCCAAACCACATGCTCAGGCCCCGAGAAGTAAGAAGTTCAAATGAGCCAGCTGATTTATAAGCTAGCTCTTCGGCTACTGTTTCCTCCGGGGATGCTCTTGACTAAAGCTCACAGAGTGAACAGGAAGGCAGACTGGATGTCAGTATGAAACACAGAGTGGAGGACCAAAGCCCATGAGGAGAAAGCAGGGCGGAGGAGCTCCACACTACAAGACTGTGTGTACTGTGCGAGTGTTCTTTAGGCACCTGCCTCAAACAGGAGGCTGAAGTCAAAGCAGGGGAAGAGGAACAGGTAGGATGACACCTGGAGACTCCAGGATGAGATGACACATCACCTAGTCCTCCACAGGCTGGCTCATTCTCAAACATAACCTGCTCTCCACTTTTGATTTCTTTGTTAATATAGAAACGATACAACTCAGCAAAAGATATATCTAAAGCCAGCTTTATTTCTGTTGGTGATGTTCGGGGCCATCTTCTCTGTGATACATAAGACTGTCCAGTCCTAGGTGGGAACTCTTGCACCTCACAGATACAGTGTTGCTGGACCCGACTACCTGCCACTCACCGAACTCACACATCATTGTCTTGGGCCTTTCTCTGAGCTACTGCCCATCCTCAATTAGTGCTGAGCTCCCTGATCTTAACCCTAACCCTTTCCCTGCTTTTTGTTTTGTTTTGGTTTTTGGAGACAGGGTTTCTCTGTGTAGCTTTGTAGATCAGGCTGGCCTCGAACTCACAATGATCTGCCTGCCTCTGCCTCCCGAGTGCTGGATTTAAAGGCGTGCGCCATCACCACCTGGCCCCTTTCCCTGTTTAAAGCCTGATACCACTGGAAGCTTAAGTCTTTAACTGCATTCTGCTCCACAGTGTGGTTCGCTGAGAACTAAACTGCTCAATTCTAGAGTCAGGAATGGTGTCAGCTTCCAGGTCCACGCATAAACAACAGTATATTAAAACCTACCGCCAGCTTCAATGTGTACATGTAAAGCGTGCTGAAGAATTACAGGCCACTCATCAGCATTAGCCAGAGAGACACAACAGACGCAGACACGGGCGGGAGAAGAGCGTGCACCCCTCACAGTGCTGGAGCAGCGCTCTCTGCCTTCCACACAGAAGAGGAGGACACAGGCTCGGAGAGCACAGCATTCCATTTGGCTTGGCTGTGTCTTTCCCAGAGGTCTAAACTGGGAAACGACGTTTCACAAGCACTGCACTCCCGCCAGGAGCAACAGGCAGCGGCAGCCAGCATTAGACTCAGGAGGCCACAGTCTGTTAGCCACACCACTTGCAACCCAACAGTAGAGTCCAAAGTGTCCACTGAGAGGACTCCTGATAGGAGTCGCAAAGCTCAGCCTCCTACCTACTGTGCATGTGTGTAATGTTAACCATCTCCCAAGCTGCCAAGTTCAGGCTGCTGCTTTAGCTCCGTAAGAGTGCAGTAAGGGGAAGCAGCCATTCACCGTTCATTAGCGTTGCTCTAAGATGAGAGAAAAACTAGGGAAAGTCCTGAAGGAAAAAGGACACTGGATTACTGGGAACTAATACATCCCTGTGACACATGCTCCAGATCACATCACTCTCACATAATTCTCATGTGAGAGGGTTTGATGGCCAGACATGGTGGCATATGCCTATATTCCCAACTCCTGGGAGGCAAAGCAGGTCACACAGCAAGACCACAGTTCAAAATTCCAAAACCAAAACCAAGCAACAAAAAATACTCCCTAAACTTGCTTGATGTAAACAAAACATAATTTCTACAATACTAAGGACTCAAATGCCCTCTGGCTCCCAGTGCCTCCCTGTGTCTCCAACTTACAAACTTGTAACCCTGTTTAAGGTCCTGGTCTATGCCCTTTATCACTGAACTGGCCTAGGATCTCTGTGACTCAGCACATAGCCCCACAGGGGAAAGGGAATGGGAAAAAGAGGGAGGAGACAGGAGACCTGTCTGTGGGGACAGGAGCAACAGAGGAGAAAAGGAGGGGGGTAGATGGACAGAGAGAGCAGAGACAGAAAGGAACAGACAGACAGGTGACAGACAGAGGGGAGGGGTAGGCAGGGTCTTTTAAAAAAAGAACACAGTGAATGTGCACAGGAGGTGCTCTTAGTGGCTGCAGCTGAGGGCGTATCCTGTCAGGACCCCAAGGTCAGGCCAGTACAGATGCCTGAATACTAACTGCTTCTCCTATTTTATGATCTGAAGACACACAGACACACACACAGACACAGACACACACACAGACACAGACACACACACCTCAAATAAAGCAAGAAACTAGCCACATACTTGACTTTTTTAAAAACAACTTATTGTCTATGAAATTTTCATTGTAGCAGTATTTAGTAACATCCAAAGCATTTTAAAAGTTGGTATCCAATAAGTCTGCATAACGATTTAAGGTGTGTGTTAAATGGAGCCTCATGCTGTGTCAGCTCACCAGGGAGGGAGGAGCCATACCTTGGTCTCTCGCCCCATCATATATTCAAACAGCACTTTTCGCAAATACTCAAACTCGGTAGGCTCTCCAAAGAGTGAGACATCCGTGTGGTACAAATTGCCACCTGTCAAGAAAGACAAAGTCAAAATTACAGAGGCGAACCCAGACACCTTGTCACTCAGAAAACAGACACATCAGGACACAGAGGGAGAAAGAGGCACTGCTTCCTGTCGCTGTATTGTGCTACCCACGCATTCACACCGTGAACATCCCAGCTGCCTGGTAGACACAATTATATAAGAATTGTTATATAAAGTATTTACTTCCTGTATCCTTCTCTCACAAGATCACATGGCCAGTGTAAAAGCTCCTTAACAATGGGATCTCTGATGAATAGCACGTGGGTGACTTCATATTCCAGTGACTAACAATACCACCTTCATCCTATCAACAATTTAGTATCTCAGCCATTTTTAGCTTCGTTTTAAGCATTCCAATATTAAAGTACTCAGTTCAAATCAAATTTTAAAAATGTTTTGAAATTCAAGATAAATAAAAATCTGAAAGTGTGCAAAGTATCAGTGTCACAGCGATTTTCAAATATTTCTGTGAACTTTGTGCGTGGCACAAGCCTGAAATCCCAGCTACACGGGGTCTCAAGTACACTGTGAAGCACATGAAGGGAGCAGACAGAAAGTGGGCTAAGAAAGAGTAATGAAGGCAGTGGATCAATGCATAGTTATGCATAAAAGCACGATAAATGTATATTATATACACAGAAATGTCCTGAGCTCACTAATTTATATACTAATACAAATAAAGTAAAGCAAATAAGCAGGACATTGAACATCTCATGAAAGAGAAAATGACAACCTAACTTTAGAAGACACAGAAATATAAGGCATTCCACAAAGGAAGAAATACACACAGTTAGAACTAAGGAGGAACAAATAATATAATCTAATCATGCCCAACCCACTACTAAGAACAGGAACAAAATTAAAACCCTGACAACATTCTATCAAATGCAGATCAGCCAAGCATGGAAGGCCCATGATACACACTAACAGTAAAGAGGTCACCGTGGTGCTCAGTACACTTAGCTCTATATTCTATACAGTATCTTTCCCATTAGACTACAGGAGAATGTGCAAGGATGTGCCAAACTAATGGAATAAAATACACAACCTAGGCAACTCTCAGATTTGCACCAAATGAAAGAAAGAAACAGATCATATAAATTCCCCAACTGGGAAACCCTGAGCAAAATGTTGCTGGGGACTTTAGACAGGGCTGTTAACCCGAGGGCAGAGAGTGAGCAGCAGTGTCAGAGGGTTCAGCACCACGACAGTGCTGACTCTTACTAGACAAGCACACAGGGCTCACATGGAACAGAAAACACTTATTCTCCCTAAAGGTGGGTGTACTGGTCTGAATGGAAATGCCCCCCACAGATTCAGATATTTGAATGTTTGGTTCCTAGTTGGTGGAAGTATTTTGGGAAAAAGAAGGAGGTGTGGCCTTGTTGGAGGTGGTGTGTCACTGGGAGTGGGCTTTGAAGTTTCAAAAGTCACACCAAGCCCAGTGTCTATCTCTGCCTGCTGCCTATAGATAAGATCTAAGCTCTCAGCTACTGCTCCAGCACCAAGCCTGTCTGTCTGCCTGTCAGACCCTCTGAAACTGGAAGCAGGCCCCCAATTAAACACTTTAATTAATAAGCTGCCTTAGTCACCATGGCTCTGCACAGCAAAACAGTAACTAAGACACACCACAACAAAAGGTTAGGTATGTGAGGTAATATGTACCAATGAGCTCAACTTGTGCATACCACCATGAATATCTACTTTAAAAGTGTCATGTTGCAGTGAGTATATATAATTTATACTTGTCAGCTACTAAAAATGATTCAAAATAAAAACAGACGAATGTGAATTAACAAACAATAGTAAACTCATTCCTAGCCTGCCAGTAAGGACCACACAGGTGTCACGGCAGAAGTCAGCTCACCTCTGTAAGGCGTCCCCACAGCTGTCGTACACACAGTCTTCTCGTATCTCTTCAAACGGTCTTCTAAACTATGGACCTATACATAACATTCAAACCAGACCACAAAATTAATACGAGAATCACATGCCAGGAAAAGAAGAGCTGTAAAAGAATAGCTACTGGATTCTTCTTAATGCTAAAGGAACAGTATATGCAGATAAAATTAAAAGAAATAGTTCCTTTGGCAGAAAACTAAAAGCATATTCAATGAAAGAAAATACATGAATCGAATTTTATTAAGATAAAACCTGTTTGTATTAAAAGATTACATCAAAATTATGAAAAGACAAATTACAAAAAGGGAGAAAATATTTGTAAACCACATACCTGATAAGGAATATGTATTCTGGAATACATAATAAGCCCTTACACAACAACGAAAAGATAACCCAATCCCAGAACCACAGGACATTAATAAATACTACATCGCTCCAAAGAAGAGTGATACAAAGGGCTATAAAACTGATGAAAAGATGGTTGATATCATTAATCATTAGAAAAACATAAACGAACACCACAATGAAGCTACTTCCTCCCTTCTTGGGTGACTATAATAAACAATCTTGCTGATAAGGGTGTCAAATGGATCCTTACAAACCACTGCTGGAGCACGGAGCAGTTGCTATGGAAAGCAGTGTGGCATTTTCTCAAGAGTTTTCATACAGATGATAATTCCACTCCTTCCCACACATATACCTAAAAGAACTGCAAATGTTCAAGCAAAAAGTGGTACTCAAGTTCAGGCATGGGCAACCCTTTAGTACCAGCGCTCAGGCAGGAGGGTCTTTGTGCCAGCCTGGTCTACATACTGAGTTTCAGCACAGTCAGGGCTACTCAGAGAGACCTTGTCTCAAAAAACAAACAAACAAGCATAGATAGATAGATAGATAGATAGATAGATAGATAGATAGATAGATAGATAGATAGAGATAGATAGATAGATAGATAGATAGATAGATAGATAGATAGATAGAGCAAAATACACAAATGTTCTTAACAACACTACCTGCTATAGGCAAAAGGTGGAAACAATCCAACTGTGCGTGTAAACTGGTGAGTGGCTGTACATTGTACTAGGTCCATACCAGGGGACATGATTCACACATGGCTCACAGAAGAAAGGAAGCAGGAAGGAGCTGGCATGGTAGCACACACCTCTTATCCCAGCCAGGGCTACACAGAGAATGACGTACTAACAGACAATATAGATGGATAAAGAGAATATAAGCCGTTTCACTTTTGAAGCTAACATCACAGGTTGTGTACTGTATGAGTCCATTAGATGAAATACCCAGAGCATACAAAACAAAAAGAGCAATGGTTGCAAGAGGCTGAAGTGAAAGGGTAACAAGGCATGGTGGTGAATTTTGAAAGTGTAAAATGATGAATGTATGTGCTGTGCCGAGTTTGAGGGTTTAAAGGCACATAAGCAGGGAATCTAAGCAGTGAGCTTGCGAACATAAATGAGGACCTTTGCCACTAGGAAAGGGAAGTAAAGCAACACTTTAACTTGATGACTGTCTCGATGAACTTAAAAAGAAAAAAAATACAAAAAGTTTCACGCATACTCGATGCTGAGTAGCTCAATGTCCTAGTTGCAGCAATTTTCAGGGCTTGGTAATGTGTATCTTAAGAAAAATGCAAAAGCTGGGAGACTGAGTCTCCAAGCATGGTCTAGTGACAGATATCACTAAGCATCATGCACTGCACATAAACACACCTGTCATGTGTTTATGCTGTCCCTGGAGGGCACTGACACTGAATGACAGACACTGTCCATGGATACTATGTATACAAATCATATAACATTAATTCAACCATTGGGAAAATATATTAGTGATTTTCGTATTTTTCCTTTGACGAACCAGAAGTAACTCCTTTTTACATAAATTATTAAAACATTCAAAATGCTAAACACTAGAAAGAGTAGGATAAAAATATTCTAGTGTGTGGCTTGAGAAATACTCAGCAATTGTGAACACTAGCTGCTCCTCTAGAGGATCCAGGTTCAATTCCTAGTGCCCACATGGCAGCTCACAACTATCACTTGTTTCAGGGTATCCATGCCAACAGGCATGCACACCGTACACAGACATATGCATACACGTGAAATACCCATACACATAAATCTTTAAAAAAAAAACCAAATGTACTCGTTTAAATACATGCAATCATAAGTGTAAAGACTGCCTCAAAAAACTTGTGGACTTAGAATTAAAATATCCTGTTTAAGACTGAAAGAATTCTGATGGGTGGTAGTGGTGAATGCCTTTAATCCCAGCACTGGGGAGGCAGAGGCAGGCAGATGTCTGTGAGTTTGAGGCCAGCCTGGTCTACAAAGTGAGTTTTAAGATAGCCAGGGCTACAAAGAGAAACCCTGCCTCAAAAAAAATGGGAAAAAAGAAGAAGGAGAAAAGATTGAAAGGATTTCAAAGCAACTATTAAATCATTAACTCAATTGTTTCCTTATTGGCCAAGGGGCCAGAAGCTGCGCTGGCCAGTACCTGCTCTCTCAACTCCTGCTCCTTCAACTTGGACTCACTGATCAGAGTGGTCTTCTGGGCTAGCTGTGTCTGAAAGAACAGAAGCCAGACTGAGATTAGTGTCTTTCCTCAATTCCTGGACATGTTTCTACACTGCTTGCAAAAAACTTTCTTTGGAGAAACAGTAGCTTTACATTTTAACTTGTTAAAAAAGGAGGGGGTAGGGGGATCATGTTTCTAAAATGTACTAGCTTCAGGAAACTTCAATGAAGAACTAATCTTACCTGTAGCTCCATAATTGTTTCCTGGGGATGGAAAAGAAAAAAAATCAAAAGAATGTAAACAATAAAACCAACAAGTAGAGGAAACAATAAAACAGCACTATGAAATGACAACCAAGTACGGAACAAGCTTTCCCATTTTGAGAGAGTGAGCAGGTTTGAAATAAAACAATTTCACATCTCTGTTTTAGCATGGTCTATTTTGTTACACAGAATGTCCACATGCACACATCCATAGACAGAGGAGAGGACTGAAAGGCTGTGTCAGCTCCAGCAACAGGGCAGACAGATGCCACCGCCCCACACGCTGATGCTTTATCCTTCAGGGTTACTGGACACAAGAATATGTGCGGGGTGGATCACTCCGGTAACTTGGTGAGTAAATAGGTCAGATCTCTCAAAGTCCTTTAGGACATTTCTAAGCACAGCCCCTAAGGCTTATGCTGAGCTCTGATTACAAACTGTTTCTCATGGAGCTCTTGGCACAGGTACACGTGACTGAGGGCCATCTAGAATGCAGAAGGAATACTGCATCAACGTGATGCCACTGTTGGGGAGGCTGAGATGGAAGGAGTGTGAGCAGAAGATTCAGACGCCAGGACTACCATGGCATGTAAAACACAAAATCAAAATACTGACAAGCACTGAAGCATGATCAAGGAAAATAGGAGACTGCAAAGAACAAATCTGCTCATAGTTATTATTTTCTCCTTTTCTTTTGCAACAAGGTAAAGGACTCAGCATTGCTATCTATTTCACAATGCGTCAACACAACCCTCTATGGGAGGCAAGATGCAACATTAATACTCTGATGCCAGGGTTAGTAAAATGCATGTGTTTTCACAGAAGTAATATTTAATAGCAAGGATGCCCACAGCCATGACCACACCCTAAACAGACAGACAGAACAGCATTGATGGCTGTCCTGAAAGGAAAGGGACCTTTCTGCCTGCTCAGAGCTCGTACAGATGTATCAGGTTAGGTGTGATGCTCAACACGCCTTTTATAAAGGCTTCGTCTCTGCATTTGGGGAAGGAGACCCACATAACTGCTGCTATCAGTGACTGATACTCTGTACTGTCTTCTCGAGGGTGGAGTCACAGACGGTGACCTTCCATTTTCCCAAGAGCCTCATGACAATGCTGTGAAAAAGACCAGCCTAGATCAGGGATAGCTGTCAGAAGGAAATTTTAATTAAAGAGTAGGGTTATTTAAAAAATGCCAAAGACGCAGTGCCAGCTCTGTCATGTCAGTCACCTGTATCTGCATCTGGTCCAGTAGCCAAGCAAAGATGAACCAGCTCAGAACTATTAAACACCATCATGTGTGTGCAACACAACTAAGGATGCATTATAAAGTAGAATACAGATACAGTTGAATGCTGCTGGGGGCAGGGAGTCAACTCAGTCTTCAGTGGCATAGCCAATGATAGGTTACTCACACTTCAATGGCACCTTCACACCCACACCCATGCAGATGGTCCAGGTTAAAATCAGGGGTCACAAAACAAAATGACATGAAGCGGAAGGGGGACTTGTTAGGAAGAAAAGGGAGGGCTTGTGGGAGCAGGAAGGGCTAAGAGGACGGGAAAGGGGTGAGTGTGACAAAAATCTATTATATGCATGTATGTAATTGTCAAAGAATAAATAATAATGATAATAATAATAAACTAAAAAAGCAGACATTTTTTTAAAAAAAGGATATATAGCCCCAAACACAAAAATCTCAGAATGGCGCATTGGCTGTGGACAGTTTCTGGCATTGTCCCAAGGGTGTGAGGCTCAGTCTGCTCGCTATATTGTCTGTGGAGGACCAGGAAACTCAGCAAGCGGGAAGTCCAGGCTTTGAATGTGGGAACCTGCATTTCAATTCCACTACAACACTTAGCATGAGCTCTGAACATTCTGTTGACCTCATTGGGCGTTAGTTGTACTGACTGAAAAAGGAAAGCAAAAGTCCTTAAAGGGCCCCTCGGGATTAAATGAGATTAATGTGTGTCAATGGGCAAGCCACACCCTAGAAATGGCCACGTTTTCAAGAACCACAAGAAGAAACTCAAAGTCCTCTCACATTGTCCTCTGCGCTCTCTTCTTGGTCTAGCCTGTGTTCATATTTCTTCTGTAGCTCCTCAAGCTGAGTCTGCAGGTCATTTACTTTGGAAGTCATTTCTTCTTCACGGGCCTTTGGAATGAGAACAGCAATGTGGTGATAACATTAAAACCATGCAGAAGAGGGTGGGTGTACAACACACAACAGTTTGTGAGACACACGGAGCTGTGTCTCTCGTAACCACCTTTCCGACCCAAGCCAGTTCCGCCTCAGGCTGCTCACTCTTCCTAGGATGCCACGGCGCCCCGTCACTTGCCCTCCATCCATCACCAAGGTCACCAGCCGGCTGCCATCCTCCCACCCTGGGCTGGTCAGGTCTCAAGCTTGAGGGTTGACCAGTGTCACAGGGTCTGTGCGCTAAGGTTTGGGTACTTTAGACAGTTGGTGCCTACAGACATTCAGGAAATAGTCGTATTTTCTTTTCTTTTTTTAGATTTATTTATTATATATACAGTGTTCTGCCTATATGTGTCCCTGCAGGTCAGAAGATGGCACCAGATCTCATTACAGATGGTTGTGAGCCACCATGTGGTTGCTGGCAATTGAACTCAGGACCTCTGGAAGTGCTCCTAACCTCTGAGGCATGGCTCCAACCCTAAAGTTGTACTTTCACACACAGCTGGTAAGCCACTGATCACAAGAAGCTGTGGAATGCTTTGGTTTCATTTTCTTCACTCTGTAGGGCTGTGTAACTCGGGAATTGGTCACTGAAGCTTGTCTACAAGCCCCACACATTTCACCCATCTCCACGTGGAGTTGGTAGTCAAGTAACATAATACAACTAATCTGTCTAACATGTTGGCGACCTGCGCAATCCTCTTCATTTTCCTAAAATATTGCAAAAACAAACAAAAAATAGACAAATCTGAACTAGAAAAAAAAAGTCTTACAGGTGATTTTTGTTCCCATGGTCCTACTAAGAAATTCTGACACACAAGTCACCTTCTGTTCTGTTCCAAGGACACTAAGCTCTCCTAGGCCATAAATCTTGCTGACCAAGCACCTCCTCCAACACCATCAACCCAGAACTGGGCTATTACTGTCCTTGGTCACGTCTGTCTCGAGTCCACCACTGCACATCCTATGGTTACCACCCATGTCAGTGTGGCAGAGGTTCCACAGCTACTTCTTCAGGCACATGGTGACATTCAGCCATATCAACATGTCCTTCAAAAGCTACAAACTACTGCCAAAGCTAAGGCAAGCAAGCCTTCTAAGAATTAGAGAAGAATCCCTAAAGAATCATCTCTAACAAAAAACTATTTCTGGATCTGGGGATAACTCAGTAGTAGGGGGCTGACAACTAGGTACCAGGTCCTGTGTAAATCCCTAGTTCATCAGAAAAGGAGGAAAAAAAGGAGGAAGAGAGAGAAGAGTGGAGAACTCTAATTTTATTGATTTAAAATTCTTTAAAAGCAACAAACAAGAATGAAGTTTACATCATTCTCAAATGTACATGTGAATGCATTTAAGTTTTTCTAAATAAAAATTAAGTGTAAACCTCTTTTAAAGATGCAGCACAGAGAGGTCACAATCATGCGATACAATCACAAAGACTCAGGTTCAAACTCCCATGCAAAAGCCAGGTTTGCTGGTACAAGGCTATACCTCCAATGCTAGTGGGAAGACCCTGGGGTCAATCTACTACCGGAACTCCAGGTTCAGTGAGTGACCACACCACAGAAAGCAAGACGGAGAGCAACTGAGGAAGACACCCGGCATTGGCATCCCCACTTGGTTGCTTATTCTATTGCTGTGAGGAGTCACCGTGACCACAGCCAACTCTTAAAAGCATCTAACTGGGACTTTGCTTAGTTTCAGAGAGTCAGTTCATAATGGCGGAAGCATGGCAGTGCGCATGGCCCTGAAACAGCAGTGGGAGCACATGCTGACTCGGGCAGCAGTGAGAGCACATGCTGACTCAGCAGCAGGCAGCAGTCTAGTGATCTACCTGCCGTGAGCTTTGGAACCCTCGAAGCCCACTCCCAGTGACCCACCTTCTCCAACAAAGCCACACCTCCTAATCCTCCTGAAACACCCATGAGGGATTAGACATTCAAATGTAGGAGCCTAGGGGACCATCCTCATTGAAACCACCACACTCACATGTGTAACAGAGGCGGTAACAAAGATTCACACCATCTGAAGACTCGGAGCATGAGCAAAACTAAATGAGTGAAGAACAGGTCTGTTCAACCTGAGGCTAACTGAGCAGACTCCCCAGGGAGGACGGAGCGTCCCGGGCACCTTCACTGCCGTCACTCAGAGACGGCATTGACAGGAACAGACATGCTGGGAGGGGAATCGAGCTCAGCAGCAAGGAGATCAGGTGACGAGGTCAGGGACAGATGAGAGGACAGCAGCAAGACAGGGAGAAGAGGGACAAGAGCTGACTCGGTGACAAAGCGCATCTTAGAGTCCAGCATGTGCTGGGTGCCTTGCTGGGGGGTAAGCAGGTCCCTAACTACAGAGACGCACCTGTGTGAGGGTTAGGGACCTGTGACTCAGGAACACGTTTCTCAGGTCTTCAGATGTGGAAGGTAAGAACATTATTCCAGAGGACAGCCAGCAATCCTGGCACTTGGAAGGCAGAAGCTGAGTCCATTTTCAGCTACACAGTAAGTTCAAGGCCAGCCTGGGCTACATGGGACTCTGTCTCAAAAAAAAACCAAACCAAATCAAAACAAAAACAAAAAGAAATGCTATCTAAGCTAGGGAGGGGAAACTGCCATTAACACCACAGAGCTATTAGAGTAGAGAAAGTGCAGCACTGGATGGTCATGTGACAGCAGCTTTTCAGAAGGGGAAGGGGGAGGAGCGAGGGGGGAAGGAGCAGCAGCAGCTTTTCTCTGACCCTCAGAGCTTGGAGTCTGCCCATCATGCTGACTTAACATGGAAGAACTCACACGGGTTGAGCCAGCTGACATACTATTAAAACAAAGCTCCTCTTTCTAAAAGTGTAGTAATTAGAAAATGTGCACTCCTTAAATGAGGCTGTCGTGCGATTTACATTAAACATGCGAAGGCTGTGCTAGCCGGCTATGAGCTAAGGAAGGAGCCTGGGAAAGAGTGCACCTCCCTCCTGTCCCACCCACGCGACTGCCCACAACTGCAGCCTGGAGTCTGTTCCCCGTTCCCTTCACACGGCTGCCAGAGCACTGCAGCTACCTGTTTTCCCGGCCCTCGGCCCTGGACCTACAGAGGTTCATCATGGTGAACAGGCCACTCTCTGACGACCTGCTGGAGAATATTTGTTCACACTGTGTGAAGATGTGGCACTGTAATTGGTATAATAGAAAAGCTAAATGGCCAACCGCTAGGCAGCAGAGGTTAGGTGGGACTTCCAGGCAGAGAGAGGAACTCAGGGAGTTGGACATACAGAATGGGGGAGGGGAAGAACCACATGGCAGAACACAAATGAATAGAAATAGGTTAATTTAAGTTATAAGAGCTAGTTGTGAACAAGTCTAAAGTAAAGGTCAAGGATTCATAATTAATTAGTCTCCCTGTCACTATTTGGGGAGCTGGTGGTGCCCAAAATAAAGTTCAACAATGACCCATATGTACACATACAGAGAAGGAATCACAAAAAACAACTCATCCCTTCCCTGAAGCTTCCAGGCTTGGCTATTCAGTCAATGGCTGTTACCTTCTTAAAGTTCCTTCCTCGGAAAGACATCTTTATTTATGAAGTAGGCGAAGGTAATGATGGATCTCTAATTTCTACTCTAGAACTCAATATATTGTGTTATGCAAATACTTAAGTACACTAAGGTTGCCTTCCCTTTTGTATAAAAACAAAACAGAACAAAAGCACAATAACAAATACCAGAAGATAAAACTAAACTAGGTACCTTAAGTATACTAGGTACACTGAATGGTCAAATTTTCAATAAGGAGTCAAGAAGTGACTGCATTTATTTATTTTTAAACAAGGTCTCAGATAGCCCAGGCTAGCCTTGAACTCCTGATCCTAACTCAGCTTCTCCAGTACTAGGCACCACCAACACCTCAATAGATTTTTTTTTAAATGCATCTATTATTCATGTGTATGTGCCTACATGAAATTAGTTATATCGTGTACATGCAAGTGCCCATGAATTCATGTGTACCGTGAATGTGCAGTGCCCACAGAGGAGAGAAGAGGGCACTAGATCCTCTGGAACTGAAGTTAGTTAGCTGTAGCACCATGTAGGTACTGGGACTAGAACCTAGATCCTCTTCGAAAGCAGTAAAAGCTCTTAACTACTGAGCCATCTCTCCAGCCCCCAGCTGTATTCTTAAAAACTTAGCATAAATAATACTCTGAAAGTACAAGAAAATCTGCAAATATTTTTAAATTTTTCTAATGAGTTTGGTTTTTTTTTTGTTAGTTTGTTGTTTTTTTGTTTTGGTTTGTTTTTGTTTTCGTTTTTCGAGACAGGGTTTTTCTGTGGCTCTGGAGCCTGTCCTGGAACTACATCTTGTAGACCAGGCTGGCCTTGAATTCACAGAGATCCGCCTGCCTCTACCTTCCAAGTGCTGGGATTAAAGGTGTGCGACACCAACGCTGGCTCTAATGAGATTTAAAGCTTACAAATTATACAAGGTTGACATTCCATATTCTGTAATTTAACTAAATTCAGTTACATTTAAAATAATGATTATTACACTCTGTTCTAGCTCACACATGTATTGCAGACATGTCAGCTGAAGGTTATGGCTCTTCCAGAACAATAAATGCTTCTTGGCATGTGATGAAGTAAGGTTTGGAGTAGCCGTACAGAGAATAATAAGCCAGAGAATAACTGACACTGTTTTATATCTGAAAACATTCTTGGAGTCCAAGGTTCTTACTAGCATTTATGGCTTATTTTATTCTGCTAGTGCAAAGCCATTAGAGCAAGTACTTTCAAATCACCATCCACTAAGCATAAATTCCCTTTTTTCCCAACACACCCCACCCTAGACCATCAAAACTCTGAAAATGAGTGGAAAAGGAATGGGTTGGCTGGTTGCTGGTTGTCCTGGGAAGACCCTAGCTAAGCTATACACACTGTGCCTGCTCTAGTTCCCAGACCTCAGCCACACCTCAAAGCCTCACTTCAGTCTAGTTTCTGTCAAAGGAAAAAAATGTCTCTACATCTGAGAACAATCAGCACTCCCATAAAACAGACTATTTCAAAAGAGAATGAAAGTAAGTACATCAAGGATCTCCTCGTATCTCCTGGCTGTTCTTTTCAGGTCATCGTCTTTCTCTGCGATCTTTCTATGCAACTGTTGTGTCTCTTCCTGGTGGCTCTCCAGAAGCTCAGCTTCCACCTCCTGGGCCTTATCTAGAACAGGACAAGAGACACATATAGGAAAACACATTGTGACTATCTATATGTCAACAGCAGAAGGAATCCTCACTTCAAATCAATGCTCAAGAAATTCAGCGCAATGGGGCACGGTGAAGTGAGACAGGTTTGAGAACTTTCTAGAGACCCTGGAAGAGCACTTTCTTGGACAAGGATCATTTTCCATTTCCCCTCTAGTTGATGGCTTACCACACCTACCACAAGGGCAAAAACAGAACAGGCCGTGGACTGATGGGGGATGTCCTGTATATATGTTTCTCTTATTGATTGATGAATAAAACACTGTTTGTCCAATAGAGGCAGGAAGACAGGAGGGACTAGGAGATGAAGAGAATTCTGGGAAAGGTAATCGGAGGGGACCATGAAGAGACACCATGTAGCCAAAAGCAGTAACCGGTCTGGGCATTCTCCGGGAAGCCAAGACCAATACATAGATTTGTAGAAATGGGTTAATAATTAAGACAGAGCTAGCCAAATAAGAAGCCCTAGTCATCATTCAGCAGTTTTATAATTAACATAGCGTCTGTGTGTTTCTTTGGGGCTGAGAGGGGCGGCGGAACCTGGCGGGACAAGAAAACTCTGGCAATAGTGGACTCAGCTGAGGGTGGTCTGCCAGGCTCAACACTGTACTCACGGATGGTCTCCTGGATGGTCCTTTCTAGTTCCTGCTCCTTCTGTGCCAGCTGGGTGTTAAACTCCCTCATCAGCTGCTTCAGGATGGAAGTGTGCTTCAACTCAAGGTCTTCTTGCTCCTGTCTGAGTAATAAGAGTGGACAGCGATGACAGCTGCCTCCAAAGAGCAAGTTACAAAGAGGTTTCAAAACAGTTTGCACAATGCACTCTCACTGTTATGGAGGCAATTTTGAGTGTGTGTGTGTGTGTGTGTGTGTGTCCAGGTAGAGATAACTAGAGATACAGAGACTCTGACTACCTTCAGTGACCAGCCCTGGGCGGTGGAGCGTCTCTTTCCCACTTTAAACCTCTCCACTGCACATGCATATTACTGTCACAGGGCCACTGCTGAAGACAACCAACACAGAGATCACTACTCAAGACACAGCAGCCAGCAGCTGGGATCTTACCTGCAAGAAAAGGTGTGCCCCTTGATGAACAAGGAATAACACTGCCTTCTGCCCCAAATTTTCATCTCTCCTCAGTATTTAACTTACTGAATCTATGTAATGCTTTGGGCAGGTACAAGTGTCTGCATTACACACTGCACGCACAACACGCACACACCCGCCCATGGGGGTGGGGTGGGGTGGGGGTGTGGCACTCACTTGAGCTTTTCCTCCGCCTCCTGCGCACACTCTTTCTTCAGGATGTCCAGCTCCTGCTGATGCTCCCTTCTCAGCACCCGAAGGTCTTTCTGCAGCCTAGCCACCTCCCTGCTCAGCTTCTGCTTCTCCCGCTCCGCCCCTGATAGCTTTAACTCCAGGTCATTATGCTGGGCGTCCATGTTATTCCTCAATTTCGGTTCGATTACCTGCGATGTGGAATTTTCCTCTGAACTGTCTTCCAAACCTTCCACAGATTTTTTTTTCCCACCCATTTCTTGCTGTGAGGCTTGCGATTTCTCATAGTTTAAGGTCAACTTTTCCATTTCAAGTCTATGCGAGTCCCTCTCTCTTACTAGGTCTGACTCCAGCTCTTTTATCTTCTGTTGCAGGGTCTGGCAGGTCAGCTCCTTTTCCTGGAGGCTTTTCTGGACACTGTCAACCACACTTGCCCAGTTTTGCTTCGTTCCTGCATTGTTTTTACCAGTCTCTTCTTCCACGGGCTGGGTCACAATGAAGGAACAGTTCCTCTTCTTGTCTTCGAGTTCTTCTTGAAGACGTCCTATCAAAATCTGGTCATCCAGTTGTTTGGCGTGGGTGTGGTCTAACTCCACGGAGGACTGCATTTCAGACGGAGATAACCTGGGCTCACCTATACCCTGCCCCAGCATGTGCAGCAGCCTCTCTTTTTCAACAAGTCTTCTCTGCAGCGCGCACACCCTCTCTTCACAAGCCTTGCGTGTGCACCCTTGGGAATCTGCTGCTTCCTGTTCAGAAGACGCTGCCACGTTCTGTATGGATCCAGACACAACTGGCATCTCTGATTGCAGAGAACTTTCTAGGTCTTTAAGTTTTTCTTCCAGGAGGTGAATTTGCTTTTCTCTGTCTTGTAATTTTGCATTCAGCTCACTCAGCTGACTTTCCATGTCTTTTTCATACTGCTGTTTCTTCTCTTCCATCTGAGACAGTAACTGCTTCCTGATGGCAGCGATCTTCTGCTCCGCCTTCTTCTTCAGCTCCGCCTTCGAGGCACTTTCTAACTCGAGCTTGTCTTCTAAAGCTTTTAACTCCCCGTCTCTGCTTTTCACGCTTGAATTCACATGTTCTAGTTCATTCTTTAGGATTCCAAGCTCAGCTTCCAGGGAGGACACCTGTGTTTTTAGTCTCAGGACATTTTCCTCAGCCTCCCTAACCTTGTTGTCTTTCTCCTCTCCCAGCTCCTCAAAGTGCTGAAGTTTCTGGGCCAGTTCATTGCGCTCAGTGTCCTTCTGTTGGTTGTAATTCTTAATTATCTCATTTAGGGACTCAACTTCTTGCCTCTTCTGAGCAACACAGTCCTCTAACTCAGCCACCCTTGCTGTCTGCACCTTTAACTCCGCCTCTAAGTCACACTCCTTCTTCTCCATCTTGCTCTTCCTGTCTTCCATCTCACCCTTTAAGCATTCCAGTCTCTTATTCTGCTGATCAAGGTCTTCCTTCAGCAGCTGTATCTGCTCATCCTTTCCAGCAGCTTCCTTGGCTCTCACGTCAAGCTGTGTCTGCAAGTCTTTAATAGTGCTCTGGTACTGTGCGAACCTGGGCTGGGCTTTTTTCTTCCACTCGGAGAGCTTGTTGGCCCAATGATCTGCCTGCTCTAGAGCAGATGTTTTCTCCTTACTCAGAGTGTCGACTTTCAGAGACAGGTCTTGCAGCTGACCTTGCAGCTCCGTCTGTCGCTCCTCATGCTGCTTGCTCAGTGCTGCGATGGCTGCTGCTTTGTCACTTAGGCTGACGCTGTTCTCCAGCTGAGTGCTGAGATCACTGAGCTGTTTGCGAAGGCTGTCAATCTCAGCCGTCTTCTCGGAAAGCTCTCCTCTCAGTAGTGTAACGGCATTGATGTTCTCTGATAACTCTTTCTTCAACCGTGTGATGCAAGACTCCTTTTCGGATGCAGCCTGCTGCTGCTGGCCTCCTTCCTTCTGTAAGGCTTCCTTTTCTGTGATGAGACCCTCGATGTCGGCCTTCATGGCCTGAATCTGGTTTTCTTTTTCTCCCAGCTGGCGGGTGACCTGCTGCACAGAGCTCTTGAGCGTGTGCTGCTCTTCTGTCAGCCGTGTGAGCTGTGCCTCTAATTCAGAGACCTGGCCCGTTTTCATGAGCAGCGCCGCCCTAACTGTGGTGGTGTGCTGCTGGCAGCGGGAAAGCCTAGAGAGAATGGCATCTGTTTTGTCACCGCTGACGCTGAGCAGCTCATTTGCTTTAGCTTCTAACATAGCTTTGGTTTTCTCACAGCGACTGTCTAGCTGAGATGCGAGCTCCCCAAGCAGGGTTTTGAGGCTCAAGCTTTTGTCCTCGAGGCTCTTCCTACTGCTTTCCTGAGCAGCCCTGTAGCTGCGGAGCTCCTCCTCTGCGGCCTGCACCTTGCCCATGAGCTCAGAGACGCTGAGCCTCCCCTTCTCGCTCAGCACTTTCAGCTCAGCTAGCTCCTCCTCGAGAGAGACCTTCTCATTCAGAGAACGACCCAAGTCCACCTCCAGCTTTTCAACCTGTGATTTCAACTGAGTCTCCTTTTCAGTAAGAGAAACGACGTGGGCAGACTTCTGCTCTAGCTGTTCCTGCAGACGGGCAAGCGCTGCGTCCTGCTTGGCAGCAGCCTCCTTCAGCCCCGTGGCTTCCTTGTTCGCCTCCTCTTTCTCAGACTCCAGTGTGAGGATCTTCCGCCTCAGCTCTGCCAGCTCTCGCTCCTTCTCCTCCATCCAGCGCTCGTGCTTGTCTCGCAGCTCATCAGCTTGCTGACTGAGTCTTTTTTCCCAGCACTCCCTGAAGTCATCAAGCTTTCGCTGGTGCGTGCTGGTCAGGCTTTCCACCTGCTGCTTTTGGTCGGCCTCTAGTCTTGACACTGTGTCGCTGATTCTCACTGAGTTGGTCTGTGCCATTTCCAGGATTTGGGCATTGAACTGTCTCTCTTTCTGACTGAACTCTAGGATGGTGTTTTCAAGCTCTTTCTTAAGTTTGGCTTCCTGATCCAACAACTTTTTCTTTGTTTCTTGCATTTCTTTTGCTTTTTGCTTAATTTTTTCCATCCTTTTTTCCTGATTTTTAAATTTGGTTTCATATTCCTCATGCAAAATATTAATACTTTCTTCTTTAGAAGACAATTTCTGTTTGAGGGCCTCGATTTCCTTGGCCTGTTCTTCTCGCATTTGTAAAATGACATTTTCCTTTTCCATCAGGATTTGCCTTGTCTGCTCCTTCTCCATGTGACTGTCCTTGAGCTGTGACTCGTGGCGCTGGACTAACGACCTGCCCTGCTCTTCCAGCTCGCGCCTCTGCTGCTCAAGCTGCTGCACCTGTGCTCTCCAGGTGTCTAACTCCACACACGCGTGCTTGTTCTGTGTCTCCATGTCAGCTACCTGCTTGGTAAGAAGGCTCTTCTCTGTTTCCAGATCCAACACCTGCCGCCGCATTTGGGCCAGCTGCTCCTCATACACGCCTGTCTGCTCGTGCGTGGCGCTCTGCTGGGAGTGCAGGAGGTCCAGCTTAGCCAAGGCCTGCTGCAGCTCCCCGGCAGACTCGTGAAGACGCGCTTCCAGGCCGTCTATGCGAGCCTGCTTGTCTTTCAGGTGCTCGTCTCTCTCCTGCAGGAGGAGCCCCAGCTGACTGAGCTCATCCTTCAAGGCCTTCTCTGTTCTCTGGACAGTTAGTTCCTGTTCCTTACTGATGCTGTCCACTTCATGCTGGTGGTGGCGCCTCTGCTCCTCCAGCTCGGCCTCTAAGGCCTGCTTCATCTTCTCCGCATCACCCCTCAGGACAGAGAGCTCCTCGGAGAGGTGCTCACGGGCTCTCAGGGCTTCTGCCAGCTCAGAAGACAGCGATTCCAGCTCTGTCTGCTTCACGTCCAGCTTCTCCAGGGTCTTCTCATTCATGTCTTGTATGTGGGCCTGGAAAAGGCTCTCCTTCTCCTTTAGTAAGGCGTCCTTTTCCTGTTGGTGCTTCTCTCTGAGCTCCTCCACTGCAGTCGCATGCTGCTGCCTGAGGCTCTGGAGTCTCTCGGCCCACAGGCTGTCCTGCTGCTGCTGGAGGCGCTCCAGCTCTGTCCTGTGCTTCTCGGTCATGGCTGAGAGTTCTTCATTGTACTTATTCTTCTCAGCTTCCAGATGAGCAGCTAAATGCTCTGACTGAGTTTTGCTTTCTTGTAAGCTTTTTTCCAAGGAGGTTTCCAATTCAAGTATTCTCTGTTAATGAAAGCGGATGTGTTTTACTAATTCACACACTTGCTTGTTAGCAGTGACGCATAGGTTATGTGGGCCACTTCACACGCCAGAGCAAACACAAGAAAGGGCAGACGATACACTGTGCTCATTCACTAACAGAATCAAGAACTCCAACTCAGTTCTGTATTTGTTCTATGCACTTGGGATAACCATTTCAACTATCTCTATTTTCAAAAGTATTCTAATGGGGAAGTAAAAAAGAAATCACAAAACAAACAATTATGGCAGTGAGCTTAGTAGGAAGATGGACCTGCATACTCCACGCTTTTAGGTAACATTTTATTACTTTTATAATTTAACCTTGGAGGAAAAGGTATCTCATTTTTCTACTCCCAAAGGCATATACTTTAAACTTAAAATTTTTATTATTAGGGGGGTTGGGGGCACCAGCTATGGATGCCAGAGCTCTCAGGGATCTTTAGTGATTCGCTCTCTCCCTCCTCCCTCCCTGGGGTTTAGGATGAAACCGATGGCCAGGCTGTGTAGCAAGCACTTTGCCCTGAGCCATGTCACTAGCCTGGCATGGTTTTGGTTTTGTTTGTTTTTTAAGAAGCTTCTTAAACGTATTTTACCTAAGGTTTCTGTTATCTCATAGAATATTAACCTTCTCTGTGAACGCCAGAGCTGGGAATGTCCTAAGAAACTGACAAGTCCAACCTCTCGGTGGCTGGCAAAAAAAAGTTGCGATGCAACGCACTTGAAAACGAGTGAGCTTCAGGGCATCACACCCACCAGACGCACGTCTGAGGCATGGGTAAAGGAAAAGCACAGAAGGTTGACAACTGTGGAAGAGTGACAGAGTGGAGGACCTAAAGACCATCAGCACGCTCTACCACGGCAGCACATCTCTACTGCTAAGGAAGGGCCAGAGCCTTAAAACTACGCACAGACACATACAAATACTGCATTCCAGCGCCACGTTTAATATGAAAAAAACGGGTGACTTTGACTATGACAAAGGCAGAGTATGGATTGTATTTAGGACACACTGTATGATGAAGGTGTCAGAGCATATGCTGCTGACACAGTGAGGTAGGTCACTTCCTAGTGATCAAGAGTGGGTAAGCAGCAGAGGGGAGGAGACACTTCCGCGTGCCTGTGCTGAAGGCAGAGTCAAGGCCTGCAGAGACATGGGGCGCTGGGAGCAAAGCAAGGACAGTGTGGTAAAGAGAATCCAAAGCCAAAAAGTATTCCCATGAGCACTTCTCACTAAAGATATGTACGTAAACCCAATCCCACAAGCCAGAAGCTTATCAGAGCCTGATGCTGACTGAAGAGAACAGTCCCCACAGACACACGCATCCCCAGCTCTGGAGCCCACATAGCATGTGAACTCACAGTTCGGTAAGCCTCTGCTTCTCGCCCAAGTTCCTGGAGTTTATTTTCACTCTCTGAAAGGATTGCTTTTTTCTGCAGCTCTAACTCTTCTAGAGCCAAGGATCCTTGCTGCTCTTTTTCTTGGGTGAGCTTCAAATATTCTGATTGACTCTTTTCCTGTGCCAAAAACAATTAATACCATCTCAATGCCACATAAATCTTCGGCATTCCCAAAGCCCTCCAGTGGAATGATACTTCCCACTGGATCTGCACCCAGCCCTGTGAGGTAAGAAATGGCATCTCAATGCAGGACCCATGCTGTGAGTCCTTCCAGGGTAGCCAGCACTGAAAACTTTAGTACAAGGACATCCACAGCAAAGGTTAAGAGCACTGTCAACATTAAATTAGCCACTGAACTGTAATTTCTTGATCGTACTCCAACTTTAAGTGTGCTTAAAGAGTGAGTGTTGATGCACAGCATTTACACATCACTGTACAATGCTGGCAAATTGGATTTACAAAATGATTTCATACTACAGAATAGACTAATAAGATAGAATTATCCACAACTTCAATTTCAGTAATTTTAAGTATACTTATTGTGGAAATGTTAAAGTCTGTTGAATTAAGAAGAGTTAGACCTCTGTGTGTGTGCTGTTTGGATGTCACTTCCCAGAAGACAGATAGTATTGATGCCAGTGTTCAAGACGCACAGCAGGCCCTTTTAGCACCGTTCCCAGATTCATTTATGTCCCACTGTGTTCTTTAATTTCCATGCCTCTATTTTTATCTTATGCTGTCCTGATATACTTTAAATAATCTTATACGCTACCTTAATTTCTTTCTGGAGCAAAATTTTCTTTTCTTTACTTTTTGTTTTTTTGAGATTGGGTTTCTCTGTGTAACAGCCCTAGCTGTCCTGGAACTCACTCTGTAGACCAGGTTGGCTTTGATCTCAGAGATCGGCTGCCTCTGTCTCCCGAGTGCTGGGACTAAAGGTGTGCGCCACCACATGTGGGTGCTGTTTTCCCAGCCTTGCATCAGTATACTCTAAATCCAAATGCGCATTTCCCCTCCAGATTAGAAAATTTGTTGTGTCGGCAAGAATCAATGCTGCTAGAAATGCTGAGAAACTTGGACAATCGGAGAGGGGGGGAAGGGAGGGAGGGAGCGAGGGAGGGAGCGAGGGAGGGAGGGAGGGAGGGAGGGAGGGAGGGAGGGAGGGAGGGAGGGAGGGAGGGAGGGAGGGAGGGAGGGAGGGAGGGAGGGACGAACAATTACAACTCCAGACAGGGCTTCCAGTCCTGCACTGAACATGTTTAAAAATCACACACATTACTTTATGGATGATAGTTTCAGGTATTTTCTGGATAATTTCATATCAAAACAAACTACATTTTGGTATTGGACTTTTTATGGTGGCTCAAATAAAAGGTTTTCACAACTGAGGAAAATTACTTTTTATTTAAATATTCAAATCACATCTTCAGCAAAAATCTGAATCTTGCTTTTCTACTATTTTACTCATTCGGCACTTTACTATTTTCACTTTTTAAACACCAGGTGAACTCAAAGTTTTGCTCTTAAGCTTCAATTCAGAATAACCTTTGGGAGCCCATCAATGCAGCCAGAACGCTGGGCTTTGAGACAACTGACCATCTTTTCCTTTCCTCCCTCTAATTACTGCCTACAGCTAGGATGGAAAGGGCAGGCAAACAAGCCGACCGATGAAAGCTGGGTACCTCAGACACTGGATTTCATACACACTAAGCCAACAAACCGACCAACGAAAGCTGGGTACTTCAGATACTGGATTTCACACACACTAAGCCAACAAGCCCTTTTTGCTTGCCTCCTATCCTCTCGTACACCGAGGTCCAGGCTGCTAGGACCGTCCACTTCACCCGAGTTACCTCCGACTGAACAGCACTTACAAGAGCGATTTGCATCTGCTCACGCAGCTCCCTCTCCCGGGTCTGGAGCTCCCTGGCCAGCTCCCGCTCTTTGCTGGCCAGCTCCTCTGCATGCAGCTTCTGCAGTTCAGCAAGCTGCTCTTCTGAGGTCTTCTGAAAACAAGCCAGAAAGTAAATGCACACACCCAGAAAAGCCACTCCCCTCTACAACCAAGATACCAGTCCCTGAAACTAAGCACGCTAGTAACTTAAGAGGAAACATAAGAACACACTCCAAAGTCAGAGGAGTAAAGAGAAAGCCCATTAAAGAGACCGAGGGTTGTACGGGGCCCTAGAGGACTGAAGGGGGCTGAAGCTGCACTTCCATACACTGGCCATGGAAGAGAAGAGGGAGACAAGACAGGCAGAAGACAGGAACTCTGAGCTCAGAACAGAGGGAGACAAGACAGGCAAAAGACAGGAACTCTGAGCTCAGAACAGAGGCTTCACTGTGGTCAGGCTGCACCTATCTTTCCAGGAAAGGAAAACTCACTTCATAAAACTATCAAGTTCCCCTATATAAATCTAAAAAGTAATATAGTCAAACACCGAAAGAATGATGGAAGGCTCAGGAGACAGAAATTTACATGTCAGAGCAGTCAACACGTCCCCAAGCACTACCACCACCAGAAGAGGTGGCGAGGGGAGAATACCAGGCAAGAGCAGTTGCTCAGGCAGTGACGATCACAGCGCAGCAGCAGAGCACAGCACCCAGCATCCAAAAAGAAGAAGACACGCCTTTAACCCCAGCACTCGGGAGTTCAAGGCCAGCCTGGTCTACAGAGCTCCAGGACAGCCTCCAAAACAATACAGAGAAACCATGTCTCAAAAAAAAAAACAAAAAAAAGAAAGAAGGAGGAGGAGGAGGAAGAGGAGGAGGAGAAGATGGAGAGAAGAAGAAGAAGAAGAAGAAGAAGAAGAAGAAGAAGAAGAAGAAGAAGAAGAAGAAGAAGAAGAAGAAGAAGAAGAAGAAGAAGACAACACATGCTCAACACCTTACACACTCATTACACAACAGAGATAACTGCATGTCAGAGGCAGAGGGCTCATTACTACACACATGGTTTGGAGTAGGATGTAAGTCCCCTGGGGGCACACTATTGAATCCGTGATTTAGAGTCTGCCAACAGTGCTCTGGGGAAAACTAAACTGGATTTTAACCTTATTCCTCATGCCAAATAAATTTAGTCCGAACAAAGATGAAACCATAAGCAAATCAAAGTATCCAAATGTAAAAATAAAATAACAGAATTGAAAAAAAAACAACAAAAACCATAAAGCATGGTGACTCATATCTGTAACCTCAGCATATGGGAGGCTGAGGCAGGACAGACAGGGGCTAGCCTGGGCTACATGGTGAATCCTGCCTCAAAACCCAAAATAAAATACACACACAAAAAAATGAATGGTCTCAGAATTGAGCATGTGTGCTTTGGTTTTGTCATGACTGGACTGTCCCACGTGGCTGAAGGAGAGAAACAAGTCTCTCAAGCTGTACTGACCTCCACACATGTGCTTTGGGACTCACACACACAGAGACACAGTGATCTTTTAAAGTTCTAAAAAGACAACTCTATATAAAAATTACTCACTCTGAAAATACCTATATATTTTTAAGAGTAAGGAGGACATTAATAGCTATCTTTTCATGGGCTGGGACTGTAGCTCAGTGAGTGGTAAACAAGTGTTTATCATATGTAAAGCCAAAGGTTCAATCCTCACCAGTGCATAAACACCCAATAACCCAGTAATTACCCTTGAAAACATTTAAATACCCAGCCTTAGTTACAAACTTCTAAGTTCCCTGAGCTCTGAGGATCTGCACCGAGGCAGCTAAGCAATTTCCCTTAAAGGAGGCTCAGGCCAGGGAGCCAGCAGAGAACAGCAGAGCTGGAGGGGCAGGACTCTGAAGTTGCAGAGGCCTGTCTAAACAGGGCCCTCTCTACCAAAGAGCTTTCAGCTGCATCCTGAAAACACAAACCAACTTTCTCACAACCAAAGTTTTGGAGAAAAACCATGGGACTGAAGCCATTCTGATCAAAGTCACCCTTACTTTCATCATGTTGGCGGCCTCCTGTCTCACCCGACTCAGTTCCTGCTGAAGACGGAGACGCTCCTCCTCGCTTGCTCTCTCAACAGCCTGTATCTGTTCGTCCATCTCTGCCTTCATCCTTCTCTGTGCCTCTTCAGTTTTCTGGGCTGTACTCAAGGCTTTCTCAAGTTCCTCAAAAGCTATAATGAAAATAGGGGAAAACAAGTCTCTCAAGAAATGTCACCAAGCTCAAGCACTTCACAACCACTTTACAGATCTAAGGGCAGCTGAAGCAGGACAGGTTAGAAGACCATCGCTGTCTAAGCCAAGAGATACTTCTGAGCTGTTCAACAAAGCTTTCACCAAGTGTCCCGTCAGAAAACCCATGTTTTGTTGTCCATGAGTTCTGTGTTAGAATGCTAGGGCTGCTTCTATGAGCCTGAGCTCAGACTTTGAAAATGTATTAAATCAACATTTCCCCGGCTCTCCCCACCAAGTATGCCATGGCTAACAAGTTCAAAAACAGGTAAGAGCACTACTCCGTACATTTTGGTGATGTTCTGTTTGCGCTACAGTTCTTAGTTTCTCTAGCGTCAACACTTGGGTAATCCCACTGTATGCTCACTAGGACTTTCTCTTTTTTGTTTTTGAATCGGGGTCTCACTATGTAGCCCAGCTGGCCTCGAACTTGCAATCCTCCTGCTTCCTCTTCCTGAGTGCTGGGGTTATAGGCATGTGCCACTATGCCTGCCTCACTAGGACTTTTTAAGAATGGAAAAACAATCCTTTGGCAAATCTTATTTTCAGACTTTTTAACCATAATATAAAAGAGCAGTGGTTTTGTTTCTTTTTAAAAACATTTACTGATTGAATCACAAACTTAAACAATGTTCTTCTGAAATGAAACTCACTACATGCCTAAGTTTCCAGCTAGGGCTGCTTCCAGCTGACTAGAAAGAAAACTAGCTAATGCAATGGCACACAGAAGAGCTCCACCAACAGCTCATAGGTAAGACAAGCTCAGGCCCTGTAGACATAATCACCTTTAAGTCTCTTCAGCATCCAACTAAAGCACAGAATGGGTACCACAGCGGGCTAACTTGGTACCAAAGTGTGTGTATATACCTTAGACATATGTGTGTGAACACATATGCACATGTATATGTATGTGCAGATCCATATACACAATATGAACAAACATCCTATGAGAACCCCCTATTACTGTTGTCCTAGATTGTCTTCTTTAGCCCTTAAAGAAGTCTAGAGACTGGCCGTTGCACACACAACGGTCAAGAAGGGTTTCCAATTCCATCAAGAAACAGTCCATAGGAGACAGTTCACCAACATATGTAATGTATCTTGTATAACTAAGTTGTTTAAGGAATAAGGGGACTTCATCTTAAGGTATCATAGTACAAAGGCCTTTTACTGACCCCAGGTTGGTTTCTGATAATGGTTTAGACACAGCAACTATTTACCTGAGCACAAACGCCTATTCTAAAGCAATTTCTTAATAGTGAATAGCATTAGGTACAGAAGGGTCATGTATGACTGAGCTCTGGAAGCATAGGCTAGTGCTCAACAGCATTAAAAAGCTAATCTTTCTGATGACTAATAAGTCTTTGATACAAAATGCAAATCTACCCAATTTATTCATTTTTCATACTTAAAAGTATAAAAC
Organism: Mesocricetus auratus; assembly: GCF_017639785.1. Taxonomy (NCBI): domain Eukaryota; kingdom Metazoa; phylum Chordata; class Mammalia; order Rodentia; family Cricetidae; genus Mesocricetus; species Mesocricetus auratus. The sequence continues at coordinate 55,335,926 of NW_024429267.1, read as the reverse complement.
TGAGGCTCAAATAACCTCTGTATTTCAAAGGAACAAGAAATTGGCTGAAGCTGGGCAGTGGTGGTGCACGCCTTTAATCCCAGCACTCAGGAGGCAGAGGCAGGCAGATCTCTGTGAACTCAAGACCAGCCTGGTCTACAGAGTGAGTTCCAGGACAGTCAGGGCTACACAGTGAAACCCTGTCATAGAAACCCCCTCCCCAAAAAAAAGAGAGAGAGAGAAAGAAAAAAGAAAAAGAAAAGAAATTGGCTGCAATCATTTTTCAAGAGTTTTAGTCTAATTATACATTTGCCTGGAAACACCAGGATAATGCTTCAGACATGAAGATGCTAAAAAGTAAAATACTTAAGAAAAACAGTATCTTTGCTTTATTTAGCTATGTTTTTAATATAAAATCTAGTGTTAGGCATACAGCAACAGTTAGTTAGCTCTTGCTACTCCCCAAGCATTAGTTTCCTCTCTTAAACTCAGCCTGAGGATGGAGATTGTCTAAGAGTGCTCACTTCCTGGTTTGTACCGAAGATTGAAGGCTGAGAACGTGGGGGAAATGGCACAGGAATGGAGAAGTCACCGGCACATTTCCATTACCATTTCTCTTGAAATTGTCCATCAGCCTTCTAGTCTACACCACAGAGGTCTCTAAAGCTAGCACTGCAGAACCTGAAGACGCTCTGACACTCACAATTTAGAGCAAATGAGGACAGGAAAACAGACTTCACTTAACTTTACTCTCCTGTTATGTCAGGAAGCCAAATGATTTCACAGCTAGGAAGAACATTTTGTCATCTTTTCATCTAACATCCTCAGTCAAATGTAGTAATGGGGTACCCAATCTTCCCTCAGTGGGGGAACTTTAAATAAGGAGGAATAACCCTTGCTTTGCAGTGTTTTGAAATCTAAAGGTGCTGATAGTGATCAAGCTCGCTTGAACGGAAATCTCTCTGCTAGCCAGGATTTCTGAACCAGTCACCTACAAAGGGCTCTCAGGTCTTAGCAAGATGGATGGTGCCATGTTCTGACAGGCACAAAACTCACTGCCTGCTATCTCCTCCCTGCTTTAAAGAAATATTAGTATTCTTCCCAAGTCATTAAGATAAAACTTAAACACCCAATACAACAGACAGATGAAAGATAGTCAAATCTACCATGGATTCTACACTATACCACAGGAACACCACTTCCTCACAGGAATTCTGCTCCCAACAGTGAATCCCATTTCGATGTTTAAACAGGAGACAATGAGAGTACAGTGAGAAAGCAGACCTGTGTGACCTGCAAACACCAACCATAATAAAGTGGTAGCCATGCCCTACAACAATGTAAACACCAACCATAATAAAGTGGTAGCCATGCCCTACAACAATGTAAACACCAACCATAATAAAGTGGTAGCCATGCCCTACAACAATGTAAACGTGAGCGCCCATTTTTTCCTAAGTAGGCTAGAATTTCCATCGATCCAAGCCCTACAGAAGCATGCTCTGGATGCCCGCGCCATCTATCTTTGGCTACAACAGAGGATGAGCGAGTGAGACGAAAGCGTGCATGAACCGCAGCCGCCGATGAGACGTCTTCACTACCATGCAGGAGCAGAGAGCCACACGGCACACACGGCAGCAAGGCTAAGCAAGAACAGCCAAAGTATTGGAAACACACACTGTGTGTTCTTCCAAAACAAAATTCAATGTATCTCAGGCAATTTTCATTTTTAAAAAGGAAAGGAAGAAAATAGCACTTTCAAAACTTACTAGGCAAAAATGTAACCAACTAAAGATGACTGCTAACCCTTTATGAGCTAAATGAGACGCAGGGCTGCGATGTTACTGAAGCTCTTCAGTTCCACGTCAGAGAGGTCCATCCTGTCCATGAGCGGATGGATCAGCATGGACCTGTGTACTGCAGGAGCTACCTGAGCAGGACTGGCAACGACAGCTCAATCGTCTCACCACTTACTCATCAAACTCTGACTGGGTGTTTAGCATACAGAAAAGACTTACAAAGACAGCTGACAAAGGACATAAATACACTCAAAGAGACCTTTGTTTTCTACAGTCCACTGCCTTTCCCTCCCCTCCCAGTAAAGCAAATGGCAGGGTTCTGGAGTTGCAGAGTTTCACTGCTTCGCTGCCATCCTACAGAGCACTGCATAGAAGGCTCACAGGACCAGTTCTTCCAATTCAGGGAGATTAACTATTGACCCTAAGGCACTGCTAATGATATCAAAATGACTAAGCTGGGGCTATATCTTTATTCTTGGGTAGGAAAAAAAATGACGTGTCATTAGGGGAAAAAAAAACCACACAACTACAAAGTGAATGAAATGCAAATTAATACTAAAAGTAGTAAGACTTCTATTAGTACCCTGCCCAATACACAGACCTAATCTACAAATAGAGCAGCTCAGCCGGAACAGCAGGGCCCCAAGAGCAAGACCCTTCAGAGAGCCTGGGAGACACTCTCCTTTTCAAATAGCGCTCCGTATGTACGGAACAGGCTTTCTTAATGCATAGCATGTCAATAGACTGACTGCAACCTAAAGGAGGCACAGAAATCCAGTTGTGTTTCACTATGCCAACTAGGAGAGTAATAAACAAACACTACATTTTATTTTGAAAATTTGCATAAAAATCTATGAGAACAAGCGATAGGTGTGTATTTTTGTTTTGAAAATATGTGAAAATTAAAAAAAATTCAGTTTAAGCTACTAGCATGACCAACAGCAGTACAGCGTCCCTGAAACTGCCCTGAGTTTGAAGTGTATAAAGAGGTCCCTCTCTGGGATAAAAGGCTTGAAGACTGCCCTATGGTTTATGTAAACGAAAGTAAAATATTGCCACCTAGTGGCGGAAGCAAGTAGTGCAGTGCTCACTTAGGAACCTGGGCCTTCTGACATTAACAGAGCATCTCCAACTGAAAGCCACTGCTTGCACTCAAAGGCAGAGGCAGGAAGACCTGCCTCTGGGCTACATACCCAGTTCCAGGACAGCACAGGCTACACAGAGAACCCTGCTTTGAAAATGAAAAAATAAAAACAAGAAAGAAAGCTACTTCTTAAGCTACTTCCCAAAACATGTAACAAGGCTCAGTCTAAACACTGTGTCTTGATTTTCAAACACCTGCAGCTCTATCCAATATGTCATTTTTAACACTACATTACAAAGGCTATAATCCTGAAAACTACTACATCAAAGCAAAGCTAAGTAAATTTAACTGATTAGCCACAAATTTATCCTTCCAGATGCTAAGGCTTTCCAGCAAGAATGATTGTGTTTGAGACATAAATAAAAACCCATTAACAGTCTTTTAATTTAGTATTAAAATACAAATAACTCCCAAACATAGCATAAAGTTTACTTCAATTCACACTTTTCTTTTTTTTCCTTTCTTTTTTTTTTTTTTGCCTGAGAAACATGGAATTTTCCTGTAAAGGCTCATTCCAAGTACCCGTGATAAGAAAAACCAGAAAGCCAGCCTTACCCCAGTCCTGTTCATACAAGGCTTGGGAAAGGCACCGGATTCACTTATTGGCATGTGTGGATGCACAAAAATAAGATGTTCAGTGAGACTTGAGACTCAAGGGAAATGTTATCTAAGCATCAACAGCTAACACAGCACTCACACACAATGGTTTGGGTTGGTTGTATATACATAAATCTGACACATTAAAGACAGTCTTATGTCGAAGGCTCCCCAGACTTCAAATGCACATTTTCTACTTCCGTTTGGCTTATTGGGCTGCACCATACAAAAGAAAACACATGACAGTAACAAAGCAAAGAATGTTATGACTTAACTCAAGTTTTTACGTGCAGGCAACCATTTAAAACACATAAATTCAGCAAGGATGGGGCATGGAGAAAAAAAAAAACGCTTATGAAAGTTAGTGCACTCTGAGAAACTTCATAGTCCCTTTGAAATATTTTACAGATGTCCATAACTGTAGGAAGCGAGAAAGAGAATGTGTGTGTATGTGTGCACTTCTGCATATAATGTAGACGCCAGAGATCAATCTCAGTGTTTATTCCTCAGAAGCCATCTGCCTTGCTTTTTTGAAACAGGGTCTCTAACACTGGCCAGGGGCCCATGCAGCAGGCTGAGGTGGTTGGCAAACAAGACCCAGACATCTGCCCGTATCCATGTCCCCATCGCTGGGATGAAGGAGTGCACACCACCAGGTCCAATTCTTCTGCAGGGGCAGGGCATCTGAACTTCTCACCATTCTGTGATGAGCTATCCTATTTCCTTTTACTGGAGGACAGAGTTAATGCTACTTTTTTGCAACAGCTATATTTGAATTACTTAACAGAAACTAACAAAAGAAGACAAACTTCATGGGTAAAATATTCATGAGAGAAGAAAAATCATCAAAGATATAAACTAATCTATATTACAGAACTGTTACAGTGTTTTCAAGAGCAACAGTTTAAAAATAAGCTGCTAGTTATGAACAGAAGAATGGTTACCAAGGAAATGATGTACATATGCACTAGGCCACAAACCATTCACGAATGTTAGTACATTGGCTATATATACAAGGATTCCCAATATTATGCTAAATGGTAGCATAAAAACATGGAAAGTTAAATGTACAATATCATATAAAACTATGGATTACATAAAGACTTAAAGTATACTCAAACAGTGATGTATTTTTATTTACACTATTTCTAGAATATATTTCATTAGTAATTAGCCATCTAACCCTATCTCTTATCTTATTACAAACAAACACACACACACACACACACACACACACCCCTACCTCTCAGGATCCAGTGTTAAGCTGGTCACATTAACTTTGATAAGGATATACTTTCCATGACAACTCTCAGTATTTCCTAGCATCTAAATAGGGCAATATGTCTAAAGCTAAATAATAATAAATAATGTCTCCACATATTCAATCAGGTTATCAGATGTCAATCATCATAGCATCATCTTAGGTGACACCTAGAAAGGTATGAAATCCCATTGTTGCACAGTGCTTCAAACAGGTGTGTTAATTTTGAACAAAGCAAGAGTGCTATAGCGAGACTTCAGAACCGCACCTAGCCTTCCCAGGACACATTAAGTGCTAGAAGTAGACTGTAGTGTCCTGGTGGAAGCACATCATTACACTCATATCTTGGTAATTTTACACATATCTATGTGGTATGTGTGTGCATGAGTGCTCATGTATTTGGGCACACATGTGTATGTGTGTCAACATGTGCACATTTGTCTGAAATCTGAAGATGACATCAGATCTTCCTTAACTCCTCTCTACTTTATTTACTGAGGCAGGGGCTTAACCCTGAGTGTGGGGCTTGCTTACCCCTTGTACACTGGGATTATAGGCTCCAGCCAGCTTACCCCTGGGATCTCATCTGTCTCTTGCACACTGGGGTTATATGCCCCAGTCATGCATGCCTAGCTTCTGTGTGGATTCTGTGTCCCTCAGGTTTCTGTGGCAAGTGCTTTATTCACTCAGTGTGTCCTTAGCTCATGCCTTAGTATCTGAAACAGAATTCTTTATAATCAGAGACTGACTCGGACTTCATCCTATAACATGTGGCAGCATTAGTGTGTATAAAAAACACATAAGAACCAGTGCAATGAACTATGCCACAAGAGAAGCAACAGAGAACATTCCTTAGTCGGTCAGTGCTAACACCCAGAAAGAATGAATCAACAGAATCGGTTATCTGTCAACAGGCACACATCCAGAAGGACTATCACAATTAAATTCCTTACGCTGGAAAATGCATCGGGAGAGTTCTTTTTCTTTGGTACCAATTTTATGTGGGCACATCAGATTCCAAAACACCAACAGCCAGCTGTAATGATGTTACTGTTTCCTTTATATGCCCAGGGACTTCACTCAGAAGACAGAAAACAGGTTAACAGAGCAACTGAATTCTACAAAAGCCGATGGTGTTCACAGGTTGTCCATGGAAGCTCTGCTTACTGGACACTGGCTGTTTTCCCATGTCCAGCACTCATCTAGAGTTTTCTTTTGATTGGCATCTGTGCTTCACGCCGGAAATGAAGGACCAATTTTTATTTAGACAGTCCTTCTCAGCTAAGGCCATGGGCTGAGGTGCAGGGGGCACACAGAACTAGTTCTCATGGTTGACTTAATTTGTAGTATCTTCAGAGTGGAATCAGTCTTCTTACAGACTTCCAACACAGCACTCAGTAGTTAGGACTACAAACATAAACATGTACACTATGTTGTCTAGATGCTTTCCAAAATTCATGGACCTACTAAATAATTTAAATCTCCATTCTCTCCTTCAATATTTATTAATCTGTACTCTTCTGATATTGACATGAACAGAAACGTCTTTCAACGTATAGATGATGAAATATTTAAAAAAGCCTAGTTCTGGGAGTGAGACTGTTGCTTAGTGGTGGAATACACATCTGGCTTGCAAAAGACTCTCAGTTCAATCTCTAGCGCCCCCAAAAGTAGGAGTCCCTGAAGCTGGATTAGCAGTTCTGAGCTGCCCAACCGGGTCCTGGAAACATAACTCTGCAAGAGCAGGACACACTCTTAACTAATGAACCACCTCTCCAGCCTACAATGTATTATGAAAATTACATCCAAAGAGAAACAAAGAAGGAAAGTTGTACAACTAAGATCTGACTGAAGGTTTCTGGGGAATTGTAATATTCATTAATTAACTGCTTATTTACACTTCTCAACTTAATATTCACCGCAAAGTACAACTCATTTTCAGAAAATCTCAATCCCTGGTCATCATTTCTTCTTGACTAGCTATGTGGTTAATAACAAGTTCTAGAGCAGGAAGGCCTGATGGCAAGAGCTGCGGCTAAACACAGGCTCCTATGAGCTGCGGCTGCACACGGGCTCCTATGAGCTGCGGCTAAACACAGGCTCCTATGAGCTGCGGCTGCACACGCGCTCCTATGCAATGCGGCTGCATATAGGATGCTGTTCACTGAAGGCAAACCTGTCTGACCGTATCTTACAACATTTGTGTTTCAGAAGCTTATATTCTTCAAAGCGCTATTTCCCCTCCTGACAGGAAATATTCTTAAGTTTAACGAGAACAAGTTCATCAACTAAAATCTCCAAAGCGCTTCGCCAGGTGGTGGTGGCGCACGCCTTTAGTGCCAGCACTCCGAAGGCAGAGGCAGGTGGATCTCTGTGAGTTCGAGACCAGCACTAACCAATTATCCCATGTGGCTCCATTTCCCTGCTGGTATCTTACAATGTGTTCTAAAACCATTCCAATCAAATTCAAAGACCTTTATAAAACTCCACCCACTTCATAAGTTCCCTAAAATCTAACTACTCACAGTTCCTGTGACATTCTTTCTTCTCATTTATTTCTATCAGTCAAACTCAAGACCTTTCAGGACACACTCTGAAGCCACATGCTTGGGTTAAAATCCTGACTACACATTTACTTTCTGTGCATAACGGAGACAACTTAGCCTTAGGTTCTCCTATTTGTACAATGAGAGTTCGACAGAGTGTAGAGTGAGTGTAGGGACGAGCACACCAGCACAGCCTTGCTACTGCATGGGAGCACTGCTGACACACGCCTGGCTGTCACAGGTCACCGCTGCCGCACAAGTGTGAGCAAACACCAGCAGCAGTGACGGCTACAGTGGCCTACACAGTCTCTCCACAGAGTTAACCACAGGCGCTACCTTAGGATAATGCTTCTTAAAAGATGCTCCATTTCTTACCTCCACATGCCTATAAGTCAATTTCACTGCTAAATCCCATGGCTAATTCAAATTCAGAATATTTGAAACAAACATTTTAGTAATCAACCCCCAATTTTCCAATTTAGACCCTTTACTATTCAGCATTCTCTTTAGAGTAAAATGTTGGACCATCTAAGTGATCCTAACCACTGTTCCTCTCCCGTTTCTCCTCCCTGAGCCACCACCCTAGGCAGCCAGAGTTCTCTTCCTCAAACCTGAGCTTCCTGCTCTGCCCCGGGCTTTACTTCCTTCCCATACACAACACAGTGTCTGCCACACTGTGCTCCTGACACTGTTTCCTATTGTCCTGTACACAGAGACTGAAACGTAGCCACTCACCTTTAAGATCCCAGTAGCAGATCCTTTAGACTTCATTTCCCACTTCAGCAAGCACGGTTTCCAGCGGATGCCACGTGCTCCTCTGCCTGCTCACAATCTTGCAGTGACTGGCATGCATGTAGCTCACCTCTCTTTAGTTCCTCTCTGCTCACTCACTGAGGTCCTCCCTGACCTGCTCACTCATCTCCTCCATTCTTAGCACTGCTCAGTACTGAATGGGAGGGACACTACTCTGGCCTGTACTCTGTTCAGATAATATGTGAAACCCTGAACTGTCTGTTGACACCAATGGAAGCAGATACATACCACATGCCTTCTGTTTACCCTACATCATCTATAAAGACGCAGTTATTTTAAATAAGCCCCATGCTATGTAACTTCCTTAAGCCTGAATTTTAATACTCTAAAGCAGAGGTCAACAAGCATTTTCTGTAATGGATAGATATTAATATTTCCCATATGGTCTCTATCACATTTTCTTCTAACATTTAGAAGTATTACATACATACATACATACATACATACATACATACATACAAACAAACAAACACACACCCAGACACACACACACAGAAAAATAACCCAGCCATAGAGGCCTTCCTTCTCTAATGAGCCGTTAGCTGTGTTATAAGGAGTCCTACACATAAGCAGCTCTATCAATAATTAACTCATCTGTTAAAATATCTGTGACTTTTGAGATGGTATAAGATATAAGCCCCTGTGTTCTTACCAGCTCTTTCAGACTTTTCTTTCTGTTCCCGCAACTCCTCTCCTTGGGTAGTCATCTGTTTGATACGATTACGAAGCTGGGCAATTTCTTCTTCTTTCAGCTCCAGGGTCTCATGCATCTGCCGCTTCACTTCTGTTATGACCATTCCCTGAACAGAAGTGCAGACTCTACAGCATTTGCAGAACAAAACTGCATCACCAGTACACAACACAGCTCAAATGATGCAAGCGGCAGAAGAGGCATTTCTTACTAAGGATAGTGGAAGAACCTTTTCAGTAGCTCACAAGCTGAAGTCTGTTTTTACTCCGTGCCTTAGCAGACAGGGTGTTTCAATATGAAAAGATTTACCAGTAAGTTACAAGATTTATTTTACAATCTTGCTATAGGTGCGGTAATTCCCATCTTAATAAACAGTAATGAACAAAACTAGCCTCTGAATGTGACTCAGGGCCAGAATAATCCACAGTTGACACCTGTGGTTTCACAGCAAAGAATTCCAGACACTGTGCTATCATGGAATATTACTTTAACTAGACAAAGATATGTTACTTTTGTTTATGTATTAGTTTCACCTTGCCTGCCTAAGGCACCTGACTGGTCTAATAAAAGCTGAATGGCCAACAGCAAGGCAAGAGAGGGACAGGCAGGGCTGACAAGCAAAGAGAATAAGTAGGAGGAGAGAAGAGAAAAGAGGAGATTGAGAGAGAAAAAGAGGGAGACACTTGGGGCCAGAAACCAAGTGGCTGCCAGACAGACACTAGAGGAAACAGGAAAGTAAGACATACAGAAAGAAAAGTAAAAAGCCCGAGGCAAAAAGGAGATAAAGAGAAATGGTTTATTTAAGTTAAAGGAGCTAGCCAGAAATGAGCCTAAGCTAGGTCGGGCATTCGTACCTAATAAGAAGTCTCCGTGTCATGACTTGAGCTGCTGAGGCCCAAAAGAAAAGGCCTGGTACAGATATAGGCCAGGTGCTGCCACAGCTGGGCGGAACAAGGTTAAAGCCCAGCTGAGCCTAGTTCTCTTTTCTCCTGCGACTCCCTCTGGCTCCGTCACTACCCCTAACTACTGCAAGGAAGGCCCCGCCATCCCTCCACTTCGCTAGAGGCTTCTCTTCCCGCTGCAGAGAATCTCTACAGAAATAATAGTCAATGTGTGGAAAGAAATCAAACCACCACATACAAAACCAGTCATCTGGGACAAACAAACCATCTGAGTAGTTCAGCTAGTCTCCTAACAAGGTGCTCAGCCCTTACCTGCAGGGCCTGCTGACCCTGCTGTGGAGTACGACTCTTCCAGATGGCCAATGTTAATGCTAAGTACCAGGGAAGTAAAGCACGGTCAAGAGCCCTGAAAATGAGGTAGTGGCCTTCACTGTCCCCAAAACTCATATCACAAAAGAGAGAAGACAACAGAGAGAAAGGATAACTAAACATACAGATTAAGAGAAATCTTACAAATCTCATCAGTTACAATAAAAGAGTTTACTTGATTTGTAAAGAGAAAAATTCGTGAGATAATAAGAAAAATCAGAAATGACTAGATAGCAGATGGTATCATGAGCTACTGTTAAATTGCTAAATACGATCATTAGGTGGTTGTACTTTTGGGAAAGTGAAGATACTTTGTTCCAAAGCTAGGTTAAAATACTGTAGCTAGGAATCAACATAGTAAACAAAACGACAGATGGTATGAACAGGGAGATGTCTTACAACAGGGGCGGAGAACCTGTTTGTTCACCTGTGACTCTCCCAGCTGTCTCTGCTAGGTGCTAGCTGCTCTAACTCCAAAGTGCCTAACATGAGCTCAGTCCTTCCTCAGTCCTCCAGTAACCTGAGCATCCTGAAGTCGACATGTAGAATGTTTTATGCTAATATACACATCATCACTTCTTTATTTTTAAGGTAACTCACCCAAATGACAAATCTACTTCTACAATGTCAAAGAAAATACTGAAACCATTCACATTCAGCATATATTAACTTTTAATACTTTTTCTTTGAGAAATAGGTATGTACTACAAATAGATTTCCTTCATAACCATTACTACTGTCTTTAAGACAGAATGCCAACTGATGCTAAGAATTCAGAGAATCAGGCTTATAATGCTAAAAGTACATAAATCTAGAAATTAAAAAGTTTTTATGAAAGCAGCTACAAAAATTTTGAAAAGCAGGTGTATATAAATACTTCTAACTGCTCTCAAAGTAAATACGGGGGCCCCTGACAAACTCAGCATCATAAATTTGGGAAGTTTACCTTATCTTGTTCAAGTTGTTCAATTAAGTTCTTTGCATCACGCAACTGAGTGATAAGTTTAGTCTTCTCAGCCATATGAAGCTCCTAAAAAAGTTTTAGAAATTCATTTCCACCTCTAATAAAGCTTTGCCTCATTTGAGAATTCTACGCAGCTTATCTAATCTAGATGAACCTTACAGTGTAGTGGGGAGAAGGACAGAGGAAACCTGCAAAGTATGTTACGTGGTATAAGACCCAGGACACCTGGGTGCTCAGACAAGGCACCCTCTCTACGGCACCCTGTCTACGGGAGGGAGGGTGAAGACGGCTCCCCGAGGAGGCACAGGTCCGTTGGACCTGTGGGTCTGGTCACGAATTTAAATAGGACAGAACTCAGAGGCCTCTCACCTTCAACTTTTCCAGCTCCTGCAACCTTTCATCCAGTTGCTCCTGCAGGGCCTCCTTTTCGCTGCTTAGCAGTGTGCACTGCTCCTTCTGGGACCGAATTGTTTCCTTGCAGCGCTGAAGGAGGTTTTCCTGACGCTTCACTCTTTGCTGAAGCATTTCCAGTGTCTTAGCGGAAGTTCCACCTCCTACAAATGGTAAAGCAGCATGGATAGGAACAGTTGGTAGAAACACAAGTGGTCCGGCCAGTGAGATGATCAGTGGGTGAAGGTGTCTGCTGCCCAGCTCGTGTTCAACGACCTGAGTTCAATCCCCAGGACCCACAAGGTGGATAGAACCAGCACCATGAGGACCTTCCCATGAGGAACACTCATAGACACTAAATAAATCAAAGAAATAAAATTTTTAAAACAATCTAAGGAATACGAAAGAACTCTGGGAACAGTTCATTGTTTTAGAGAAGAGGGACGGGTCAGGGGTTCTGGGAGCTCTGTTTAGCCTTCTGCAAGCTAAACACACACTCTACCACTGAGCTACTCAGGGATTCGGTCCCTGCAATGTCTTCTTCTATACTCCCAGACAAATCAAGAAGAGACGGGTTACCCCAATAAGCCACATAGCACTCTTCCAAACGTCTACTCTCAAGTTTCTATGTGATATTTATTTGAAGATGCCAAGTATAAATTCACACCATGAGTGGTTCAACCTCATCCTGGAATGGTATAATTTTGGCATTTACTGGATCTAGCCTACTTAAAAGTCTGCCATTCCTAAGCTCCCACTAATTCCCATCTCAAAAGTATTCTTCCTAGGCACATTCTAACCTCTTCCTGGAAGGAGCTCTGGTTACCACAGGTTTTATCTCCTACGTTTATGGGTGCATCTTGACACCCAGAGGAACTGCAGCCCCTTGCAAGGCCACTGCTCAGGTGGCTGTCTGTTTGGCAACCTACTTTCTCCGAGTGGACCAAAGCCTACTGAGAATCTCTTTGTAAGAGATGAGTGAGGTAAGTGGTGACGGAACCTGCAAGCGGCTAAAGCAGAAAAAGTCACAGCTTGAGTGATCTGGGTTACATAATGGACCCCATCTCAAGAAACTAAAATCGTGTAACATAATTTGTGTACTTCAATTATTTAAAAGTGTGGTCTCCTTAAAGTTTATGCAATTTTCAAGTCTTAAATCAGTTGGTTTTTGTTTTTCCCCCCTTTAATCCCATCACTTGGGAGACAGAGGCAGGCGATCTCTGTCCTAGCTACAGGACAGCTAGGGCTGCTACACAGAAAATCCCTGTCTCATTAAAAAAAAAAAAAGGTAAATCTTTAGGAAAACTAACTTGAATCTTTGAAGAAGCATTACGGTCAAGGACACCTTACGTCTGCCTCAGTCTAGTCTATCAGCTCAAATCTTGAACCCTCAACACTCTCCTCTAACTTTTAAGCGGTGCTCTGACAAAGCCGCAGCTTACCCACTGGCTCCCCAGTGTCCTCTATCTTCTCTCTGTCAGGGTCCACTTCTGCCTGGAGCTCCGCTGGAGGGGGTGACTGTGCTAAGTCAACATTCATCGGGCCATTCTGTAAGCGCTGCTTTAGCAGAGAGACCTGAAAGAGAATCAGCAGTAGAGAAAAGGTAAGGCAGAAATGCTTTACTTAAAATCTGTAAGAAATAGAGTCAATCTAGGTGATGATGGTACACAACTTTAACCCCAGCACTCGGGGCAGAAGCAGGGAGATTCCTGAGTTCAAGGCCAGTCTGGTCTACAGAGGGAGTTTCCAGGACTAGATGGAGAAACCGTCTCAAAAACCAGAAAGAAAGGGGCGCTGGTGGGGGGACGACGACACGGACAACATGTTCTCTATACCACACACAGTGTTGCACGTGCCAGCAGTGGGAACACCCAGTCAGCCAAAAGATACAGTGAACAAAACAGAGTGCTATCTACAGGGCTGGAATGGAAGAAAGGTAGGCTTTAAGACAAGTTTTTCCTCTTTACTTGATACTCTCCAGCTGTCCTATCCGCTCACAGTCCCTGATTTTCTAGCACTGCCTTCTTGCTTTTGCTCGCTCTTTACCTGAGTCTGGAGGACGCTGATATACTGATCTTTCTCCTCCAGACAAGCATCAAACTCTTCCTGGAGATGTCTCTTCGCTTGCTGGTCCATCTGCAGCTCCTAAAACATGAAAGGAATTACATCAATATAAAACAGAAAATACAAACTTCAAGTTTACAACATCATTATTTCAAATTTGCTTGACTCTTAAGATAGCATATACAGGATAATTAGAGAATTCTCGGTACAGAAGACATTAATATTTAAAACCTTAACATCAGAAAATAATTTTGTTCCTTAAACAATATGAAGCCTTGCAGTGACTGGCGGTAAACACACGGGAAAAGCAGGTCTGAGACGAAGGTGCGAGGTGGACTAAGGAGTAACAAGACACACAGAACGCCAGTAGCGGGCTCCCTACACAGCCTGGACCACAGCACTCCCATCTGCAGAGCCAAGAGAAGCTACTACCTGGCTGACCACCGGGGAGAAACTTTCCAGCTCCTGAGGTGGCTGCAAATGTACTTTTAAGGTCAATGTTTCTCTCGGCTGCATCAGGCACAAGAAGGACCTCCTGGATGTGGCACCACTCATCGCCAACGCCCTCCAGCCGCAGGCCTCTGTCCTTTGCTGACTCTACCCGTCCCTTAGGGCAGCTGTGCGTCCTCTCCGTTTCTCCCTCAATCTCACTTTCTTAGAACGCTGGAGATGGACATCTGGACTATATCAGTAGGACACCAAACCCCTATTGTTTAACTCCCTAAACTTAAAATATTCAAAGTTATATTTGACTTGTCTTCTTGACACTTCCATATGACCCAATTCTTTTACTAACCACTCTCTAATGTCTGGGTTCTCTTCCACACTACGACCCAGATGACCAAGTCTTGATTTTTAATTACATCAACAGAGTTCCGGAGATTTCTTATGTCAACCCCTTTAAGCACATCCATCCCTCACAGATCTGCTACAGTAATTCTCTTTGGATGCTAGTCCACGGCTTATAGCCCCAGTTTTTTACACGGTTTCGAATTGACCCATTCTCAAAACAGCAAGGCACTAACTTGTACTGAAGCGTCCTATATTCCTCCCTGTGCTAAGATTACTAACAGGCAGCAAAAAGGAATATCATGTGCTTACCCACCTATTAATAAAGCAGAGATCCACGCCCCATTTTCTTGAGGATAGCTCCCTCAGTGAGGGACTCCTTAGCAGAATGATATGCGGCAGGACAAAAAAAAAAGTATTCTGTGTCTCTAGATAAATACCATTATAAACACCCTCAAAACTTGCACCCACCTCTAAAAGACATTCTCTGGATTTTAAAACATGTATCTAATCATTGCATGCATAAAACCTGGACACTGAATTTCTTGCCTCAAACAGGATCAATTAATGACCTTCATCTATTCTCAAAACATAAGAAAGGGAATAAATAATACATTAAGAAAAAGATATTGTCTCTCCAGGAAAAGCAAAGGTGCTCATAACTTGAAAAAGCATCAAGGTGAAGTCTCTCCCCATCCTGCTCAGCCCAGACTCTCCAGCACAAGCTGTCTTCCAAGTCAAACCAGTAACGTGGACTCGAAAGACTAGGGTGAGCTCTGTCCCTTCACAGTCACTTCACAGGGAGAAGGATTCTTCTAGGGTACAGTTCAAAACACGTCTCATAAAAGAAGAATGTCTACCATTATCTGTATGATAAGAGTCAATGTTTATTCTTGAAGTAACAAAAATAGTTTTCAAAGTCATGTCTAGAATGTTTTAAAGAACAAAACAATAAAAACTAGATGTATACAAAATCTAACAAGAGACTAGAGATTAAACACGATTTCTATACAAATGAAACAATGTGATACAAGAAATTCATATACGAGCAATTCGGACATGTCATTAAAATAACAACAGGGCTGTTCTTAGTGACACCCATCATTCAAAGGAGAGATCCTACATGCTGCTTTTCTTCTGCCTCCTCTCACAGACAGAAAGCTCTCTCTTTCCCTCTCTCTCCTCCTTCCCTATCCCTCTCTCCCTCTCCCTCTGTGTCTCCCTCTAACTCCTCAATACTGTTCTACCACTAAGCTATATACCCAGTTTCATACTAGCAATTGCTATTTGTAAATTTACCAATCTGCTACTTTTAAACATATTTGTACTTTTTGTTTGTTTGTTTGTTTTTTTCGAGACAGGGTTTCTCTGTAGCTTTGGAGGCTGTCCTGGAACTCACTTTGTAGACCAGGCTGGCCTCGAACTCACAGAGATCCGCCTGCCTCTGCCTCCTGAGTGCTGGGATTAAAGGCGTGCGCCACCAACGCCTGGCCATATTTGTACTTTTAATACACTATGTATCTTGGACTGATAAACTCCACAAATAAAATTCTTTTTTTATTTTTTCCTCTAGATTTTTATTTAAATTAGAAACAATCTTCCTCTAGATTTTTATTTAAATTAGAAACAATCTTATTTTACATATCAATTCCAGTTCCCTCTCCCTCCCATTCTCCCATGCCCCCCACCAACCCCTCATCCCACCATCCCCCTTCTGCTCCCCAGGGAGTCTGTCACATCATTTGGGGCAGGGTCTAGCCCCACCCCCATGTCTAGGCTGAGAGTGTCCCTCCATGTGCAATGGGCTCCTAAAGTCCATTTGTACACTAGGAATAAATACCGTTCCACTACCAGAGGCCACATAGACTGTTGAGGCCCAAATGACACCCATGTTCAGGAGGCCTGGCTCAGTCCTATGCTGGTTCCCCAGCCATCAGTCTGGGGACCATGAGTACCCACTTGCTCAGGTCAGCTGTTTCTGTGGGTTTCCTCAGCCTGGTCTTGACCCCTTTGCTCATCATTCCTCCCTCTCTACAACTGGATTCTAGGAGTTCCACTCAGTGCTTAGCTGTGGGTGTCTGCTTCTGCTTCCATCAGCCACTGGATGAAGGCTCATGTCACAAATACAATTCTATTCAGAATACATAAAATGTAAATACTTTTATTTGTCCTGGAATCGCCTGCTTCAAAGCTCTTAAAACGGCAGCACAAGTAGCAAACTGACGCCCATGAAGAGCATTCACAACACAAACCTGCAACAAGACACGGCAGCAGCACTACAGCAGGCAGGAGAAAGCTGCAGCAGCTGCTTACCCCTGGTCTCCAGGCACACAAGGCAGGGGAGCAGAGGACCATAGTGAAGCATCTGAAAAGGCCCCCTCCGTGTGGGCTCACCTAGGAGCTCATCCAACCCTATTACAAGTTACTTTATTTCAACAAAACAGCTGACTAGGAACAAAAAGAAGCCTAGGGTATTTAGCAGTGGGAACAATGTAGCCTTGGGAGTGGACAATGAGTGCTCACACTGAAGACTTACACATTTTATTTCATTAGTTTCAACAACATCTACCACAGAAAAGCCACACAGATAAAACTACAGAGACAGTGAGTGAGCTCACAGGCTGGCCTAGAAAGGCATGTGGAGCAGTGCTCACGCTAAGAGGCTAACTCACTGTTCCCGAGTGCTGCTCACAACTTACCTCTCTCAATTCTGAGATCCTCCGCAGTGACTTATCTTGACTCTGACTCAATATACCCTTTAATTTAAAAAAGAAAAGAAGGTGGTTTAACATCTATGTGGCATAGTCATGCAAAAAAAAAAAAAAAAAACAAGGATGTGTCAATTCAGGAAATCTGCTAATAGTAAAATACGATAGCACAGAATTACTCTGAATTCTGGCTATGTGAGTTATATTTGCTAAAATGCATAGACATGGAAGTCAAACTACAAACCTAACTAAATGTTAACTTTAACAACAGGAAATCTGTGAAGTAAATTCAAACTTCAGAAGCAAATGATTTTACTATAACTTAGGAGTTCATAGACCATGTTAATTATCACTATCATATTTTAAGGGTTTATATAAAACTTTTCTTTAAAAAAATCTAATTTTTGCCATGAGTTAGTGGCGCACACCTTTAATTCCAGCACTCAGGAGGAAGAGGCAGGCGGATCTCTGTGAGTTCGAGGCCAGTCTCATCTACAGAGACAGTTCCAGGACAGGCTTCAAAACAATACAGAGAAACCCTGTCTCGAAAAACAAAACAAAACAAAAATATAATTTTTGTCAGGCAGTGGTGGCACATATCTTTAAGCACTGGGGAGGAAGAGGCGGGTGCATCTATGTGAGTTCAAGGCCAACCTGGTCTACAAAGTGAGTTCCAGGACACCAGAGCTACACATAGAGAAAGCCTATCTCAGAAAACAAACAAACAAACCAAAACTCTAATTTTCATGAACAGCATTACAGATGGCTAAAGTAGTAACTGTCCATTAAAAAGAAGTCGAGTAGGGCTGGAGAGATGGCTCAGTGGTTAGGAGCACTGACTGCTCTTCCAATTGAACCTCCACCCAGGTTCAGTTCCCAGCCCCTCCTTTGCAGCTCACAAGCGTCTGTAACTCCAGTTCAGGGCCTTCTTACTGCGGGCACCAGGCACACACATGGTCACAGACAGGCAACTGTGTGCACTTGTCTGTCACTAATGCACAGGGGTAAAGAACTAAGGAGAGTAATGGCAGGTGCCTGGAACCACAGCACTCAAGAGCTGAGTCAGGAGGATGGCTACACATACAGCGGGTATCTCAGGAAAACAAAGAGGCGGGGTTTGCAGTTTCTCAGATAGGTGTGACTAACAAGAAGCAGCATGAGGGGGCGATACAGGCAGGCAAAAGATCTGTTCATTGACATGGAGGGATCTGCCTCTCTTCGAGGTAGGGGTACAGGTTAAATGTTGCAGACTGCTGTTAGGCCTAATGATAAACATTTAATAGAGCACCCTAGTATTTAATTTTTCAGACAAGCTAAAATGTAGGGAGGTGGAGCAATGGCCCTCCCTCATTGGCAGCTTTAGGCCATTCCCTGTACCCCAGGTCAGTGACAGGCTATCAGACAAGCAGTTAGCTAGACAGCCCTAGGCCAGCACCAGCTACTCTAAACCCTCAGAGGACACTCAGGAGCCGGGGGTCAAAGCATACTGTGGCTCCCGAAGGTCCATGTCCCAGCCACAATGACTTCAGTTTCTGCTGGACTTTCTTCCCATACAAGCCTTGGTGAACTGAAAACGACCTATAGTCATTTGCACAAAGGAAAGTGTGCCCCTAATGGCCCAGCAGCAAGCAGATGATTGGCACATACACAGTCCTGCGTGCTCTTGAGAGGCTGTGACGGTGTAACTGTGGCGCTATTTGCCAGGACCAGCACAAATACAATTCTGCGAGGACGGGTGCAGACACTGCCCTGGGTGCTGCATCAGGCTCAGGGACAGGGTCCTGGCTGCTGGGACTGCCACACCTACTGTGGCATTTCCTTGGGAAGCATCCCTGGGGTCACCATCACTCACTGATTTATCACACCTCTAGTAATGGTAAAGCAGGTTCAATCTGGAACTACACAGAATACTTAGAAAAGAGAGTACATATTCCTATAACTTTTCTAACTTTAAAATCAAATGTAACTCAAAACGGTCAATAAATCACTCACTTGTAATTTTTTCTTCTCCCTCTGAAGAGTCTGATATGCTGTGACGAGCTAAAACAAACAAACCACCAAAATAACATTAGTTATTTCTCAATAAACACAATTCATTATTCTAAATGCTGCTAAAATTTTTTCTCTTTATAAAAGTCAAATACCAATTACAACAGTCCTATACAGACAACTGAGCCTAATTCAATCCAAAACTAAGTAACGTGACAAGTCTATTTCTATGTCTTACATTTTTTGCTTGTGAGCCTAGCCTTTAGCGGCTGGTCTATTTCTACAATGTACGTTGTAAGTTTCCTGTAAGCCAGTGAATCTCCAGGCATGTCTTCAGATTGCAACACCTCATTTATAGCTGAGAATTGCAGCCAGCTTGCCTGAAGGTGGAAAGCTACCCAACTGTAGTCACGGACTAATTACATCTACATCAAACAGCATTGTGCAAGTGTTTTCTGAAAACAAATTCCAGGGCCTAGCTCAAAACTGACTCACTGAGAACTGAGAAACACAGTGGAGAGACGGGAAATCTGTTTTAAAAGCTCTCCAGGTGACTTTTTTGTTTTGGACTAAATTATTAAACAAAATAATAAAAATATCTGAGGAAAGAAATGCATTAACTAACAAACAGAAATGAGTCCTGAGCCTAAACAGGACAAACATTCCAACACAACTTGATGAAGCGATGGGATAACCCTGTAGGTTTTACACATTGACGCTGAATGCAATGCACAACTGGGCTCCGTTAGCAGAGCCGGTGGCCTCTGTCCATCTCAGAGCAGCTCTAGGGAGGCATGGTGCTCTATAAGAGTCTCCATCTTCCCTGGAAACATGATGTGTGCCCCTAAATGATGCCTGAGTCAGGAGGCTGTCAGCGATGTGGGGAGAAGTGAGTCTAGGAGCAGACCTAAGAACTAGCAGCAGGACCCTCTTAACTCTAGACTGGGAAGGTCACTGTGCTCAGAACAGAGGTGGGGTGGGAGGAAGAACACCCGGAGTTAGACCTCACTTACAGCATCCCTTCATCCTGGAGACCTACAGCAGCAAGCAAAAGCAGAAGCAAAGCCTATGAGGTCTCTACATGCCTGAAAAGCTGCTTGACTCTAGGACAGCCTTGAATGGGAGAGCAGCTAGAGCAACTGAGAACCAAATATACAATCTATCAACTCTACCCTACGTGGCCTCAAGCAAGTTAGTTAATCTCTATGGATCCCTAATCTCTTTTCTACAAAAATGAGCAAACTCACATTCGCTTCATAAGGATGGTACAACATTGTCATTATAAATGTAAACAGCACCTGGCACACTTACATGCTAACTATACTGTTACCCCAGCTTCAGACACAAAACTATGGATAAATCTATAACAGTAGTATAAAGACAAACAAAACGATTCAAGACCATTATTAACATAGGCAGAAATAAAAAACTAATAGTTTAAAATTTTTGAAGGAAAAAATTACCTAGCTCCACACCCAGCTACAAAAGAGATACCTGGCTTCAATGTCCCATTTACATTTCCAGGGTCCATAAAATTCCTTTCTATTTTACCAACATTTTATAGTTTTAATAAAAAGGTAATTTATATATTTCATCAAGGTTTCCATTTCATTTTGGATTTGGCAGGATGGGTAGTAAACTAGATTCACAGTCAGTAACACTTGGACTGACTTCACGCCCTAACCCTGAAGTTTACCATTCATGAAACATTGAATGTGACATTGATGTGGCAGCCATGTCCAATTGAAATGCCGCACACTGAACATGATAAACAAGAGCCATGGACAA
Source organism: Mesocricetus auratus (assembly GCF_017639785.1). Taxonomy (NCBI): domain Eukaryota; kingdom Metazoa; phylum Chordata; class Mammalia; order Rodentia; family Cricetidae; genus Mesocricetus; species Mesocricetus auratus. The sequence continues at coordinate 55,315,133 of NW_024429267.1, read as the reverse complement.
CAAAGGCTTTCCTGAAGCAGAGTTTCTTAACTGCACTTGACAGGAAGGGACTTGAGGAGCAAAAGTACAGTTTTCGTTGCTAAAGTACCAAAGGGCAAAAATAATAGATACATAGATAGGTAGGTACATAGATAGATAGACAGACGGATGGATGGATGAATAAATAAGAAACGTGCTATCTACTACTCCCTTTACACCAAACAGATTTAGTAGTTAAAAGACTCATGTTAGAGGGCTGGTTAAGAGCACTGGGTGCTCTTTCAGAGGATCCTGGTTCAAATCCCTGCACCCACATGGCAATTCACAACTGTCCATATCGTAACTCCAGTTCCAGGAGCTCTGACATCCTCTTTGTTTTTTTTTTTTTGTTTGTTTGTTTTTTTGGGGGTTTTATTGGCTTTTACGAGACAGTGTTTCTCTGTATTGTTTTGGAGGCTATTGGTCCAGCCCAGCCTCGAACTCACAGAGATCCGCCTGCCTTTGCCTCCCGAGTGCTGGGATTAAAGGCGTGCGCCACCACCGCCAGGCCTCTGACATCCTCTTGTGGCCTCCAAGTGCACCAAACATGTAAGTGGTACACAGACATACATACAAGCAAAACACCTGTATCATAAAAATGAATTTTCTTAAAGATTAATGTTAGGCCAGGCCAGGCCTAACATTAATCCCAGCACTAGGGACGCAGAGGCAGGTGGATTCTGTGAGTTCAAGGCCAGCCTGGTCTACAGAGCTAGTTCCAGGATAGGCTGTTACACAAAAAAAACCCTGTCTCAGAAAACCAAAAAAGAAAAAAGAAAAAGGTTCATGTTAGGTAAAATTTTAAGTGTCCAAAAAATAAAAACCGAGCCTCAGCCTGCCAAGACTGCTCAGTGGGAAGGGCATTTGTGGCCACAGGCATTGACTGCCTAAGTTCAACCCCCGGGATCCCTATGGTAGAACGAGATAACCATAAGATTGTCTCTAAACTCTCCTCACATGTGCTATGCCACGCATTCATGCATGCATATACAAATACATAATAAAAATTTTAATTTAAATATTGGTACAATGAGAATGAGCCATCAGACTACATAACCAGTGGTTCTCAACCTTCCTAATGCTGCAACCCTTTAATATAGTCCTTCATGCTGTGGTGACCTTCAACCATAAAATTATTTGCTACTTCATAACTGTAATTTTGCTACTGTTATGAATTATAATGTAAATATGTGATCTACAACCCCTGTGAAAGAGTCATTTGACCCCACAAGGGGCCTCGACCCACTGAGCTGTCAGAAGAGGTCATTTTGAAGCTCCTCTAGTCAGAGATGAGTAACAGGGACACAGAGAAGAAAGAATGACCTCTGCCCTGGGTGTCCACAGACACTGCAGAGAATGGGAAAACCAGGCTACACACAACAATCTCCAAAATGTCAGAGTCTGCTCAAAGTACCACAGGAAGACTACCTAGGTCCTGCCACCAACTACCTGCCCCCCAGTCACCCGGCCAGGGTCAGCCAGACTCAGGCTAAGAGCAATGCAGAGCTGTGAACGAGAGAATAAGCCGAGGGGGACGTGTGAGCCGTGCGAGCCAACGCCTGCTCATACCTCTGAGTATTTCCCTCGATAACTACTTAGGCTCCTCTCCATTCTTCGCAACCGCTGGAGCAGCTGGTCTCTGTTGAGGCTGTCTGAGCTCCCTGGTGCATCTTCAGCCTCGCTCTCCATATCAGAAGGTGGGTCAAAGGTGGCAGTGGAGTAGTCCAGGTCAAGCTGGCTCAGCGACTCTCTGGAAGATGTTCGCACCAAAGACTCTTTAGAAGACCAGAACAGAGACTCCTTTATGGGACTCCGAAACAGAGACTCCACGGAAGGCACTCGGAGCTGGAGCTTTTGCGCAAAGGTCTGTGTGTCGCCCGACTGTAAGTAGAGCCCAGCAGAGCAAGAGTTAAAATACACACTCAGACAGCTACTACCCCGTCACATGCAGAGATAAACTGTCTTCGTGTGGTAAAATTTTAGGTGGATATAGTCTTTGTGTTATATTATTCTGTACCTTCTAGTTTGTTTCCATAAGGTACAAGTTTCATTCTCATGATGGAAGGAGGGTCAGAAGGAAGAGAAGGAACGCTTCCTTTTAAAAAAGTCTTTAAGAACTGCTCTTACGGGCAATTTCATTACCAGTCATCGTCCAGCCCACATGAAAATGCTTTTCAGTTCCCAGCATGCACCATCCTTACCCTAGAACAGGCGGACGAAGCATGGGGGAAGAAACACTACAAACAGCTGGGTCTCCAACAGTTAAGGAATAATGTCAAAGTCTATACTTGCAGACCCTAATCATCTCAGCTGCCACATCTACTATGACTGGCCGTAACTTTAGTCTGTATTTTTGGAGCTGGGAGGCCCACGTGCTTGGCAAGTGTGTTTCACTCTGTCTCAGCCTCAGTCCCAGAGTCGACGCATCCTGGGCGGACAGTCACACACTGGCAAAGACAAACAGGCCAACAATCTGAAATGACTTACATCTTAAATAAATCAGTAACCAACCTGAGGAGGGGACGCTTCACTTCTATTAACACCATCTGGAGACTTTGTAGCTTGTGTTGATGCATTCTAAGAATAAGAAAGAACAGCATAAAGAAGAACAGAAAACTAAGTTTTAAACCAAAACATTAAGTAAGACCTACTAGACACTTTTATCTATTGAACAAAATTAGTAATTGTTTATTAGGATATTTTCATGCAAGCAAAGGTAGTGTGGTTAAGTATTTTAGAAAAATTACTTTGCTGTAGAACATGAAACCAAATCATAAAGATTAGTATGTGGCAAATTTATTTCAAACTAATCACAAACCTCTTCTCCTTACACTGCTAGTTTTGTCCCCATGACAAAACCCAACAACAGGAACTTGGTCAGCACAGCTCACTCCAATAGAAAACTATCCAAAAAGAAGTCATGTTACCTGCTCCCTACATTAAAATCACATTCAAACTAAAATTATTTGGTCAAAGCTATTAAAAAAAAAACTTGGGTTATAAGAAATTGAAATGCCTCATTCATTCTAAGCCAGCAATGTAAATGAAGCCAGTGCAAACACTCTCAGAAAAATGTTCCACTGGAAACTTCTTCCACAGGTACTGGCTTTTGTTTTCTTCTGTTGGCGAGCCCAGTGCTTCCAGAGAGGACCACTGGTTAGCTCATGCCATGGACTGCACAGACAGCGCTCAGGGTTCAGACTCAGCACTCTGTAAGCATGCACAGAGCACGGCCACCCCTCAATTCACCACTACAGAAGCGGCCCAGGGAAAACCACCTCCCTGCTTTACACAACAGCATGCACAACATAAGCCAACAGTGGTCACTGCCCAGCAGCTACATGCTACACTTCCTCTTCCTTTAAAGCTAACCCAAGGAAAGATCAATGCCTCTCAAAGGCATTCTCAAGTTTCTCAAGGTAAATGAGGCATTTACTAATAACAAAGTAGTCTTTGGCTATTATAAACTTACTGTGTCATGTAATTTAGCCTTATTTTCCAGGAAAGGAAGGAAAACATTTGCAAAGGAGGACTTGCTTGCATTCTTGTTCAGTGGCCCAGGCTGGTCTTTTAAAGTCCTAAGTTTGGAGGAGCCCCTCCCGTCCCAGGGTTCCAGTCCCAGGTTACACAAGTGCACCACCGCCCTAGCTCAGGGTTCCATTTCCTGGAGATGCCCATAGTGAGGAATGAGCGTGTGTGGAAGTGTGACAACAGGTGGTATCATACCAAAGGTTGGGTACGAGCTATATATTATTAACAGTGGGTAACAGACGTGGTGAGAGGAATAGTCACATTATTACTATTTATAAAATGCTTCCATTTTTCCCGAGTTAACCCTTTCAAGCACCTTCTCTTCCCCTTAAAACAGGTTCTTAGTTTCTATCAGTCTGAGATGTTTTTAAAGTCACATAAAAGAAAAGGTTGGGAGAGCACAGGAATTAACGGGCCTGCTTGATCACGACCACTTCAATTACAGGATAATACCGCATAGGACACATTACCTACATAACATCATAAACATACTGTAAGGTTAGGAATACACTTTAAATGATGAAGAAGGGCCTCAAAGGGCTCCATAAACTAGCTCAGGAAAAAGAGTGAAAGCAAGGTCCCTATCCTTCTTGAAGGCAATGACCAGACACACAACTGTGGTCCACGGGAGAAAGCTGCTTCTACCAAGCCACCGCACTCAATACTAAATGATTCCTAAGGCTCTCTTCTCTTTGGACGTCTTGATTGTTTTGAGACAGGGTCTTACGTACTCTAAAGTCTTACATCAACTAAGTTGCTGAGGTTAGCCTTGAACTACTGATGTTTTTTCCTTCCTTCACTTCCTGAGTACTGAGATTACAGGCATACATATGCATGACCAGCCTCGAAAATACTTTTAAACATAAATTCTGTACTATATAGCCAAGTAAGTATAGTATAGCTAGGGAGCACATTGGCCTGGTAGACTCTGAATCGGGGCTCTCTACAAGCAAGGCTTCAGGGCTCTGCCACTATGTGGAGTCCTCCTTTCTGCCTTGTTCTGTTTGCAGCATCTGCAATCCCTGCTTTGGGAAGCCCCATCTGGCTTATCTGCAGACCCAACACGTTGTATATGCTATGCGCTCATTTTCTTCTGTAATGCTGGGCTTCTTTTGTGTAAACATACACATTGACATATTTGTCTCAACATTTGCCCGTTAGCTGTCAGAGAGCAGGGCATACCAATATTCCCACCCTGACGCCCAGTACCTGACATTGTTAATTAAATCCCTGCCTGGCACTTCCTTCACATAGAAACTCAAAGTCTTCCAGAGAAGCGGGAAAACTCACTCAACATATGCTGATGACCAGGGTCACAACTGGGGGCCACTTTTGAACAACAGGAAAATCCATTCAGCTGATTTTTCTACAGCTTCCCTTCTCTGCCAAATTTGTCTTCAAATATATTCTTTCCATTTTTTTCTACAATCTTCTCTAACTACACCTGTTGCAATCTTTCTCAACCTTTTTTGTGACTGCTGAGGACTAAGGACACAGTTATTTTTTAAGAATATAGAGAGAAGTATGTTTTCAAAAACCAAATTAAGCCCTGGCAGGGTAGCACATGCTTGTGACGCTGGCAACTGGAAGGCAGGTGGATCTCTGTGAGTTCGAGGCCAGCATGGTCTACACAGCAAGTTCCAGGACAGCCAAAGCTAATGATAGCGAGACCCTGCCTCTCCTGATAAATAAAAACCTTTCTTAAAAAAAAAAAAACTAAATTAGGGAAAACTCAGCACTTGGTAAACTTGTAATTAATCCACACTAAATTTTTATTATGATACCAAATAATTATTCTGTATGTTTCCCTTTGTCTCATACAGATGTAAGTTTTTAATCATGAACATATAAAATATATAAGATTAGTTTTTTTAGTCTACTTAAGTTTGTTTTCAAATGATTTAAAGCACTCACTTTTACTTTATAGCATATTTGACAACAGAACAACAGAATAGGAACTCTTTTTTTTTTTTTTTTTTTTTTTTTTTTTTTTGGTTTTTCGAGACAGGGTTTCTCTGTAGCTTTGGAGGCTGTCCTGGAACTCACTTTGTAGACCAGGCTGGCCTCGAACTCACAGAGATCCGCCTGCCTCTGCCTCCCGAGTGCTGGGATTAAAGGCGTGTGCCACCAACGCCCAGCTCAGAATAGGAACTCAAAAGAAATTATTTTATATACTGTACTCATGACAGGTATACCTTTTTAAGTTCCTATTATTCCTATATACAGAATATAGCCTGTCTTTTTTTTTTTTTTTTTTTTAGTAAACTGGTAATCTGTGTATCTGGGACTCCTGACTCAGGCCCAAATGTCTTTATAAACAGTAAGTGTTCCTTGTTTCCAGAGCCACAGAGAAAGCAGTTTTCCAAATGTCCCTTGACATCCTGTCTTCACCCTGAGCTTATTTCTTCTCTAGACCCAAGTTTAGAGTAGAACCAAAGACCACTGCTGTCCTTGTGTGCACCAAGCCTTCACTGGCCACCTGGTTTAAGAACAAATGTTCTGTTTCTACCACTAGCTACCAAGTTAAACTAATTGGCAACATTTAGAAAAACTGCAAACCCAGTTCAACCACCCTCCAAGGGAACATCAAAGGCTATCCTTAGGAAGTAAACACTGCTACATTTAAGTTTATTAAATCATCAATTTACCAGATACTCCAAATAGAAAAATGTCTACTTTCCAAAAATAAATCATATATAAAGTTAAAATTAAGTGAATTCATTCATTTTTTAAAAATGAGACAACTGTTTCCTTTCATACTCAAGAACTAGTAATTACAAAACACAATGTACTTACTCTTAACTATTGCTGCAAAAATAAAGACATGCTGTAATAGACTGTTGTTAATTATTGACTTACACAATGGATATGTGATTCCCCTTAAAAAGTCAGTCTCATTTCAAACACTCTTGGCTTCTTCCTAACAGTAAAACAGATTTCTAACCACACATACTGGCTTTTTCAGGATAAGCAAACCTTTCCAAGGGATAAACGCTAGTTCTAACAAGTGAAGGTTGCCTTTGCTACATTAGTGGGAAGGAGGGATGTTACTGTGATGCTGTTAGAGTTCCCAGGAAGCAGCTAGTGGCCACACTCAGCAACTTGTTCTCAGAGGTTTAGAGCAGGGTTAGCAACATGACATTGAAGATGCTGTGAGGGAAGGCAAGTGATAATCCACCAGACTTGCGGGCTACAACTACCCAAGTGCTTTGCTTCCCCACAAGGGAATGCAAAAAGCGGTGGAAGGACTCACCACACTGCCAATCTGTGTTTTAGGCTGTTTGGAGGAATCCAAAGCAAAGATAGTATACTCAGAGAGAAAGGCAGGTTCTGCTACCATCCCGGCTAGTACCTGTCTCAGTCAGTGTAACAAGTAGAGGTACAAAAACAAGACAAATGATCAATACAAATCATGGCATGTTCCAAAGTGATCTCACAGCACTACACTACAACATTTATAATACTGCAGCCACTCTCATGATGACCACAGAAAGTTGCTGGGAAAGATCAGGAATGGGATGAACCTGTGAGTTTAGGATTCCAAAGGCCCACATGGAAGCCACTTGCTAACTGGCATACACATGTATGCAGTAGGCATCACTGTACAGAGTAAGTGCGAAGAACGGGTGACAAGCAATGAAGACTCATTAGCTCTTCTTACAGACACCATCCTCCCCCTCAGCAGCAGCAGCAAAATCATGACAGGAGGAAGCTTCAGGGGGCGATGGTATAGAGTACAGCTATAGTCCCAACACTGATAACTTCACAGGTCTACACTCATCCTCAACTTACTGAGTTATATACACCAAAAGTAGAAAACTTTCATGTTAAGCATATCTCAGGAAAGTGGGCTTAAAGATAAATGTAAACAACACAAAACTTTAGCATAACTTTTATAAATACTAAGATGAATTCTTTTTCTTTTTTTAATATACAATGCTTCATGAATTGTGTGTCATCCTTGCAGAGGGGCCATGCTAATCTTCTCTCTATTGTTCCAATTTTAGTACATGTGCTGCCGAAGCGAGTGCCTAAGATGAGTTCTTAGGATACTTAAAAAGGCAGCACTGAAGTATACACAAATAATAAAACACAAAAAGCCTTTACTAATACTTATATCAAAATTCCTTTATCAAAAGTACATACGTAAGAGCTGAGTGGTGCTGGCACATGCCTTTAATCCTAGCACTCAGGTGGCAGAGGGCTACACAGAGAAACCCTGTCTTGAACCCTCCCCACCAAAAAAAGTACACATGTAAGAAACATCTAAAATAAACAAAATCTATTGACACTAGTTCTTTGGGTGCATATTCTTTTGTGCTTCCTTTTTCTTCCAGAAACTGTTACACCAAAATAGAAACAGTCATGGATTGGACATATCAACTCTTATGTAAAATGATTTGTTTTGCTGTGTATGCTAACATCAGTTGTCTTTCTTGATTGTTCTCCACTTTACCTACCGAAGCAGGGTCTCTCCCTGAGCTTGGCACTTGCCATTTCCAGCTAGTCTACAGCTTGCACAGGGATCTTCCTTTGTACACAAGGCCTAGGATCACAAGCTGCCCCACACTTGCCTGGCTTTTGTGTGGGCTCTGGGAATCTAAACTACAATCCTCCTCACACTTGTACAGCAAGTGCTGTCCCCACTGAGCTACCGCCCCAGGTCACCCCCTCAATGACAGAGACTGTATGTCTATTCATGAGTAGAACTGCACACATTACTAACGCAGACCAGGCACACAAGTTCAGTACATGTAGGACAGGAGAATCTAAATAGGAGCTCCATGGGTGTCACAGATTTCTCAATGGTAACTGTTCTGTGGATACAACGGTATAATTACACAGGATGTTGTTATTTTGAGAGAGGGTATACAAGCTCCCCCTAGTTCTTTATAATCTCCTATGCATATATAATTATTGCAAAATAAAAATGCTAAAAAAATTAATCCAGTGAAACATTGATGGCAGTTTTATGAAAAATTATATAATGAATTAAAACATACTCTATGGTATATAATACACTATACAATGCAGTACATAATATACAACAAATCATATATCCTGTAAAAGACATGTCTGAAAATAAGTATGTACAAAAATTTAAAAACATTAGCGGGCTTTGGTGATGCACACCTTTAATCCCAGCACTCAAAAGGCAGAGGGAGGCAGATCTCTGTGAGTTCAAGGAAAGCCTGGTCTACATAATGAGTTCCAGGACAGCCAAATCTACACAGAGAAACCCTGTATCAAAAAAACCAAAAAAAAAAAAATTAAAAATTCACTTTTCTCTCAGGACTTTAAGGCTACAGATACTGACTACAGTGTTCACTAATTCTTTACCCAGCACTATACTAGAGACATCCTAATTATAGACAGACAAAATTTTGGTTTATTTGTTCTGAATGGTGCTTTAAAACAGGCTCTCGCTGGGCAGTGGTGGCATACACCTTTGATCCCAGTACTCGGGAGGCAGAGACAAGTGGATCTCTGTGAGTTCGAGGCCAGCCTGGTCTACAGAACAAGTTGCAGGACAGCCAAGGCTACAGAGAAATCCTGTCTCCAAAAATAAAAAAATAACAACAACAAAAAAAATGGCCCTTATGTAGGTGGCCTCAAGCTTATTATGTAGCAAGGATAACTTTGAAACATTGACTTTCCTGACTCTTGTTCCCCAACTGGATTAATTAGTTATGTGTCACTATGCCAGACCAAGACAGAATAAAATTAAACAATTTTTAAAAAATGACGTCTATGCACTTTGGTGTGTGTATGCATGTAAGCATGAGGGTAAATGTGGAGGCCACAAATTCATGTTGAATGTCTCCCTTTATTGCTCTCAACCTTTATTTTCTTTTTTAAGTATTTATTTATTTTATGAGCACTGGTGTTCTGCCTGCATGTATGCCTGTGTGAGGGTGTCAGATCCCCTGGAACTGGAGGCTGTCCTGGAACTCACTCTGTAGACCAGGCTGGATTAAAGGCAGGCGCCACCACCGCCGAGTTATACTAAATTCTTAATGTTGTTACCAGTTAGTTATATATTAAACTATGCTAAATGCCTGCCTGGCTCCAAGAATCCCATCCAAACTTAGTGAAAATCTGACCCTTCTCCTGCCCTGTCCTTATCTGTTTCTTTATGTCTGTGTGTCTCACCAGCTCTAGGCTGTCCGCACAGCTCAGTGGTAGAGACTGCACAGAAGGTACAAGGCCATTGGTTCCATCCCAACACCAAACAAACAGAAAGCAAACAGCTTCTCCAACACTCAAAAGATTCCAGCCAGTCAATTTCCCAAAATTTGTTCAAATTCTAATGTAAAACAGCTGAAAACAAACTCACCTCTTCTGTGTGGTCCACAGCAGAGTCATCACAGCACCAACACTAAGGGAGTGACGGCCCCCGGCATTCAAGTCAACCAACCACCTGAAGCCTCTGGACTACCTTGAAGGAGTTCAACCTATCCTGAAAGTCTCAAGCATGCCATCCTTCTACATCTGTGTCTTTCCACGGTGGGCTAGTCAGCACTCTTTCTGAATTCACCCATTTTTCCTTGTGGTGATATATTATTTATGATTTGATAAAGCTTGCCTGAGGGTTCAGGATGCAAAGTCAGCTACAAGCTACAGAGGTCAGGCAGTGGTGATACCTTTAATTCCAGTAGCCACAGAGCTAGGTGGCAGTAGTATACACCTTTAATCCCAGAACTCAGGTAAATAGACAGGTAAACAGATCTCTCTGAGTTCAAGGCCACCATGGCCTACACAAGAGTGAAGAGTAACAGAGCTCACTCATGCCTTTGATCCCACTACTCAGGATCACACACCCACAACTGCCTGTAACTACAGATGCGGCAGATTCATCACCCTCCAACAGTGCCTCCTAGGGAGTTAGAACCCCAGAACTGGAGTTATGGGCAGCATGCATCAAACATCCCCATGTGCTTGCTTGGAAATGAATCGAGCCCTGTGTAAGAGCAACAAATGCTCCTGACTGAGCCATTTCTTCAGTCCCCTTAATATCTTCCTATATTTGTTATACTTCACAGAAAAAAAGGAACAAAAACAGTCACTTTTCATGCCAATTGCTAGTTATATGGAATTGGTTGTTACTTTCCAGTTTCTAACCACCAGCTTGAAAATATAGGGCTTTTCCTCATATTTGAACAAAATATTACTGAATTATTCTAATAGCTCCAAATATTAAATAAACATATTTATCCTCAAATTATTTTTCTATAACAGTTTACAAGAGTTAACTGCTACTTGTATTTAAAAAAAGAAAAAGACCGGTTGAATTATTAATACAACACCCAGTAATTAAATAACCAATTTGTCAAAACTGTTTCCCATACTGTCCCCATCATCAGCATTACAGTTAACGTCCATGAGAAGCATATGTGAATGCCACACTAACCTCTCTGTTTGGGGTCACGTCATCGAGCTGGTCTGCAAATGAAGATGTCCTGCTTCTAACCCTTGTTGGTGTTGAAGAGCTGGAGGAAGCCTACATTTAAAAATTATTGTACAAATTAGAAGACAGCACTGACTAGCACACTATTCTTTTTTTTTTACATTGCCTTATTATATTTTTATTACTGTTTCTTTTTTTTAAAGTACATTATTCTTGAGTGGTTATTCTTTCTCACGCCGTGCCCAGGAAGTCAAAAAAGAAAAGGGATATGTAAAAAATCAGGAGAGAATAATTACAATAAAATTACTAGAAGACTTAGCTATCCACTAGGTCCTTGACCTGACAGTCAATTTTAGCAAAATACATATAATAAGGCTGTGATTATATTTAGGATGATAATATTGGGGAAAACTGAAGTCAAGTGAAGAGTATATGAAAATTGTACTATCTTTGCCATTTTCTGTAAAACAAAATGACTCAAATATTTTGAGTTCATTAAAAACAAAACAAGAAGGTCGAGCCAGATGGTGGTGGTACACACCTTTTTTAATCTCAGCACTCGGGAGGCAGAGGCAACAGGTAGATAGATCTCTGTGACTTTGAGGACAGCCTGGTCTACAGAGGGAGTTCCAGGACAGCCAAGGGTACAGAGAAAGTCTGTCTTGAAAAACTAAACCAAACAAAAAGGTTGTCAATTTCAACTTTAAAGTCCCCGAAACATTCAGTACTATGAACTTTACAGGTAAATAGCATGTCCCACCTCTCTAGTCAAAAACCTCTCTTTGAATCTACAAGTAAGCACAGCTGGACACTAAGATGCTAAGAACAACAGAACTACTAGATCCTCAATATAGAACAAAAAGCCCAAAAACTAACCCTGGCATCTGAAGTCTACTCTAATATGAGCTAAAAAAAAAACAGCCCTGAAAGTGTAAAACCAAAACATGAAACTCCTCTGTACCTGTAACAAAGTATCACCTCTGAACTCTCCTCACCAGAGAACAAGCGGACAAATGGAACTCTTTAACCTATGCGCTGGCACACTGCTACGACCAGGGTAGAGCAGAGGGCATGAGCAGTCACACACATACAACACTTCACACACACAAAGAAAAACAAGCAGATGTAAGCTAAACCTCACATCAGGGTAGATGTTCAGTAAACAGTGTAGAAACAAGTGGCCATCCACTCTGGGAAAGACACAAATGTTAGCCTCTGAATGGAAATGATGTTTATGTCAAAGGCAGAATGTAGAGTGAGTTTAAATGGCCAAGACACCTATACACCTAAGCTCATTAATTTCTTCAATCAGCAGCTCCCATAAAGCCTACATTAAACCTTAAAAACGTACTAACCCAGTCCTCCCTTTATCTGCAACAGGCAACTGGAGATCTGGCAACCAGGCACACCCACGTGGGACTGAGTCACACGTAAGAAAATAGGCTGACAAAGTTAAAGGTCACCCTTTGGGAAGCACGGGAACAGAGCTGGAAACAGCTAAGGGAGCACGGTGCAATGGGAGGTGCTGGTGCCTAGTGTGAGCAGCCCAGGATGGGGTAATCAGCCCAGGCTAAGGAGCCTTCCAGAAACCCAGCTACCAAACATTCCTTAACAAATTCCTTTCCTTCTTGCCTAGGCTGAACTCTGTTACTCACAAAGAACCCTGACACAAGCTCCTTCTACAAATGACCTTCAGATCGGCACAGGACCCACTAAAACCAGCTGTGTGGGGGTCATATTAATTAAGGAATAAGATGCCCCTCTACCACCCAAGACAAAACGAGATGAACAAACTGGGATTTAAAACTTTAAACAGGCAAATAGGTGAATGTGACATAACAATGACTTAACACCTAATACATAAATAAAAGTCTATGGTGTATTTTTAAAGGGGGGGGGGTAATCCACTAAACCCTGTTTACTCCATAGACAGCTTTCATCAAAGTTGAGGGCTCTGAATACTGGGCAAAGGGCTTACTGTACAAGCACGAAGCCTGAGGTTTTGGATGCTCGGCACCCATGTAAAACCTGGGGCACGGCAGCATACGTCTGTAACCCTTCTAGGACTAGAGCCTGCTTTTGAAGCCAGTTTCAAAGGCTCGGGAGCTAGAGGAAAGAGCGCCCTGCTGGACAGAGGAGATGAAGTGTTAGGAAAGCAATGAGAAATGACTGACTAGAGGAATGCCTCTTGACCAACCAATTCCCTACTGTGATTCCATAGTGTCTAGGAAAGCTCTGGGTTATTAATTCAGCTCTCCAAATACCCAGATGCCAGCAAAGGACACCCTACATAGACCTTACTCACTTGAAAATATCCCTTAATGTGAATTTCAAAGTCACGCACACATCTCAGCCTCCTATGAATCTAATCAGGCCTCACCAACTGTGGATAAACATTAAAGAGTGACTTAGTAAGTATATAAAGATAAAGAGTGCGTTCTGAAACATTCTGTGCCCAGGAGAGTAGGATAGCACCTGGCAACAGGCAGACTAACGGCTCACTGATCGTCTCTGGAGCTACAAGAGAGGGATGACCAGAGAAGCGGCACTCTCCTGGGGCATAGATCTTAATGTGCTCTCACACTTACAGAGACAGGTATGATTTTAGAGACTGGAGACAGTTCAGTGGAAGAGCTCTTGCCTAACACAAGAAAGGCCCTGGTTTCCATCGTGTGTGTGTGTGTGTGTGCGCGCGCGCGCGCGCGCGCGTGTGCGCGCGCTTTGCTAAGTAAACTGGCGGTGCTATCCAGCCTCACATTCGTACTTCATTACCTGCCAAATTCTTATTAGCTGACCAGAGTCTTCAACTTCAGTATAAGAAAAACCAGTCCAGCCAGGTGGTGGTGGCACACGCCTTTTATCTCAGCATTTTGGAGGCAGAGGCAGGTGGATCTCTGTGACTTTGAGGCCAACCTAGTCTACAAAGCAAATTCCAGAACAGCCAGGACTGTTACACAGAGAAACCCTATGGGGGTGGGGGAGAAGAAAAACCATCTAGCACTGTGGTAGGTCCCACGTGGCCCTTTTCCTGTCAAGACACATTATTCTCACTACTGTGTTACCATAGGGGGGGTTCTGAAAGAACGGTTTTAGCAAAAATGAACTACTCTAAATTAAAAACAAAAACAACTACCCACATTAAGTTTAGCGTAGACTAGAGGACAGAGACAGGCTAAAGAATTATGCACTTGCTGTGCTAAATAAAAGCAAAATGTGTACAGGAATGCATGGCAAGTGCTGGCAGTCTCCAGAAAAGGGATCTCAACAACCCTCAAAGAAACCCAGCCCTGCAAGCCCTGACTGACCTCTACCATAACCAGGTAAGAAGCCAACCTGGACAACACCTTGACAGCTGTAAAACAGAGCAGAGCCAGTTCTGGGGTCCCTGACTGCTGACCTACAGAACGTGGAGTCTCTAAGCTAGGAGAAAATGAAACAGTAATTTGGGGAATGATCAACTTTAGTCCCGGTCCACAGTCCTCGGCTCTTCATCACCCATGAGAGGCTCCTCGGGTGCAAACACGTCCCTGTGCACACCATCACAGTAGTGGAAGCACCTGTGTCTCAGTCACGCAGGGACAAATGCGCCCTTCCAGGCAAATGTTATACCCAGCACAGTACCTTGTAGGCACTGCTTAGTAAAAACATCCTGGACAACTACAAATGACTCCTTATGCTTTGTCACTTTGGGTTCTCACGCTCAATCTAAAAGGTACAAAGGGCACGTTACATTGTACCCAATCTCCTGATAAAATACAAAGGATATGTTACATTGTACCCAGGCTCCTGATGAGATTAGATGCTCTGAATGCTTACATGGCTTGCCCAAGTTACAACTCCACTAACTAGGTTAGCCCACAGGCTGTCTAGCTCCTTTGTCTACCTCATCAGCTCTCTAGATGACTAGTTCTCAAACTTCTCTGGGACTCACAGTAAAAATAATCATACTGCCACCATACTTCTACCCAATTCATAGAGATGCCCCTAAAACAAAAGTTTCACAGAACTTTTAATTAGCACAGGGTAGAGCAGCCACGCCTCAAACCCATCCATAACTTAGCCATCTAGCCCATCACCCTACTGCTGAGCTGCACACCCAGTCTTTACAGCATGTAAACTTCTTATCATCAGATATGTTTTCTTTTTATTTTGGTTATTCTTGAATCAAACATATATATGCAATGAGACATGATTATATCCACTATCCATTTCCTTCCTCCAACTCCCCCCTCCTCATCCACATTCCCTCTGAGCTCAACTAGCGCTGCCCGTATGTGCACAGACGTGAGCCACTGGAGCAAGAGAACCCTACCAGAAAACTCCCACGACCTGTGAGTAAGACCATCCACTCACTCTGATCATCCCTCCCCCAGCAGCTATCAACTGAGAGAACCTTCCCTAACGAGCTCTACCTTCTACCTGTAATTTCATTAAACAGAAGAGGAGACTTCCAGGTACAGCTCACAAGCCACCTGGAGTACCTTCACGGCACCTGGCATCTTTGTCCGTACAAAGCTCCTGTATCTGGTCACCAATGCTCAATCTACACACTCCAATGTATTTTTAACTATGATTTTAAAAAAGAAATTAGCATGCCGGGTGGTGGTGGCGCACGCCTTTAATCCCAGCACTCGGGAGGCAGAGGCAGGCGGATCTCTGTGAGTTCGAGGCCGGGCTGGACCGACAGCCTCCAAAACAATACAGAGAAACCCTGTCTCATAAAACCAAAAAAAAAAAAAAAAAATCAGATCTGATGAGCAAGTGATTACTTAAAATAATAGATTCACAGAAAGGATTCAAATAACTTTAGCATCAGCCAAACAGAAAGGACTAGGAATTAAATGGCTACCATGTTATTTTGACACAGAAGAAGGATGGGAAGAAGGGAGGAGAGAGGGGAGGAAGGAAAGGAAAGTAGGGAGGGAGAGAGGAAGGAAGGAAGGGGGAAAGACAGGCTGGCTGGCTGACTGGCTCTATCCAATATCACTATTGCTATTGTATGGAAGTTTTGCAAATATTTACCCAGAACTACCAGCACCTGACAGACCCTCTCCTGGAAACAAACATACCAGAGAACATCTCTTACCTAAAGCAAGCTAAGGACCAGGAAGCATGCACATAAAGGCCTCTAGAGAAACCAACTGAATGCCCAAACAAAGGTTACTACACTGAATGCACTTAAACAACCCTTCAGATAATTACCTTTAATTTATACAAAATTTATGTTTATTATGTGAGTTCACAATAGTTTAAAAAACCAGGGAGAAAATTTGATAGCACACAATGAGAGACATTACAAAATACCAAATATAACCAAAGTAAAGTGTTATGGGATTCCTGCTTGAGTCCCACCACTGTCTCAGCCCCCAAATAACACATGAGACACTATATCAATTATGAAGCTGTTGGCCGTTTGCTATGGTTCCTTAATGGCTACCTCTGACTTAATTATTAACCCATAATTACTAATATATATTTTTATAAGGTCTTATCTTACTGAGGACAACATCCTGACATGTCCTCTCTTCCTGGGATCACATGGCAACTCTCCACTCTTGAATACATATCCCAGGATCCTCCTCTACTCCTAGTCCCACCTATCTTGCTTCCCTATTGGCCAACAGTGCTTTACTTATCAGCCAATCAGACAAACATATACACAGAAGGACTCCCCCATCAGATAAGCAGGAGCTGGAGGTGTAAATTCGATGGCTTAGGGCAGGGGTAGGCAAGAACAAATTGAAGAGCATGCAAAACAGAGTCTTTCATATCTCAATAAATCTTCCAAACTAGGCAGTGGTGGCGCACACCTTTAATCCCAGCACTCAGGAGGCAGAGGCAGGAAGATCTCTGTGAGTTCTAGGCCAATGTGGTCTACACAGAGAGTCCCAAAACAGTCAGGGCTACAGAGAGAAACCCTATCTGGGGAAAAAAAAATCCTTCAAGGCTTTGCAATTTCTTCTTCAAGAGATAGCAATCTACGTCCCAAAATAATCTTGAGTCACCAAGATCATACACAAAGTGAAGACAGCTTCCTTTACAAACAAGGATGTGTAATCCACTGTGTAAGAGGGGCCATCAAAAGAGAATGCCAACCTCTGACTCAAAGTCCTTAACACTTGAAAACAATGACCAGAATATTTCTCCTTTCTGAAGAGCAGATCTGAAGGCAGACAAGGCCCAGGCTTCTAATGGTAACAAACACTGACAATTTGCTTTTCAGTTCTGAGTGAAGACATTTTTCACCCAAAAGGCTCCCTTAGTTCTTACCCAGAGGACACTGTCTGGCCCAGATGCTTCTCTCACAGTATTAAGCTACCAACAGCTCAGCTTGCAACAAGCTTTTGATGTTATCACTAAAGCCCCCTTTGCTACTGAACAAGTATAGTTCACTTTTAGAGAAAAGGTCAACGTTAAATATGAGAAATGCCTTATCACTAATTTATCCTATTAATATCTCACAACATATCCTTTTAAACCTGTATTTTCAACACTCTCTCTCTCTCTCTCTCTCTCTCTCTCTCTCTCTCTCTCTCTCTCTCTCTTTTATTAGTTTGGTTTTGAAGAACATGGGCTTGACATGTAGCCCAGGAGAGATTTGAATATGAAATCCTTCATACCTCCCAAATGCTGGGATTACAGGTGTGAGCCACCATGCCACTTATAAAAATGCATACATTTCTTTTTGTCAAAAAAAAAGGTCAGAATTTACATGGTGCATGTAATTTGTCTCTTGTAACATCTATCATTCTATGAAAACAATACTTGTCTCAGCTCTGATACTGGTGCAGCAATTAGGTCATCTTTGGGCCTTGCATCTTCACCTATAGGAGGAATAATATCTACCTCATAGGTTTATGTGAGGTTAAAATAATCTATGTTAACTGCTCAATAAGATGCCCAGAAGGGACCCAAACCAATTTGTTGTTAACACTGCCTGAAAGATTTATTCAGCCAATTCTTCACCTGTCCCAGAGTGTTAGCACTAAAACAGCATCAGAGCGGGCAAGACAGCTCTGAAGGTAAAATGCTTGAGTCCCATCTCAGAAGACCACATAACTAAATCTTTCTGCATCCTAAACCTTCTAGGAATACGTTTCTAGAAACAGAACGCCGGGTCGTTATATTTAAACACCCCCAAGTTAGCCAAAGACGCGGCCTTCCTCGAAGCGCGGACTTTCTGGGGTCCCGGGGTCCCTAAAAGGAAGGAAGGAGGGGATCAGCGCTCCCCGCCACCGAGCCTCAGAAAGCCCCGGGGAGTTTCGGCAGAAGCCGTCCCTCCACTCGGCACCGGCACGGAAACCCGCGAGTCGGCTTCTCCCGCGAACACGCCCCCCTCTCGGAGGGTGGAGGAGCCGCACACGCAGCCCCGAAAGCCACCGCCTTCCCGGAGAGAAGCGAGAGCCGCGCCGCCCACAGGCTCCGCGCCCGTGCGCCCTGCCCGCCCGCCCTCCCCCGGGTTACGCGAAGCCACCGACTCGTGACGGCCCGGACGCTGGAACGCGGCCCCGGGCTGGCTCCGGCCGGCGGCCCGGCCCGGGCCGGACGGAGAAAGAGCGGCTCGACCCTCGGCGCCCGCTGCTCCAGCAGCGTTTGGGGGGGGGGGGGTTGCACTCGGGCCGTTCCGGGCTCCGGGTCCAGCGGACGCAGGGACGACCTCGGCCAGGGGGGTGTCAGACCCGGCGGGTCCCAAGCGGGAGAAGTCCGAGGTCGGAGGCGACGGCGGGTGGGCCCAGAGCCCACCCTGGGCTCCGGTGCGGGGGGGTCAAAGGTCACGGGACGGGCGAGGCTCGCCCTGCGCACCTGGGCAGGAGGTGACGCCTGCTGCAGCTGCTGCTGCTGCTCCTCGCTGATCTTCTGCTTCAGCTTCTTGAACATGGCGCGGCGAGGGGCCGGCGGCGTCTCTACCCGCGGGGCGGCCGGGCCCGGGCCTCGCCGCCTTCCTGTGTTGCTCGCGGGCGCCTCGGGGCGCTCGTCCTGCGGGTGTCGCCGCCGCCGCCGCCGCCGCGTCGCTCCTTTCCGGGTGCCCCTGGCTGGCCTCGGCCCCCCATCCAGCCCCGTCAGCGGCGGCGGCGACAACGGCAGCAGGTGAGCGCGCCCAGGGCGCCTGCGCGGCCGACGTGGAGCTGGGCGAGAGCTGGCTACGGAGCGCCGCGGCGGACAACACTGGAAGAGGTGCGGGGCGGGGGCAGGGGAGGCGGAGGTGGGAGGGGCAGGGTGACGCGCGCGCGCGCGCGCAGCCGACTCCTGAGCTGGCTCGGAGCTGTGCGCCCAATCGGGGCGGGGGAACATCCCACCGTTGAGCACCAAAGCGAAGAAGGCTGGGGTGAGAGAGAGGATGGAGCTAGGGAGGCAGGCGTGTGGTCAGTGTGGGTTAGCACAATTACTGTTAGGATTCTCTCTAAGGGCGTTGGTTGGTTCGTTGGTTGGTTGGTTGGTAATTTTAAGAGAAGATCCTGGGGCTGACGGTGTGGAGTGCTTGCCTAGCACATGCAGGAAAGCTTGGGTTCTATCCTCAGCACCGCATGAACTGGGTGTGACGCTGTACACCCGTAAACCCAGCATCCAGAGATGGAGGCCATAAGACCATAAATTCAAGGTCATTCATTCCTTGGCTACTTACCGGTTTTAAGGCCAGTTTGATCCACAAGGCGACCCTACCTCAAAAATAAACAATTTGACCGTATGTCGTAGACTGGCCTCGAATTTATGAGCTGAAGTGCTTTTCCTGCCTCCAGAGCAGCTGAGGTTTACAGGTCAGAATTATCTGCCCTTAGTGGTTAATACTTGTGACTGCACTCCAGAGGAACCATTCCCCGCCACCACCCCCAGACATTTCCACCTGCTAGAAAGACTCCTAAACACTTGCACAACACAAAATACGGCTGTGACCTCTGCTTGTCATGACCCGTGTGAAATTTCTCAACTCCACTCTGGGTTCTGCACCGGTTACTACTGAATGGCATTCATTCAGTTCTGATACTTTGTACAGTACATTAAGATCTGGGCATGGTGACACACACCTTTAATCCCAGCGCTTGGAAAGCTGAGGCTGTTTGATCTCTGTGAGTTGCAGGCTGGCCAGGGCTACAGTACATAGTCAGATCCTAACCTCAGGCAGAGAGAGACAGAGAAAGAGAGAGAGAGAGAAAGAGACAAACAGACAGACAGACAGACAGACACAGAGACACACAGAGAGAGACAGAAAGAACCGGATCCCACAAGAACGCTCCCAGCTCCCAATGCCAGTCATAAACCCAAGTTATTTAGCTTGTGCTTCTGATCTACTGGCTGTTATGGAGGCACCTGGGGTCCCTTACTGATTGATATTTGATAGATTTGTTGGAACAGCACACAGAACTAGAAATACTTTGCTTATGTTTATCAATTCTGTACAAAGGGTATGACAAAGAACACAGATAAGGTGACTCATAGCCAAACGCCCAAGGGAAGGGGTCCTCCCTGAGCTTACAGTACCTTGTCTTAGTTTGCTTAAGGGAATTCAAGGTAGGAACCTAGAGGCTTGAACTGAAGCTGAGGCCATGGAAGAGTGCTGTTTACTGGCTCGCTCCCCATGGCTCACTCAGTTTACTTCCTTGTACAACACAGGACCACCTGTCTAGGGATGGAAACATCCACAGTGAGCTTTCAGCCCCCGCCCCACCCCCACCCCACCACCCCCCCAACCCCCCACCCCCCCAACCCCCCACAATCAGTCATTAGGCAAGATAACACATCCACAGACTTGCATACAGAAAAAGTTATGAATGCTTACATTTAAAAGTCATGGAGAGCTCAGAGACACCAACAGTGTATCTCAAGGTTTTAGGAAAACAGCAACAGATCAAACCCAAATTCAGTAGGTGGAAACAACAGGGTTGAGGACAGACACAGGTGACATGGAGAAATGAAAGAATACAAAGAAATCAATGAAGCTAAGAATTGGATTAAAACAACGACCCATTATCCAAAATAACCAATGGGGTGAATCTAATTAATAAAATTAGAGATGAAAAAGGGAACATTCCAGTAGACACAATGAGATCCACTAGATCATTATGGAAAACTTTGAAGACTTCTGTTCTAAAAAGAAGTAATTTAGAAGAAATGGATGGATTTCTAAACACATATGATATACAAATCTTGAGAAATTAACAGCTTACATATGTCTAAAACAAGCATGAGGTTAGGGTAGTGTTTTAATCAGGATTCTCTAAAGGAACAGACTGATGAACACGTGCACATGCACACACAAACACACACACACACACACACACACACACACACACACAGAGGGAATGCATTAGGTTGACTGACAGAATATGGCCCAGTTAGCCTAACGATGGCTGTCCAGATGGAGCTGATACTCAGGGTTCACCATCACAGGCAGTAATAAACAGTCTACCAAAAAAGAAAAGCCCGGGACTGAACAGATTCCCTGTCTAATTCTACCATACTTTTAAAGAAGAATTAGTAATTTTATACTAATGCCCAACCAGGTAAGGACACACACACACACACACACACACACACACACACAGAGAGAGAGAGAGAGAGAGAGAGAGAGAGAGAGAGAGAGAGAGAGAGAGAGAGAGAGAGAGAGAGAATACACCAATTTCCCAGAAGAACTACACACAAAAATTCTCAACAAATACTTGCAGAGCAGGGCCTGGAGACGGCACAACAGTTAAGAGCACTCGCTGCTCTTGCACAGAGCCCTGGTTTGGCTCCCAGCACACATGTGGTGATTCACAACCCTCTGTAACTCCAGTTCCAGGAACTCTAACACCCCTTTATGACCTCTGATGACAGCAGTTATGCACGTGACTAACAGTCAGAAATGCAGGAAAAGGCTACATTCTGTGAACATCTAAACAATATTATTCTAAATGGAGAGAAACAAGAAACATCCCCTGCAGTCAGGAATGGAGCATGGTGTCACATTCCACTTCTGTGCCTGGGGGGGGGCGGGGACAGAGGAGATGGGGGGCACTCCACTTCCGCATGGAGGTACACTCCATCCATTTCTGTGCTGTGGCGGGGTGGGGACACACCGTTCATTTCTGTGAGGGGAGGGGGGCACACTCCATCCACTTCTATGCAGTGTGGAACTAAAACACAGAAATAAAAGGGATTCAGACAGGAAAGGAAGGAGGAAGTCAATTTTTCCCTATTTGCAGATGATATGATCCCATACTTGAGACCCTAAAGATGCCATCTGAACTCTTGGATTGAAGAAATACTTTCAGTCAAATCGCGAGATACAAAATCAGCATCAAAACCAGTAGTTTTCTATACATAATAACCAACTTTAGGAGGAAGGATAGCTAATCTAGAGGTGAGAGACTCCGGCAAGAATTAGAAGCATGCAGAGAGAAACTGGAAAGGACATACAACACAGCAAGCCCTCTCTCCCCATGGATCAGCACAGTTAATACTGTGAAAGTGATTAGTACACACACAAACATACATATGTAGCATGATAAAGGCGATCCTGGCTCCACCAAACCTCAGACTGCTGCCTCTCCTCATGGCGACTGGAGAATCCTGAAACTTCAATGTCTTCCTCTCCTCAGTGGGGCTGGAGAATGAATGCCAGCTCTGAGACCTTGCTACTGTCTTATATATCTCCCTGATGCTGGGATCAAAGGCATGAGTGAGCTCTGTTGCTCTTCACTCTTCTGTAGGCTGTAGTGGCCTTGAACTCACAGAGATCTGTCTACCTCTTAATCCTGAGTCCTGGGATTAAAGGTGTGTTCCACCATTGCCTGATCTCTATAGCTTGTGGCTGACTTTGTTTTCTGAATCCTCAGGCAAGCTTTAATACATCATGAATAATGTACTACCACAGACATACCTGTAAATCTAAAAATAATAAGAAATTGCTTAAAATGCATATACACGTAGATGTAATAAAAATCAAAATGTAAAGCCCAAGACTCAGAATTTAAATGTTTTACCCAAGGTACCACAGCTCAAACATGACTGAGGCAGCAACTGAATGTGAGCATTTTCACGCCTATGAAGCCCTCACCACCGCTCACGTCACCCCCATACCCCTTGCCATTGTCCCACAGTCTCCTGCTGACACCATTTTCTCCAAATTCTCCACCTCTGCTCCAAAATGATGGAGTGATTGGCATTCCATTTCTCCCATCAGTGCAGTAGGTCTTTTGGCTGCACTGCTAAACTTGTGCGTTCAGACAGATATCATCAGATACTAAAGTGTATCCGCTATATTCCTTTATATACCAGATTCCCTAACACTTGTATCAGGGAAGATTACACACATACATTCATATGCACATTACACACATATTCAATGAGTGTGTATGTGTGTATGAGTGTGTGAGTGTGTATGTGCTGGGGAAGACTCCAGGGGGCTTGCACATGCTTGGGTGAACACTGTCTTGTTTATTAGAGTAAGTGACAGAGATCTGGAGATCAAAACTGTGTTTCTACGCTGTTTGAATGTTTCTCATTTGAACATTCATGTGAATGTTTACTCTTGTATATCATAGCAAGGCTATCAAAATCACTGCTGTAAAACTTTGGGAAGACCGATGGGCATTAGTGGTGCACGCCTTTAATCCCAGCACTTGGGAAGCAGAGGCATGTGGATCTCTGTGAGTTCAAGGCCAGCCTGATCTACAGAGCAAGTGCCAGGATAGGCTTGAAAGCTACACAGAGAAACCCTGAAAAAACAAAAACTTTGGGAAAACTTCCATAGGAGCCAGGCCTCTGCATTAGAGTCTAAACTTGGATGATGACTCTACTTGCCATTTAACCAACTTTTTGGCCTAGAGTAACTTTTCTTTAGAGAATTTTTTTAACTCTTCACTTTAATATAACTTCCATTGTAGACCAAAAGTGTACTAACTAGGAAAAGTGAGGGCCCATATCATAACCATTATTGCCTCTATTTTATGAATAGGCACAAAGTTAAGGGAGATGGGGGGCAGGCAAAACAAGCAGCAATTGCCCAGGGGCATCTGACCACAGAACTGGAGAGCAGGTGCTATTCCTTGTTATTTATTTGGTCCCTGACAGTAACAGGCTTAGGCTTAGGGCTTTCTCATCTCCTTTGAGATACACTTGGAACTATTTTTTAAGCTATTCAATTGAATTACAAACAATTTTGTATTTAGTTATAGGGCTGTTGCACAAATTCTAGTTGTTCTGAATAATAAAAAGTCAGAGTCAGCTATGGGGTGGGTATGAAAGCTGAAAGATTGGAGAAGCAAAGTGGCCAACCACCAGAGTTCTCACCTCTAATGCTCAGACCAAAGGGGCGATCCTGTCCTCAAGATTGCATCCTCAGACTACACTGCTCCTCAGATTGCCTGCCTCAAACTGTACTAAATTCCTGTCTCCTCATGTCTTATATTCCTCTGTCTGCCCATATCATACCTGTCTCCACCTTCCTAGTGCTGAAATTAAAGGTTTGTGATCCCAAGTGCTGGATCAAAGGTGTGAGCTCTGTTTCTCTTTTAGACTGATTCACTCCCTTGTAGCCCAGGGTGGCCTTGAACTCACAGAGATCCATCTGCCTTTGTTTCCTGAGTGCTGGCATTAATTGGTGTATGCCACCACTGCCTGGTCTCTATGGTTAACTAGTGTGGTTAGCTCTCTATTCTGATCTTCAGGCAAGTTTTATTTGTTAAAGCATAAACAAAATATCACCACATAGGGCATGTTCCAGAAATAGTTGCAAAGCTAATGACTCAAAAATTCAGTTACAACAGTCATTTGAAGGGGAAATCAAACCCACAGGGCTGAGATACAAGACTTATTTTAAGAATGAAGTCTAAACTGAGCATTGGTAGTGCACGCCTTTAATCCTAGCACTCGGGAGACAGAGGCAGGCGGATCTCTGTGAGTTCGAGACCAGCCTGGTCTACAAGAGCCAGTACCAGGACAGCCTCCAAAGCCACAGAGAACCCTGTCTCGAAAAACAAACAAACAACAACAAAAAAAGAATGAGGTCTAAGCCAGGTGATGGTGGCACACACTTTTACCCCAGCATTCGGGGGACATAGGCAGTTGGAAGTCAGCCTGGTCTACAGAGTTAGTGCCAGGACAGCCAAGGCTACACAGAGAAACCCTGTCTCACAACAACATTAGAAGACATTCTCCCAAACTAAAAAAAGACTGAGGTCTTATGCTAACTAGGCTTGATGGGATGAAGTGAAGTAAGAAAGAACCAGATGGTCTGACCCTTTATAAAGCTCGTTAACCAACCATAAAGCATACAAATTCACTCCTGTGTGTTATTTTAAAACAAGCAAAACCTCACTTTATATTGATGTTAGATTCTATAGAGTAAGTGTGGTTTGGGGGAGATGATGTCTCAGTAGTTAGAGCACTTGCTGTCCTTAGCAAGGAGCTGGGTTCAGTTCCCAGCACCCACATGGCTGCTTCTCAGTCTGTAAGTAGCACCAGTTCCAGCCCATCTGACACTCTCTTCTGGTCTTGGGGACACCAGGCATACATATGGTGCACATACACATGTTCATAAATAACTGCTGAGAGAGAGAGAACCTAACGTATAACCATATCGAGTCTTCACCCAGCAACTGATGGACACAGGCGCAGACCCACAGCCAAACATTAGAAGGATGCTCAGGGGATCCTGAAGAGGGAGAGGGAGCATTGTAGGAGCCAATGGTGTCAAGGCTATTACAAGAAAACCCACAGAACCCACTAACCTGGGCTCATAGGGGCTCACAGAGACTGAACAACAACCAGGGAGCCTGCTTGGGACCGACCTAGGTTCTCTACATATATGTGACAGTTGAGTAGCTTTGTCTTCTTGTGGGACTCCTAATTGGGGGGGTGGGCTGTCTCTGACCCTGTTACCTGTCTTTGAGACCCTTTCCCCCTAGTGGGCTGCCTCATTCGGCCTTAATAGGAGAGGCGGTGCCTGGTCTCTCCCTGCAACTAGATATACAGTGGCTGGCTGAGATCCTGGGAGGTCTGTTCTTTTCTGAAGAGAAACAGAGGAGGAGGAGTGGGGGGTGGATAGGAGGTAGGGGCTGGGAGAAGAGGAGGGAGTGAATACTTTGGTTGAATGTAAAAACAAACAAAAAGAAATGTATCGGAGCTGGAGAGATGGCTCAATGGTTAAGAACACTTGCTGTTCTTGCTAGAGGACCTGGGTTCAGTTCTCAGCACACACATGGTGGCTCACGATTGGTTAAAAACACCAGTTTCAGGGGTTTCACTGCCTTCTTATGGCCTCTGCAGGCAGTGTAGTGAACATATATACATGCAGACAAAATGCTTGTACATAAAAAAAAATTAAAAGAGTGAAAAAGAAGTCCTTAAAAAATGCCTTTTATAGCCGAGCCTTGGTGGTGCACGCCTTTAATCCCAGCACTCGGGAGGCAGAGACAGGCGGATCTTCATGAGTTCGAGACCAGCCTGGTCTATAAGAGCTAGTTCCAGGACAGCCTCCAAAGCCACAGAGAAACCCTGTCTCGAAAAACCAAAAAAAAAAAAAAAAAAAAAAAATGCCTTTTATACCCATGCAGCCCCACCACGCCCTCTGAGTTGCTATCCAATCCCCTGCAGCAGCAGCCTTCCCTTGTTAGAATCATCCATGTGTTCCAGTGGGATGTTCTTTCCAAGCCAGGCCCCTCCCCCCACCCCTCAAGTCTTTCATTCCTTCACCTGTCTGTCACTCACTCTCCTTTGGTGCAGGAAAGACAACAACAACAACAAAAAAAAACATATAAACTGACTTTTCCTCATCATAGGACAAAGAAAATTTCTTCAACATGTAAGGACCCTTATATTAAAAAGGAGTTTTAGGTGCTACACTTTTATAAAAATAGATGGAGGGCTTGGAGTGCTGGCTCAGCAGTTAAAAGCCCTGGCTACTCTTCCAGAGGGCCTGAGTTTGGTCCCCAGCACCCACGTGGTGGCTCACAGCCGGCTGTAACTTCAGATTCAGGGGATCCAATGCCTGTTCTGACCTCCAAAGGCACCAGGCACGCATGTGGGTGCACATACCCACTTGCAGGGACACTCACGCACACCCACATAAAATTAAATAAGTATTTTTTTAAAGGGTGGAGAAAATCCAAGTCTATGCAGCTTTAATAGGCTGGATGGAGGCCCCAGGGAGACAGCAAGGGCTCCAGGAGAGTCAGAGAAGGGGTGCGGGTGCGTGCCCTTATGGTTCCCATGGCAGCGTGGGGGGGGGGAGTGGGAGGATCACTCTGCTCACCTGTAAGGCAACTGGGATTTAGGAGTGAGCTCCACCCTCCCCACACCCAGGACAAGTTGTCAGCATTCCTTCCTCTAAACAGAGCTCTCAAAGAAGACCACACCCAGCACACCAGTTCATCAGTGTCCCAAATGGCCACACCCAAAGACCTCAGTTCCCCCATTCAACTTCCAGAGAGACGCGCTGGTACCTAACGCAGTGGCCACTGACGGCTAGAGCTGCGGTCTCACATTTCTCAAAGTGAGTGGATTCCATTCTTCTCCATTTGAAAGTCCATTATTTAGAGCGCCCTGACCTGCTCCTGGCTTGAACAGTCTTTGAGAGAAGAAGAGTCTCTCCAATCGTTTCCTATTCTGTGTGAGATTTGTTTGTCCTCCCAAGGGGCCAGAACAGAGGCCCCAGCCCAGCACTGTGGGATGACTGTGTAAATGTTGACCTTTAGCAACAGTCCCTAATCACCGCTGACTGACAACTCAACAGCTGGCCTAACCCAGACCGGTTACAGGTGCAACCAAAGAAATTGTCCCCTATCTGTTCCCAGATAAAGATGTTCCTGTTGTGGGACAACTCCTTTGAATCTGGCCCCGCCCCCACCCCCACCCACAACTGGACAGTGGCACTGGCTGGCGTCCAGTGAGTGTCACTTCTTGGCAGAGAGCATCGGCCTCCGTCCCTCAGCTTTTCTGTGTTCATGGGTCCCTCACCCTGTGCCCGAGGACAGAGGACGTTATTGTGAAAGGACAGTGCTGTCAGAACAACGCCTCGTAAAGTGCCCACAGCCACTAACAAACTGCCATTGCTCCCCTGCTCCCTTCCCTCGAGGTGTCCGTCTGTCTGCCCAGTGTCCACCCTCTCTTTCCCCACCCCCTGGTCTCTAAGATCTGTGTGCATCAGGCAGGACCAACCAGGAAAATGCACTAGGAAGAGGGCTCTGGTTGTCACACGTTTGGGTGAAGGTTGGAGAGCCTTGCCTTCCACCTCCCTAGCTGAGGCAGGTCTCTCCTCATTTCTGCTATCACCCCAGGCTAAGTGACCTGCAAGCTTCTGGCAGATTCTCTTGTTGCCACCCGCTGTCTCCGGGACTGCAGATGTGTGCCGCTGCACTCAGTCTTCCTCGTGGGCTCCAGGATCTAGTTCAAGCAGTCAGGCTCGCGTGGCAATCACCTTTGCCTCCCGAGCCAGCTCTCAGGCCCACGGCAATTTGATACCCAGATTGATGCCAGGGTTATTGCTTTTGTTACTGCTGTGTCTCCTCTCCAGATAGTACTGAGGATTGTAAGCCAGGGGGCTGGAGAGATGGCTCAGTGGTTAAGAGCATTGACTGCTCTTCCACAGGACCTTCAGTTCTCAGCACCCACATGGTGGCTCACAATTGCCTGTAGCTTCTGTTCTGGGGGAATCTGACACCCTCTTCTGGCCTCTGCAGGTACTGCATGAAAACAGTGCCCAGACACATACAGGTAAAACACTTAATACACATGAAATAAAAATAAATCTCTGTGTCTTTGAAGACTGTCCTGGAACTCACTCTGTAGACCAGGCTGGTCTGGAACTCACAGAGATCCACCTGTCTCTGCCTCCCAAGTGCTGGGATTAAGGTGTGTGCCACCACTGTCCAGCTTAAAAATAAATCTTAAAATAAAATAAAATGAGGAACTTTGAAAGACCAGAATAACCAGGTAAGGTAATGATAAAGTAAAAAATCCAGTGTGACAACTTTAAAGACATCTGATACTTATCAAGAGATCAAATCTAAGAATGAATGGGGTAGAAAGGCAAAAGCTAAAGTCACAAACCGTTCGGTAAGATTGCATTACACATTTCCCACGTTGAGGGAACGACCCAGACATTTAAGTAGAAGAAGCATTTAGAACGTCAGATAAACACAACAAGAGAAGAACTTCTCTGTAGGCACGTTGTTTGACTGGGGAGTGGTAATGCACACTTTTAGGTCCAGCACTCAGACAGAGGTAGCAGATCTCTATCATTTCCAGGCCAGCCTGGTTGACTTAGTTAGGGTTTCTGAAGAGACACCATGACCATTGCAACTCTTATAAAAGAAAACATTTCATTAGAGTTGCTTTGCAGTTTCAGAAGTTTAGTCCATTATCGTCATGGTGAGAAGCATGGCACCATGCAGACACAGACATGGTGTTGGAGCGGTAGCTGAGAGTCCTACGTCTGGGTCTTCAGGCAGTAGGAAGAGAGAGTGACACCGGGCCTGACTTGAGCATCTGAAACCTCAAAGCCCACCACCAGTGACAAACTTCCTCCAGCAAGGCCACACCTACAGTAACAAGGCCACACCTCCTAATAGTGCCACTCCCTAAGGGCCTATGAGGGCTATTTTCATTCAAACCATCTCATTCCACTCCCTGGGCCCCATAGGTTTGTAACCATATCATAGTCTATCACAGTAGCAATGCTGTTTCATAGTCCAAAGCTTAAAGCCTTTTTCTGAGACTTATGCAGCCTCCTAAATGATTTCCCCTACAAAAGCAAAATGAAACAGCAGATTGCATTCTTCCAACGTATAATGGCACAGGATATACATTACCATTCCAAATGGCAGGAAAGGAAACATGGCATGGTGAGGTAGCTGGAAGTTCTCCATCTGGATCAGCAGGCAGCAGGAAGAGGGACACTGGGCCTGGCTTGAGCGTTTGAAACTCAAAGCCCACCTCCAGTGACACGCTTCCTCCAACCAGGCCACACATGCTCCAACCAGGCCACACCTCCTAGCAGTGCCACTGCCTGTGGGCCTATGGGGACCTTTTCATTCAGGCCACCATACTTACCTACATAGTGAGACCCTCCCTGTCTTTAAAAAAAGGAGAAATATATATCGCAGTTAAAATGCCAAAACTACCAAGCAAAGAAACAGAACCAAAGCTACAAGGGGATGAAGCCAACATACTTAAGTATGTCAGAATAACCTCAGCCCTTTCGGCATAAGTCATGAAAGTAGCAAGCCGGAAAGCTAGATTCTTCCCCTGAAAGTAGATAGCCGTAAATTAACAACTCGGGTCGTCAGGTGCATAGCAGGCACCTTTACCCGTGGACCATCCCACCAGACCTTGCGTTCATCTCTCTGTCTTCCCCTCTCCAGAGGGTCTCACTGTGTATCTCTGGCTAGCCTGGGTCTAGTATATAGACCAGGCTGGCCTCCAACTCCCAGAGATCCACCTGCCTCCGCCTCCCAAGTGCTGGGATTAAAAGCGTGCACCACCACCGCCTGGCAACTTTTTTTTTCCATGTGCTTTGTCGGCATATACCAACCATGCGCTTGCTTGGTGCCTGGGGAGGCCAAAATAGGGTGTCTAGTACCCTGGTACTAGAATCACAGTCTCATTTCCCGATACCCTCTGTATAGGCAGGAGATGCAGATATGTGCAATTGTAAGAAATCTTACAGGAGCATTTATTAAACACGGCTGTCCAAAAGATCTTAGCCTGAGAGAAGATGGCTTTCAAGGAGAGCATAGGGACGATACAGTTTCCAATCACCATGCAGTTCCTGTCAATCACTGCCTGTGTCGTGCACCTAAATTGTAAATACGCTCTATTATGAAAACACTTCTTACAGCAACTCTGAAACACAGGCAGGTGGAGGCTCCTCTGGGGACACATGCATGCATTACAGTGGGGGTGGGGCGGTGGCAAGGCTTTCAGACACCAGGATGCCATTCTTCTCTTCAACTTTCCTCTGCATAAGGTCCACCCCAGTAGTCCTGAAGCAGAAAGACTCAGAAGGCCTCTCGTGGTGTGTGGCCTGACATGATTTTACATTCATGAAAAGTTACCTTGGCTGGAGAGCTTCAGGGATTGCATAGTGGCTAAGAATGCTTGCTGCTCCTGGCCTGGACTCCCGTTCCCATGACAACCGGTAACTCCAGCTTCCAGGGATCTGACACTATCTTCTGGCTTCTGTGGGTGACAGGCATACTAGGCGTACACATATGTAAGCAAACACTTCTTTTCCCTCACACGCAGAGCTAGGGTTAAAAACAAAGCAAAATGACTTGAAGCTAGTACAGGGACGCTCTACACAAGGAGTGTGTGGGGGGAGGTGAGGGAAGGGTAAAAGTGTAGTTGGGAGGGTGGGCCTGACCCCAGCACTCTAATGTAGTGTGTGTGTGGTGACGTCACAGGGAAACCCACTAGTGTGGACAGGTAATGTGCAGTAATGACTACTGCTGTAAATAAAGCTGGTAATTAAAGCCGGGCGAGCTGACTCACACCTTTAATCCCAGCACTCGGGAAGCAGAGGCTGGTGGGATCACTGGGTTCAAGGCCAGCCTGGTCTACAGATGGGTTAGTCCCAAAACAGCAGGGTTACACAGTTAGAAACCCTGTTTCAAAAAACAAGCAAAAACGAAAACAACAACAACAAAACTAATAATGAACAATGCCATCTTATAAAGCAGTTAATTTTATAATCTCATTTTTCCCCTCTTCCTCAAGTACCACTTGTGGTTGTGGGTGAGGAAACGGATAGCGCAACCAGGAAAGGTGGTCTTAGGGTCTAAGTCCTGGGATCCCTCTACACCAAGAAGCTTGTAAGCTACTGTGACAGAGATACAGACCTCTGCGGGCCCTGGGCCAGTGGGAAGAAGTCTTGTTCCGCTGGGAGAGCGTTACTCGCGATGGCCACCAGATGGCAGAGGGCACCCGCGGCTGGAAGCAGACAGGCCCAGGCAGCGACCTTGGGAAAGTCAGCCACACCCGGCTTTGTAAACGCCCTTTTGGGTGTTTGAAAGTGTTAGAGGTGAGGGTACTGCCTAAAATAAGCAGCGACCCGGGAGGGCACCCGCGGCAGAGCTCCATGTGATGCGGGGCCATCTGGGGGCCAAACTCTTCCCTTGGAGAGCTGCGTGCGCGTGCTCCATGCAAGGGATGGCCGGGACAGAAGGGTCGTGTGTGGCTCGAGAGGTGGCTCACTAGCATTCGGGAAGTGAAGCAGGAGGATTACCCTGAGTTTGAGGACAGCCGGTGTGAGACCTTGTCTCAAACACTGAGAGACAGAGGAGAAGCAGGAAGATCAGGAGTTCAAAGACATCTTCAGCTACACAGAGTGCAACCTGATACACAAACACACGCACGCACACACACGCACACAGACACACACACACACACACACACACACACACACACACACAAGACCCCAAAGTAAAATAAGGTAAAAAAATATTTTTAAAAAAAGGATGAAAAAAAACCGAAAGGAGAAAGCAAATCGAAGAGACGGTGCCTGCCACTTCCCGCTTGCCAACCGGAATCGTCGCCCCGGCTTGAGCTCAGGAGAAATGAAGCCCACCTTGGGTTCACTCAGGCGGGCAAGACCGGGAGCGCGCGAGCCAGGCCTCGGCGCAAGAGGGAAGGGATCCGGCCCCCACACGGACCGCAGCAGGTGGACCGATCGCTTGGCTTGGAATCCTCCGAGGCCGACCTGCCGAGCTTGTCTGAAAATCCAAATTTCAGACCTGTGCGTGGGAGGTGGGCATGGGGGTTGCGGAGGGGTCCTTGGGTTGCAGCAGCATAGGCTGGGTTTTGCGGCTTATCTTCTTCCCCTCCTTAAACTGCGATTTTAAAAAATCTCCTGGTTGTTCAGAAATCTCTACCGGGTGAAAGCGGAATTTGTGAAATCCGGGCGCAGCGGAGTGGAGGACAGTCTGTGGCGCGTCCCAGGAGGCAGAAGGGAGCAACTTCCAAAAGCGTAAAAAGCCAGGACTTTTTTGTCCCTTCCGGCGGCTGAGTGTGGGTCGAGCACCGGGGATGTTTCCATTCGCTAGCATTTCCAAGACACCTGCAGGGACTCAGCCCCGCATCTCTTCCCTCTCTGATGTCTTCTCTCCATCTCCCCACCCCCACCCCAATTTGAGAAAGTCCGAGAGCCTGCTTTCTTTATTCCGGCTTTAAATTTAATTAGAAAGGAGGAAACTGGGTGGGACTAACAGGACATTTGGAACCTCAGCATCCCTTGAGGTTTCGGGCATAAATTGCTGCAGTGACTCGGCTCCAACCGCAGTCCTAATACAGGTCGAGAGGAAGGCCAACTAACGAGCAGTTTTGCCCTCGGCCCCTAAATTCTTTTCGAATTCTTGCCGCCTTTCCCAGTTTTCTTTCCAGGCATCGGAAGCTCCCTACCACGCCGGGGTAGCTACCCCCCACCACAGTAGAGAAAACCTTCACCCACTGAGAAGGAACCCGCACCGGGACGAGGGAGGGAGGTCCTGCTCCGAATTGCACCCACAGCCAAAAAAAAAAAAAAAAAAAAAAAAAAAAAGAAAGAAAGTTAATTAATACGGGGATTGTTGGCTTGCTTTTTGTACCTTTTCCTTTTTATCTCGAAAAAACAGACTGTTTGGCGATGAAGACATATTTCCAACCACGAATCGTTTTTGGTTTTGTGCCCATTTTTCCTCTTTCGTTGTAGTTTGTTTAATTAAGTAGTTTTGTTTGTGACAAGAGCTGAGGACAAGCGAACTTGGGCGAGTCAGCAGACCCCCCAAGCCTGAGTCTCCGCCTTGCGCGGGAAGCGGCCTGCGCCCGCGCAAAGGCGCGCAGGGCTCGGGAGGGGAATGTAAACAAGCCGACCGGGTACCCAGCCCTTGATCTTTATTTAAATGGAGTCTTGTTTATCGGTGTCATCCTAGGAGGATTAATTAGATACATCTCTTCACAATTTGGTGTCTGACACTCCATCTTAGGAATGCCTTATCACAAGGTGTTAATTGGGGCCACTCAGCCATTTACGTTTCTATTAAACACTGTGAGGGACTTTTCACAAGTACTAGATTCTTTTTACTGTACGGTGCAAAAATATACAAGACTTGAAATAGAATAGGGCCCGAGTCCTCTTTATCCCGGGGTGTGATTAGCATTTTCGGGCTTTTCTGAAGGACAGGATGGCATGACACCGTTTGATATTCCGGGTACCCAACCGCTGGACGTGGATGGAAGTTAGTTCTGACTAGGTTGGGCCAACTATGTGTCTCTCTCCCAAATCTGTTACCCACGCAGATACATATTAAAAAACAAATCTCCAGAAAGTACACACACATACTTGGCACTCGGGTGACAGTCGGGGTGGCTTTGCCAAAGAGTTTTGGAGCATGCATTCTTGGAAATGCGGAGCTAGTAGGTACCCAAGTTCATGGCGGTGCAGAGAGGGCTCTGGCCCCAGAAGTTTGGAGGACAGGAGAGTACAGTTTAGGTACATCTTCTGGCCGTCTTAATTGGGCGCAGAAGGGGAGGAGGGTCCGGCTGATAGCTTGCCTCCCCACAGCTAATCCTCTTAGCAGCTGCATTTCCGTGCTCTGCAGTTAGAATGACCCTCCCAGCCAGACCTTTACCCCAGGGTGGGATGGGGGCTCCAAGGGCTTGCAAGCTGGGTTTTAAGCCGTCTGCAGATAGCGCGGCGGGACGTCTGGCAGGAGGCGGGGAGGACCCTCTTCTAACTGCCTGGTCTTCCGCACACCTAGGGTTCAGCCAGGGCATGTGCGGCCTTCGTCGTCCGGGGTTACTAACTAAAGCGGAGCTAAGAGCGAGGTGCATCGCTGTCCAGATGCTGTTTGCAGGACCGCAGTGCACAAGAAAAAGTGCAATAGTCCTTTGTGACTGCCGCACCCAGTGTCAGCCTGCGCACAAGCCCTGAGTCCCGGATGAAATTTAGCAGAGGGTAAGGCAACCGAGGACAGCAGCTGCACCAACCGCGGAAAACCGCAGATGGGCGCAAGTCTCAGGGTGCCCGAACATCGCGCCCTGCGGTGCTTAAGAGACCCGGAACCCGTAGGCGCTCGAATGGCCGCGGGGGTTCCCAAGGAGCTTACATGGGTCTAGGTTGCCTAAAGTAAACCCAGGAAAGGAACTAAATGACTAAGGGTCAGGGCGGAGGGTGGGGAGTTAGGATTAAACCTGCAGAGTTAAATCTTACATCCCCAGGGCAAATGCTCCCTTCTCCACCCCCTCCCCAAGCCAACACCCATTGTCCACACTTACTAGTGGGGCGAGGAAGCAGATCCCATTCATCTTTGCGGTGGGGGGAGATAAACAGAAGCACCCTCTGCCCACCCCTCATGACCACAGTATCTAGAAGATTCTAGAGCAATCTATGGAGGGGCAAGGTGTGTGTGTGTGTGTGTGAGAGAGAGAGAGAGAGAGAGAGAGAGAGAGAGAGGAGAGACAGACAGACAGAAACACAGAGACAGAGAAATTGTTCACCCTGAAAAAGTGCAGAAGGAAACAAAATTAGATAAATAAAATCCATAGCACAGAAGACAGAACTGTACCCGTTCCCTTATTGAATAACATTTATTAAAAATGACTTACGACTGTACATAAAAATTCAGAATCTCTAAAAAGCCTACAGGAGCCGTGGCGTCAGACTGTAATTTCTTCACATTTACTGAAGGGAGAAGTGGGGACGACCAAGGAAGGGAGGATTAAACAGGGTGGCTTTTCCTTAAGCGTGGTTGAGCGAGTACACAGGCCGCTGAGTACTAACTAAGTGGACAGAATCTCCCCAAGATACTGAGGCCCCTCTTAACCCTGCAGTTGTGTTTCTGCAAATTCTTTACAAAGCCAAAGCACCAATTTCACATTGTTTTATCTCTGATACCTAGGCAGCTGAATTTGTACAATATACTCCAGATTACTCTACAGTGTCTAAACACACAACTGTACACTGAAAATTCTCCCTTCGTCTCTGACCATTCTGGCTTCCACAGGTCATCCCAGCAACACAGGCCCATCCCTATGACAAACGGTTTACTCCAAAATCCTGCAAAGAATTATAGGCAGCTAAGACTAGCTAGTCACTTCCCCGTTAGTATTTCCCCCTTGACTCTCAGGCCCAGACTCTTTAGCCACAGGCAGAAAATACCAATGAAGAGCCCACGGTTCAAACTCAAGGCCCATCCCTTCTCTTCTTGAAGCAAAAATACCTTAACACTCTGGGCTGCGTTTGCTTAAAGATTTACAAGTAAAAATGGGAGCCAAAGTTTTTTGCTTTTTAAAACTCATTTGATAGCTCCTGGTACTCAATCTTCATAGCCTGCCTTTTCTGAATGTTTTTTGTTTCCATAAGTAGATCCAGCACCTTGAACAACCTTTGAATTTTAAAACACTTTCGAGTCCTCCATTAACTTTATTTTACAAAGGGGGGGGCTGCTAGGTTTGCTTCAGTTAGTTACCTGCTGAAATGGCAAAGCTTTGGCACCTTCTCTCAGAGAATTGCACAAAACAGGACACATCAGGGGTGGAAGGTAAAAGTCTTTTTGGTAACCTAGGCAAAGAAAACAAGGAAACACCACCAGGTCCACCTGGAAACCATTAGGGGTTCAAATAACTCCTTAGGGGGTTGTGTAGAAAGCATAGTATGCCCCCATGCCTTTTGAGGTGTCTTTACTGTACTCTTCAGAGTTAATGTCCTCACACTTTATGGGGGGCGAGTTTCCATTGCTGGAGGTGCTTGGAGACATGCGCTTTCTCTTGCAAGCACTGTTGTACACCCCCGAATCGTTGGAGTCTAGAGACTTGATGGGAGGGGGGGTTTCTATCCAGGAGGAGCCAATTTCTTCTTTGACTTTTTCCTTGGCAAGCTGATCTTCTGGGAACACAGGGGGGCTCATTCTGGATGTCCACGGTAGGCCAGTTGCCATCTTCCTCTGATAAGTGCCTCGGCCTCCCCACCCTGCCATTGCAGGGAAGGTTGGGTCAGGGTAATACCCCAGGGCGTGGGATGTCTGCAGGGGTAAGGACTTTATACCGTATGGGAGCAAGGTACTGGAAGTGTACTCAGATTCATAGGAACCAATGTCTAGCTTGTTGGTCACAGGCTGCTGGACAGGCGTGACAAGCCACCGCTGGGGAGGATTGGTCACCTCTTCGCTCTGTTGGGGTGAAAGGAGGCCGTTGGTCTGTGGCACGGTTCTCTCACCATTGTAATATCGGGCTTGAGGTAAAGTGTTGACAAAAGGCTCCGGGAAGAAGTTTTGAACGCCGTACCGACCTCCAGGGACAATCTGATGGGATCTAGGAGAATCCGTGGGAGATGGAGTTAACCTGTCATTTTCTGAAGCCGTGTACATGCTACAATATAAAGAGAGACACTTAAAAAAAAACAAGACAACCCTCATGTTATCCCAAGACAAACTGCCTCCCAGAAACTAGAGCCTGGCTCTGTGGACTGTCTGAGCTGAGCAGGCTGGTATGTTGCACAAGAGGGTAGACTAGATTCCCACTCCTTAAAAGGAAGTTTCCTCTCAGGGGTCAGGTGTTTGCTATGGGGAAATCAGATCTGTGGCTATAGATCTTTTGGTAGAGGGCTAGCCTTGTCGGCTCGAAGGCCTGGTTCTGTGGACAAACCTGCATTAACCAGGGATGCTGGCACAGGCCTGTAATCCCAGCACAGGGAGGCGGAGACAGGAAATCAGAAGTAAAAGGCTGTTGGAGATACAGACTGTCGAGTTTGAGGCCACCCTGTGTTATATGTGCCTCTGTCTCAAAATAAATCTAGAAAAATCTACTTTTACAAGTGTTCAAACACAGAGGACTAAGAGCAACCCTCCTTCATCAAAGCAATGGACAGAATTCTGCAGAGGCAACTCAACAGACTCATCTCTATCCCGCAAAGCAGGGCCTTGGTAGCCAATGTTGTGAAAAACACATCCTTTGGTGGTTTTTCCTCATATAAGGGGGGGGGGCTGCTAGTGAGGGATTTTAAAGTTGGATCAGGAGCTGGAGGGCCAAGTGGCCGACAACCACCTGTAACTCCAGGTCTGCTTGACACCTCTGTCTTGCTGGTGCCCATTTCATGAGCACATATCCATACACAGACATAAACACACACAATTGAAAATAAAGCATTAAAAAGTAGCTGGAGAAAATGAAAAAAAAACTGTACACAAATAATGCGGATTCTCTGCTTAAGTGTAGAAAAGGAACTTCATGTTTAAGCCATAGACACTTTAGAATAACAAAATCTGTTTTTAAAAAAATCTAAAGCAGGATTTGCTCAAGGCCAGGACATGGAAAAATAGGTCTGGGTGAATATAGCTCAACAGTAGAGAGATTGCCTTACATGCACAAAGCTCTGAGTTTAATACCAAGGGCACATTGTGTGTGCGTGTGTGTATCAGCAAAAATGAACACAAAAACTAGGTTTAGAAAATCCCAACTATAGGCCGGGCGTTGGTGGTGCACGCCTTTTAATCCCAGCACTCGGGAGGCAGGCGGGTCTCTGTGAGTTCGAGGCCAGCCTGGTCTACAGAGCTAGTTCCAGGACAGCCTCCAAAAAACAATACAGAGAAACCCTGTCTGGAAAAACAAAAAAAACAAAAAAACAAAAAAAACAATCCCAACTATAAAATGTCATACTCAATATGTCCTCATGAAAATGATGACTCATTTCCTGTTCAAAGATGACGAAGGAAATGGGCTTGAAGACGAAGCTTAATTGACAGAATGGTTGTCTAGTACACTCGAAGCTTGGGTGTGGTAGCCCATGCCTGTGAGCTCGGCACGAGGGAGATGGAGGCAAGAAGACCTTAAGTTCAAGTTCCTCTCAACTCCACAGCAAATTGCAGGCAGCCTGGGACATGAGACTGTCTAAAAGAGAGACGGCCTTCTGGGTATGAAGGAAAGCAGTACTTACGAATCATAGTTGTCCCGGAAGCCTTTGGCAAAGGGGTTATGGTCGATCTTTAGCTGAGTAATCTAGAGAGGGGAGAAGAATAGTTAACTGAGTGCTTTATCTTGCTAGATAGACCTGGCTGAGAGGCTGCTGCCCAGCGGGGGCCACTCACATCGGTGTTTTGGTAGGCTGTCACTGCAATGAACTGCGTCTCTGAGAAGGTGAAGGTCTGGGTCTTGGAAGGCTCATTCAAGTCCTCCACGCCATCCTCTGTCACCTCCACAATGTGCAGCCGTGGCTGGTATTTGTGCAAAGACTGCAGCACTATCATCTGGAAATGAAACCCAAGAGACACTTTCAAAGGTCGAAGGAGCAGATATTGTGACAAATGGGACTTCTGATTGCTCCCTGCCTAAATTATCACTAGACTTTCAAAGCTTGAACGAGCAGACTTT
Source organism: Mesocricetus auratus (assembly GCF_017639785.1). NCBI lineage: Eukaryota > Metazoa > Chordata > Mammalia > Rodentia > Cricetidae > Mesocricetus > Mesocricetus auratus. The sequence goes on along the minus strand of NW_024429267.1, from coordinate 55,275,859 downwards.
AATGAACTGCATATTTTGAAATGAGACAGATTGATCCCTACCAGAATCATCACGAGATTTCTCCCCCCCCCTCGTTTTGTGTTATATGAGGAAAAACCCGGAAGGATGTGTTTTTCACAACATTGAATAGCAAGGCCCTCCTTGCTTTCTGAAATAGAGTTGAGATTTTGTTATCATTTTTAAGATTCTCAGCATTTAACACTTTGCAACCTAAAGTCATAATTCTGAACCTGGAGTGGTAGAGCGCACCAAAATCCCAGCATCAGAACGGAGAGATGAGGAGGATCAGTAGTTCAAGGCTAGCCTGGGCTACATATACAAGTCTCACTCCCCAAGGTAAAACACCCAAAACAAAAACTGAGTTTATGTGTATTTGATAAACAGTCTTTCCTTTTGGTTCCAAGCCCCCCAAATTATATGTCTACGCCTAGTAGTAAGAAGGTATAATAGCAACAAAGGCAAATTAATTAATTATTTAAAAGTGAGCGAAGTCAAAACCGCAAGCCCTGAATTAAGCACAGTAACAAAGGCATGGCGTCTCCAAGGGGCTCCAGCCAGAACATTCCCACCCGCTCCTGCAGTCTCTACCTGCGTGTTGTTGTTGTTTGCGCCTTTGTTATTGGTGAGCTTTAACTTCCCAAAGGAAATCTCCTGCCTCATCCAGTGGGAACCAGTGTTAGGAGACTCTGGGTGAACGTACATTTTGTTGCCTAAGAGGAAAATGAAAGGAAACATTAGCATTTACACAGACCGTCTGTTTGTTAACTAGACTTGGGTTTGCAGCGGCAGCCTCCTCCTGGGAGAGCTGCTTCCAGAAAGCACTGGACCCCAGCGGGACTCCAGGCACCCCCTCCAGAGCCAGGGGGCTTCCAGCCTTTCCTAATCAAGGCTCTGCTATCACCAGCCTCCAAATTGAAGACAGAGAGGGCTCCGGGTTCCCGAATGTTAATCCGAGGCCTTCAAAAGCGGGAGGGATGTGTAGTCACTGTTAAAAGATGGCCTGGGCTTTCTCAAGAGAATATTAAAACGCCAGGAGCTTTCCCCCAAACTCAGAACCTCATTGGACTACTCTTTCCTCAAACATAGCAGGGCCAAGGTGAAGGTGATTCTTGCTAACGCTGGGGGTGAGGTAGTTGATTTAAATGCGGCTGTTCCAGCACCGGGGCTCTGATTTCTTCCCGGCTCAGGCTTCCTGTCTCCTCACCCTGCATATTATTGTCGGCTTTGCCACACGTCACCCACTTGCCCCCCTGGAAGCGCCAGTGGTTAGGATCGGCCAGAACCACCTCCACGAACACGTTGTAGTGGGCGGTGGGATTGAGTCCGTTTATGTTGAAGCTCAAGAAAGGGAACATGCGCCTGTGCAAACAACAGAACCGGGGGAAAAGATTTTAGTCCGGACGTTCAGGACACGCCCTGCCCCCCCCCACGCAAGAGAAGTCTGCACTAAACAAAACAACAAATAGGTGATATGGCCCGAGATTACGAAAATGGCTTTGAATTGACAATTTTTTTCCTACCTGGAATATCGAAAATTATTTTTAAAGGCACAGGAGACACAAAACATTAAGCAGGCGCGTGCCCACTTACACTACACTACACACACACACACACACACACACACACACACACACACACACAGTTTTGAGTTCCTGTCTCCCAGAACCCACTCCTCACTTCCTCCAGATCCCCCAGAAGTAGCTGTTGGCAGTTCGAAGGTGTACCGGAACTTTCTTGTACGGTTCCCCGCAAGCCCCCAAACATTGGCTTCAGAAAATGTCTACCCACCCACCAGCTCAAACCCAACTCCTTCTGCTCTTCTCACCGAAGTGCCCACAGAAGTACTTGAAACGACCGCATTTCAAATACCTGCGCTCAGGCCGCAGCCCAGCTCCAACCCTCTCCCCCACCCTCCGCTCCTCGCCTGCAAGCTGCAAACTCTAAACTGCCAGCTGCAAACCCAGGAGCCTTCGGTTCCGGTAGATCCTCCCTCAAGGGTCCATTCCCAAATTTCCATCTCCGCCTCCTCCCTGTCAGTCCCGGTGAGGGTTAACTAGAGGGGAGAGTAACTTTGGCACCGGGCCCAAGCCACAGGTGTGCGTGTGGATGGAAAGGTTCGCGACTTTGGAGATGCTGTGTCCCCTTTACGCGAGTGCAGAAAGCGTGCACAACTCCCTCAACCCCGCACCCAGGGGCCTCCCCACGCTGCGCTCACCTGCCCTGTTTGGTGATGATCATCTCAGTTTGGTGACGGTGGAATTTGAGCCATAGGGGTCGGTTGCACAGGTAGACGTGGGCGCGGAAGCCAGAGCCGGGCATCCCGAGGCCCCCCAGTCCTCCGCAAGAGCCGGCCGCAGCAGGTCCGGCGTACGGCCCGTAGAGCGGAGAGCCCTGGCCGTAGGGATAGGCTCCAGGACCGGCGGCCCCGCCGCCGCTGCCACTGGCGCCGCTCCCCGAGCCCGTGGCGGGGCCGAACTGCGCCCTCGCGGGCGGGCACACGGAGGCGGGGAATCCACCGGGGGGCAGCATGGAGCCGTAGGGGTAGCGCGCGCCATTGGAAGCGGGGTACACGGATCCGTGGGCCGCTCCGGCCGCCGCCTGGTACTGGAAGAGCGAGCAGGGCGCGGCGAGCTCGGAGCTCTGCGGTCCCGGCGACGGGAGGTAGTAGCGCTCGGAGCTCAGGCTGTCCATGGAGTAGCGCGCGGTGGCCGCGGCGGTGGCGGCTGAGGGCAACTCCTCCTCAGCGCACGGGGAACCCTTGCGGCCGTCCGGGGGCCCCGGCTTGGCCACCGCCGAGGTGCTGCCAAAGGTGTCCCCGGCGTCTGCGTCACTGAGCATGGCCGCGGGGGGCCCCGCGCCGGCGCTTGCTGGTTCTGAGCTCCCCGCCTGGCAGGGGAGATTGCCCGGAAACTTCTTGGACGCTTTGTCTAAGTCCAGCCTCTGGGGCGAGGGAGCAGCACCGGGGAGGAGGCTGACGCTCCCGCCACCTCCCCCTCCTCCGCCACCTCCTCCTCGAGCACTCTCCAGCGAGTAGAAGTGCGCGCCCGGCAGGTTCACGGAGCTCACCAGGAGCTGCTCTCCTAACTGCATGCTTTTGCGAATCGCAGACGGCCGCCGGCTGCCTCCTCGCCTCCCGCGGCCTGGTTATAAAGGCCGGCTGGGGGAGCCAGCGCCCTCTTCCGAGGGGAAGGTAACGTCCCCTTCCTCCCTCGCCCGGGCTACCCACCTGCGGACCTGCGGGGCGGCTTCAGCGCGCGCCCCGAATCCAGCGTCCTTTCCGCAAGGGAACAAACCCCGGATGGAAACCGAGCAATCAGAGGCTCCCTTTCCTTCGTCCGTCCTGGTCTAGCTTCTCAGGACCCCTACACTCACACCAGGGAAGAGGGAGGCTTCAGCTCGGAGTTCCCATTTAGTAACCAGCCCGCGCCTCGCTGCTGGCTCTGCGGTGCTAAACCCTAGTCCTACTTGACCGCTTGGAAACTTGCGAGCTGTCGCTGGCTGCTTATATGCGTGCCGCCAGGGAGGGGCTTCGCAGCCCCACGGCTAGGGGACTTTGCTATTGGCTGACAGAGGTGACACTAATTCAATTAAGCATTTATTAATTGGATCGAGTTGCCTGCAAGTTTCTTTTCCCCTCAGCCTGTTTGGCTGTTATTGTTGGTCTGGTGCTCTTTAAGTTTCTTTAGGGGACCTATATCCCACTGTGAGACTCAGTCCGGGTGTCTATATGGCGCTGGAGTTCAGGAGAAACGGGTTTGAGGTCTGTGAACCTGCTCTGCCTTAGGCAAGGAGTCATTCCTGCGCTCGGGGCTGGTTTGGCAGAGGCAGGTCCTAGGGGCCGGAGCAGAGGTCTCTCTCTGAACGTTCCCTGCTCGCTGGAAGGCGCAGGTCCCCGAGGGTGCAAATCTGGGGGCGGGTTGGAGAGAGACCCAAAGCGTCTGCGTCAGACGCCGTAACATCAAAGCGCACCTTCCCTCTGACTTCCTGGCCTTCCACACACAGGAACCGCGTTTTGTTCTGTTCCATCTTTTTACCTAAAGGGTTGGTGGAGAGAAACCTCGCGCTCTGCGTTTGGGATCCCAGGGATACCGAAAGGTTCCCGCGTCTGAATCAGAAGCGGCGGGCTACTGAAGACAAGAGGCAGACGGAGCGAGCCAAGCGCTCGCCCTCCCTCCCATCCACCCTAACAAACCGGCTTTCTGGAGGACATCACTTCCATTGCCTACAATTAAAAAAAAAAAAGCTCTGCTCGGTTTTCCTGAACTCTGGATGTTTTCTAACTCCCTGAATCCCCGCTTTCGCCAACGTCTTTGGTGGAGACGGACACTAAGACACAAAGGTTCCCTAGCAGCTGTGCAGTTAAGATTCCCTGCGCCTCTCCTCTGCGGCACAATACAGAAGGCAGAATAATTAGTGAAATAATCAGTTTGATATTGAATTAAGCTCCTTTTCCCAGCTGCCTGCCCACCCCCCTCCTCGCGTTTCCGCAAACAGTCAAGGACGGTGCCGTCATATTTTATTGTTTTATTATTACAGAAGTAGGACACGTTTCGTTGCAGATAAGAAGCCCGAACATTCTCCTTTAGAAAGCAATTATGGACGCCCGCAGCAATCGCTCCAGGAGCGCATTTTCCGGGCGAGACGCGGTGACTCTGCTCCCCGTAACCGAACGCGATCACACGGGAAACTTTTTGCCTAAAACAGATGAGGTGGCCGCGGGATCAGCTAAGCGCCCAGACCCCAGCAGTAGAACCGCGCGAGGCTCTCCAACGTGGGTCCAAAGCCCGCACAGCACGAACATCCGCACGCCGGGGCTAGAGAGTGGAGCGGTCCTTCACGGTCTCGGATGCTGTGTGTGGGCTTTGAGGCGGTGCTGTTGTGAATCTTGGGCGCTCACAGGTTTTCAGCGCCAAGTCACAGGCTAGCGAGTTGGAGCGGTAGCCTCGTCAATTTTGGTTCAGAGAGCCCGGGAGCTGGCACCCTGCTGACTCAGCCTCTGAGATCCCAGAATTTGGTCTCAGTTCGGGTCACTTTACTACTGTTTTTTTTTTTTTTTGATGGAGAAAAATCTTAGACGTTAATTTTTATTCCCTTCGAAGAGTGTGAGATATTCAACGTGGAGATTCCACAAGGGGGATGCGAGCTCCAGGAATGAGCCTTACACGCTGGCGACTCAGCCGCGAGTTATCGAATGCTCGTTCTGAGTTCATGGTAGCCTTGACCCAAGCTGCAGGATGTCTGAGGGGAAAGTAGGTGTGAGACTGAATCTCACGTTATCTGCAGATGGGGTGGCTGAAGGTATATGTCAGATTTGCTCTTTAACACAGCCAGAAGCAGGCTTCCGAGTCCCCTCAAAACCGCTTTGAAGAGACCGGGGAAACGCTAGCGTGGCACAGTGCCACCACGGGCAACGGGCACCGTTCAGACCCACTCTGGCGCAAGTAACTCAGACCAGCTGTCCCTGCGACCACATCAGAACCGGGTGCACTCTATCCTACCCCTGGAGCAAGCGCATGAAGGCGCATGGGTTCATCCCGAATGCCACCAAATTATGAACTTAACTCCTTGCAATTTAATCTGTGCAACTAGGGTTCGAATGGATTCCTGGGACCCCACCCTCCTCAGCAGATATACCCCTTTATTTTACTTCCGACACATCTTACAGATAGAGAAATCAAACAAAAGTCAAAATAATAAGAGCGCTAGGAAACTCTTTGGGGGGCACGGGATTTGGGGTCATGAGGAACATATTAATAACATTATTATTGTTATGTATTATTGTGTCTCACAATCATGTGATGATTTCCCCCTTGAAATGGTGAAAAGCATCATTTTGCCTAAAGATGGTTTTTCTGGCTTCATCGAGACAGAAAGTTTAAATATTGCTGTGTTAATGACTTATATTTTATTGTTATTACTTATGGACTACAGTGGTCTACAGTGCAGGAGCACTGTGGAGAGCAAATCTACGATTCCTACTTGGAATGGGCTTTTGGTTTTGTTTTGTATTTTTTTTTCTGGCTCAGTAATACTCATAAGTAGAGAGAGGTAAAAATCAATGTTCTCTCGTGTCTCAGCCACACTTTAAAATCCAAGTCCTCTTTTCTAGAAAGAAGCAGAGAAAACAGGGCAAAGGTTGTGATGTTGGGTGTCGGGCACACATCAGGCAGCACCTTGCTCTGACTGGGCTGGCAAATAGCAGAACCGTCCTCTCTGCTGTTTGATTTCAATTACACCCTGAGCTTCATGAACTCCAAATGAGACATTTATTGGGAGGTGCCTGGTTTTCTGTGGTTTAACTGACAGTCATATATTCAACAAAAACATCAACACTGGGGAGGAGACCCCTGGTAATACCAGCCCCCAGCAGTGGCCCGGCTAACTCAAAGACCTCACTCTGCAGCCTCACGAGGAGCAAGCAGGAGCCTCTAGAGGCTGAAGGAAGCTCAGGGCCAAGCCTGGGTGTGAGCATATGAAAGACCTCACACTAATTTGTCCCAAACAATACCAACTTTGTGCCACTAGCTCCAGGTGATGACACTGACTTGGCCTGTTATCGCCTCTTCTTTTTTCTTCTCCTTAAAGGTAACCAATAACAATGCTTGAGATTTTAAAAAGTAAAACTAAGAAGCTTTGAGACCACAGCAATTTCATGCATCACATGCACACTTGTACACACACACATTTCAAAGAATTATAGATTAGTGCAACGATATATGGTTTAGAGCTCATCCACTCCCCCCACCCCACAAACAACTAAGGGGGCCCATATAAATGCCCCAATAAATCCTATTATTTTCACCTCCCACTAAAAATGTGTTATCAAAACACGGTCCGTGTTATTCAAACACTTTGTAAATTCTGAACAGACATGCTGCATGCTCCCCTTTTAACCCTAGGAAAACATTCCAACATTAACGGGTCACCAGCACTTTGCCTGGACTCTGGGAAAATGTCAATGGGTTTTTTGTGGCAACTTGGTTCTTTTACTATTTATCTATGGGCCTCTCTTTGTTGACGTTACATTTTATTTCGCCGTCTCAGGTTCACTGTTTGGCCCTTTGTTCTCTGATGGCCAAGTCTGCTACCTCTCTGTGTTTCCCAAAGGAGAGGAGCTTTCTCCACTGCAAGCTGGCTTGCTTTCCTTCCTTCCTCTCCTGGCCCACCTTCTTCCTTCTAGAAAATGCCCCATCAAATAAACATTTTGACAAGGACAAGTAATCCTTGAGAGATCTCACAAACACTTTAGTAAGAATGGGTGTAAGTCTTTTCCTATTGGGACCTTGAAATAATTGGGTTACTTTGCTTAAAAACAAGACATTACTATACAGACTGGGACAGTCCATTCATATATATACACATATATATGTATATATATGTGTGTGTATATATATTTTATATAATACCATACATGCTGCATGATACATTATATGATTATATAATGCATTTATAGTCCATACAAATTATGTTATATAACATATAGTATAATATTATATATATATAATTAAAATGGAGCCAGAGGCCATGAATTTGAGAGGAGGATACCTGGGAGGGATTGGAGGGAGGAGCGGGTAAGAAGAAAATGATATAATCATATTTAATTCCAAAAAATGAAACACCAGACACACAACTGTGTGTGGCAAAGAAATATGGTAAGCTTACTTATCTTTTTCAAACAAGAATGACTAAATTAAGCCAGGTGGTGGTGGAGCACACCTTTAATCCCAGCACTCAAGAGGCAGAGGCAGGCTGATCTCTGTGAGTTCGAGACCAGCCTGGTCTACAAGAGCTAGTACCAGGACAGCCTCCAAAGCCACAGAGAAACCCAGTCTTGAAACCCCTCCCCACAAAAAACCAACCAAGTTAGATTGCTGTCTTAGTGCATTTGCAGCTCCTTGTTAAGATATGAGCAGGAAAGAGAACACTGGAATGAAAGTTAACATATATGCTAAGAGTTGCTTATTACAAATAATCCCTTTTCCTATACAGCAAGTCAAGAATCTCTGGCAGGAGGCCTATAGTTTTCATTTATGTTTCTTATGAACTTTTTTTTAACCTGCAAGTGAATTTCAAGTTGCCGCTTTATTATCACATCTGTTTCCTTCATCCTATTTTGGGAGAACATTTATTCACACGAACAAGAAAAGCCAAATGGGGCCAAAGCCGAAATGCTCTCAGGAAATGCATTATTGGATGGTTTGGTTAACCATTGCAACTCTGACGTGTTGGCCTTGTGTGGAGTTCCAGCTGTCCTCACCCTCAAGCCACCTGGCTCTTGCCAGATGCTCATCTGTCCAGGCAGAGAAAGTGGCCACTCAGGCTGAGCTAGACAAGCTCGTTAGCACAGCTCCCAAACAGGCACTAAGCTCTGTAGACACAAGACCAAAGTGGAATTATGGTGGAATTTTTTTTGTATGTAAAAGAACAAGAAAACAGACCCTTTTAAATTAATAGACTAGACATTTTCACCCTACTTAGACTTAAAAAGATTTTTAAAAATTTAGACATTTTCTACCCTCAAAGACTATATATGTATTTCTGCATAGCCTTTTTTTCATGTTTTTTAATGTTAACATTTCCTACAGGAAAAATGGAGGGGAAAATATTGCTGAAATTGTTTTTATAGGATTGATTGCTATGAGGAGCTGGGAAGTGGTGGCGCACACCTTTAATTCTAGCACTTGGGAGGCTGAGGCAGGAGGATCTCGGTGAGTTCCAGACACACACAGAGAAACCCTGTCTTACAAACAAACAAACAACCCCCATACCTAAGAGGAATTGTTGCCTCCAGGTAGGAATAGCATTCTAAGTGTAAATGGATTGCACATCCCTGGTAAAATATGGGAAGAGTGCTTCCTCAGAAGCCTCTCCCTTGACACAGGTGCTCAGCAATGTAGCACACCAGGTATCCACTCCTAACCTATTGAACCAAATCCCCAAAATGACATGGGCAGAGAGAAATCTTTATGCAGGCCCTGGTGAGAGAGCGAGAGAGCGAGAGAAGGGAAGCCTGTGTTGGAGGCACACACTGGCCAGCAATAGCAGCCCCTCAGATAACCAAGGAATACAGAGAGAGACAGGACAGGGAAGAAAGGGTTCACAAGGTGGGGAAAAAAACAGACACAAAGATTGGTCTTTTATCGTTCTCCCCTTCTAGACACTTAAGACAAAGCAACACTCTTGGCACCAAGGTGTTTGCGGCTCTTCCTTCTCAGAGCACCAAGAGCAACGGAAAGGCTCGGTCTGTCTGTGTGTCTGTCTATCTATCCATCCATCCATAGCCACCCACCCATCCATCCATCCATCCATCCGTTATTTTCCATTAGTCAGATGCCCAGATTGTCTTGTCTTTCCCCCTTCTTTCATGAGAACACATCCTACCTGCTTCCTCCCAGGGACTGCAGTTTGACTGGGGGCGGGGGGGGGGGGCCGGGGGCGGGGAGGTTCCGTCAAAGGTAACCGGAAGCAAGAGTAACTCGGAAACCTAGAAGGGCATCCCCAGCTGTTCTCTTCCCTCCTTTCCACTTCTGGGATGGATGGCAGGAATTCAGAGACCTCTCTAGGGAGCGGGGCTGCAAAGATGCACTTCAAAGACTCATCATCGGTCTGGGGCCCTAACCCTGGCGCGCCTTCCTCTGGTCTTCTCAACGGTCATTAGCATTCTGTTTTTCCCAGGGCCTCCTTTTCCTCCCGCTCCCCGACGGGGGATTTTGCTTCAGGCCTCCCGAACTCTTTCAAAGAAACAAAACAGGCATTAAGATTAGGGTGTCGTGCTTGCTTCAGCAGCACATATACTAAAACTGGAAAGATTAGGGTGTCTTCTCCAGGCCGGCCTGCGAAGAAGATGAGAAATGGGAGGCCTAGGGCAGAAGAAGCCAGGATTGGGAGTGTGGAAAATTCCATCTCCATCGCCTCCCTGTGAGCCCCTGTGAGCCTTAGTGGTGGCACCCTCGAAAGGAGAGGGCCAAGGCAATGTCCTCCAGGCCTGGGTGGCTAGACTCCTTGGTGGGGGCCTGGAGAAGAGCACAGTCTCCCAGTAGGGAAGGACCGCCTATTCCAGGGTATATCAGGGCATCACAGAGCATCTTGGAGAACCCTGCATTCAGTTGGGGACTGACTTCCCAAATGCACAAGAAAGAAAAGAAGAGAAAAGTAGCCACTGTAGGCCAGAGCCTCTTCACAGTGTCTTTGGCATAAGGTCCCTCCTGGTTATCACTGCCTTTCATGCAAGAGCCAGGTCGTGTCCAGACAGGCGAAGAAAGGTCCTGTGGAAAGCTCATGGAGGAAGTGGGCCTGCAAAGTTTCGGCTGGGAGGTTCCCAGCGGAGAGGTCATGTCAGCAAGGATGCTGTGGAGTGTGGGTCCTTGGGTTCGGGGGGCCATGGGAGAAGAAGGGTTCAGAGGAAATAAGGCTGTGGTTTTGGGGGGAAAGCAAATGGGCAACATTCAGGGCCCATTCTTTACTGTGTTTACTTGAGGCTGGCCTCAAAACTCACAGTGTAGTGACCATTTTTTAAAAAGATTTATTTATATTTATTATGTATACAGTGTTCTGCCTGCATGTATGCCCACAAACCAGAAGAGGCACCAGATCTCATTACAGATGATTCAGAGCCACCATGTGGTTGCTGGGAATTGAACTCAGGACGGTTGGAAGAATAGCCAGTGCTCTTAACCTCTGAGCCATTTCTCCAGTCCGTAGTGACCATTTGTTATACAGTGCTGGGGTGGAATCCAGGTCTTCCCCCACTCCCTGACCCCCCCAATCCTGGGCAACCGTTCTGCCAAGTGAGTAGCATCCCTTGCGATGAGCCTCTTGAACCGCAGCTGGTAGCCTTGTGTGTAGGAAACGTGTGCCTGCCCTTCGTCGGGATCTTCGTGTGGAGCCAGGAGGAACTGACACTCCAGAGACCTTCCTGCCTCAGCCTCCTTGAAGACTTGGATTTCAAATGTGTCACACAATGCCGGGCCTGTAGCTCCAGTCTAAATAATCCTCCAAGCTAGAAATATCATAACGCGAAGGGCCCGTCCTGCCAGCGGGAACTAGGCCAAGGCCTTGGCATTTCTTACCTGGCAAGCTCTCCTTTCACCTGTGTCAGAAACTTCCACCATCGTTTCATGCACGAGAAACCCTATTTCAGGGATAAAGAAGGCCAGGGCAGGTGACGTGAACTGACAAGCTGAAGGGGTGTCCTTTGCCTTGTTCCAGGGGCTCTGCGTTAGGAGGAATCCCTCCTTGCACTAAGCTGGGCTGTGCACAAACCATTAAGCCCGTTCCTTCTCAAAACACATTTTCAGCACTAGGAGGACACAAAGTTACCTAACCAGCTCATGCTCCAGTCTGCTCGGCCAGTACGGTGTGGGGGCCCTGGGTCTGCTTCAGCCCTGATCTGGAGCCTAGCTTAACTCCACTTGGCAAGCACACCCTATGGCTTAGATCTTCAAATGCACTCTGGTGTTGGGTATTGGAGCACCCCTTTCTCTATCCCTCACAAACATCCAACCTAGTACCGATCATCTTGATTGAAAAGGAGTTCACCTATCATAGGGAGTCATTTTTTTTTTTCGAGACAGGGTTTCTCTGTGGCTTTGGAGGCTGTCCTGGAACTCCCTTGGTAGTCCAGGATGGTCTCGAACTTACAGAGATCCGCCTGCCTCTGCCTCCCGAGTGCTGGGATTAAAGGCATGCGCCACCAACACCCGGCCATTTTTGTTTTTGTTTTTTTTTGGTTTTTTGAGACAGGGTTTCTCTGTGGCTTTGGAGGCTGTCTTGGAACTAGCTCTTGTAGACCAGGCTGGCCTCGAACTCACAGAGATCCACCTGCTTCTGCCTCCCAAGTGCTGGGATTAAAGGCGTGCGCCACCAATGCCCGGCCATTTTTGTTTTTTAATTTCCTTTTTTCTGCCTCCAGGACAGATGGTAATTAGATGCCTTGGAGTCCACAATAGTCCGAGTATCTAGTAAAAATACAGTACGTTATACATAGAAACACGTTATAAAATATAAACCTACTTAAAATATACTTGGCAATATTTGACAGAACTCTCCCTCCCTCCCTCCCTCCCTCCCTCCCTCCCTCCCTCCCTCCCTCTAACTGTGTCTGGGGTTGCTATGATACAGCGCATAGGTGCACGCCCGGTTCATCCCCCACCAATCTGCTCGCTTAGGTCCCACACCTTGTGTCAGTGTCCACTTAAAATACGTCTTGACGTTAGAGACTGGGGATGTCAGCGTGCTTGCACATCTAGGGACACAATTAGAGGCGCTTTTAAAGTTTAGGCTTGGAAGGGGAAAGAACATGATCAAAATGTATTGTATGTAAAATTTTTAATTAAATAAATGTTTCATCTTGGTCTGATGCTTAGAGCGTCAGGATGCAGCTGAGCACCAACGCTGCGGTCCTGTTAGCGTTGGTGCCGGGAGAAGCCAGTTTTGCATTAGCTGCGGAAGGTGCAGCGCCCCCTAGCTCAGAGCGCACGGAATCCCCACTGGGCCTTCCTGTAGGCGGTTCCCTTCCTAAGAAATAACCCTATCGTTTGTCCTTTGAGAGCCCCCACAAGCTCCGGGACTCTGTCCTGAGCCTCCAACGCTAGTGGGAGGAGTAGCTATCTGCTAGACTGCCCCCAAAGCTCCCCCCCCCCCCCGAGGTCGCACCAAAGCCGAGAGCCTGAAAGAGACCTTCAGCAGTGTTTGCATCCCGCTGGGCTTGGCTGCTAGGAGTGGGGGTGGAGCAGGGGGTCTCTGGAGCGACCCACCAACTTTGTAAATCCCACCCCCAATCCCTCTGAGAGCACTCTGGTCACCGTGCGGGCGCCAAGGTGCAAACTGCATGGTGGTGTTGAGGTCAGGAAAGCAAAGTCCTGGAGAGACAATCTCAAATCCACCAGTCAGAGAAAATAGTCAAGCAGGCGATGGTTCCAAGTTCGCTGTAAACTATTTAAACAATCTCTAGTTATTTAAAGTCCCGGTGCCCCGGGGACCACCCCAGAACAATTAAATCATAATTTGGGGGGATGAGACCCAGATGCCTGGGTTTCTTTTCGTGAAGATTATAACTTGCAGTAGAGTTGAAGATGGGCTGTTTTATGGGGTTGGAGGCTGGGGAGGCTTGTGGGTGGAGTTGACACAGAAAGTGGCCATGGCAGCCCTGAGAAAACCTGTGGAAGCAGCTCTGGCCCAGCCCTGTGTCTGCTGGCGATCTGGTATTGGCAATAGAAATGAAAACCAAGGATCACTTATTTGCCAATTTATTCTTATTTTTGAGACAGAGCTTCATGTAGACCAGGCTGGCCTCAAACTCACTGTGTAGTCAAGAATGACCTTGAACTCATGGTCTTCCTGTCTCCATACCCCGAGTGACAAAATAAATGGGCATAATTCAGACAGGCGTAGAGTCACCATGTTGAAATGTCTTGCTTCAGAACATTGGTGTACAGTCATAACATTTTTTCAAAGTTTTGATTTTTCAAAAAAAATTTTTTTGAGACAGGGTCTCTCTGTGTAACCCTGGACATCCTGGAGTTCACTCTGTAGACCAGGGTGGCCTCGAACTCAGTGATTGACCTGCTTCTTCCTCCCCGAGTGCTGGGGTGAAAGGTGTGTGCTACCACTGCCTGGCTCAATGGGCTGGTTTATAGCCATAGAAAAAGCATTCTTCCCTCTGATGTGAAATGTTGATTTCAGTATTTTATTTTATATCTCCTATGAGTCCTTGGTCTGCAGGTATGTCCATTACTATGCATGTGGGCTGGATCCCCTGCAGCTGGGATACAGAGCGTTGTGAGCCACCGTGTGGGTGACGCTCTGCAAGAGCATCCAGTGCTCTCAGCCTGGGAGCCATCTCCCTTCCCCATCACACAGTACCTGTGTTACGAGTTCTCTGTGAGTCGGGGGGGGGGGGGCTGCTTTGCATTTCTAAGCACTCATAAGCATGCATCATACTTACGTTTGTGGAGAACTCCTTGGACATGATACATATTTGCATTTTGTCGTGTGTTGCAAATAGTTGCTCTTAGTTTATTGTTGTTTGACTTAGTGAGGCTTTGCACAGTGGCAGCGTAGCAGCCAATGAGGTTTATCGAAGGTTCAATTATTATTAATTAAACATTTGACATGTAGGGATATTTACTCTTACGGTTGTGTGTTGTCCATGTAGTGATGTATAATGGAAATGGGTAGTGTTTTTAAAGTATTTGATGGACTTTTATAACAACTCACCCATAAAGAAACACTCACGCTGAGCCCGGTGCAATGTGCCAGTGACCCGGCATGTGGAAGGCTGATGAGAGAGAATCCTAGTGTGAGGCCAGCCTGGACTAGAAAACACAGCAAGTTCAAGACCCAGCCCGACTCAAAAATAACAAAGAAATAAATAAATAAACGTCTTCAAACTTCCCTTTTCTTAGTAAAATAGTTAATGAAGTCAGACTATGCTTTTTGGTCACTGGGAAGAAAGTTAACATAGCAATAAAATTCTGAGTGTTTCACTGGGAGAAACGACTGGAATTGAGATGGAAACCTAGAGCAATGGGAACCCCATGGGACCTGCAAGAGTGACCCCTACCAAAGACTCCTAGTAATGGGGGACACGGAGCCTGAACCAGCCATCGTCTGTAACCAGGCAAGGCCTCAAGGGGAGGGACGGGGACATCAACCCAGCCACAAAACCTTCAACCCACAGTTTGTCCTGCCTGCAGGGTGTTCTGGGACCAGAGCCTGGCAGAGCCCTCATCAAAGATACCAGAGAGACTTCTTCCGAGCAACGTATGGGAGCAGACGCAGAGTCCCACAGCTAAACACTAGGCAGAGCTTGGGCAGTTCAAAGAATAAACTGACCAGGACTCCTGGGGGCTGGAAGGAACCTGTAGAGGTCTAACGTAGATCCTCGGCGTAAATGTCATGGCTGAGGAGCTTGAGGAGCTTGGTGTTCTCGTGGGATTTCCTAACAGCGGAAGCAGGGCTGTCTCTGACTCTTTTCTCTATAAGTGGACTCCTTCCCGCCTACTGGATTGTCTCGTCCAGCTTTTACGTGATGGTGATAGTATGTGCCTGGTCTTGTTGTAGCTTGACGTCCCTGGGAGGCCTACTCTTTTCTGAGGGGAGGTGGAGGGCAGGGATGGGTGTGGGGGGGAGGGGAAGTGGAGGGGTGGAGGGAGAGGGGAGAGAGGTGAAACAATGGTTGGGATGTGATACGTGACAGAAGAATAAAAAGAACAAAAAAGTGAGTATTTCAAACAATAACGACTTCAAATTTTATTAAAAAGACACACCCACCTTCCTTCCTTTCTTTCCCTCCCTCTCTTCCTTTCCTGTGTGTTTGGTGTGCGTGCGTGCGTGCGTGCGTGTGTGTGTGTGTGTGTGTGTGTGTGTGTGTGTGTGTCTGTGTGTGTGTGCTGAACCCTGAAAAAGACAGCCTAACCTGCGGGGGATGGCTCTGAGAAGGACCTCATTTGGCTTGTGGTTAGATTTTGAGAGCCGAGCCTTCAGTGAATGGAATCAATGACTTCAAAAAGGAGGCCTGGAGGAGCTCATCGGTCCCTTCTACCACGGAGGGACCCAGTGAGGTGGTACCCATGCCACCTACAAGGAAGCAGTCCTTACAAGATGTTGCATCTTCCAACACCCGGATCTTAGACCTCTCAGTCTCTGAAACTGCCAGAGACAAATTTCTGTCGCTTATGAGCCTCCCCAGCCTATGGCCTTTGTTGTATCCTGGATGGAGCAAGACACCAAAGATTAGAAATGGGTTGTATAGGGCACGGAAGCTTAAGATGCCCTGGAGTTTGGAGTCAATTTCAATCTTGTCCCATGTGGGAATAATCTGGAAGGGCACCGGGCCACATCTGAGAGAGACTGATGACAAAGTCTGGTAGCAAAGGGAGCGAAGATGCTTCTTAGCTTCACAGAGTGTGACATTGGCCCTGATGGGGTCTCTGAGCAAGTCCTGAGTGGTCCAGGGGACAAGAGCCAGCTTCTTAGCTTCACGGAGTGTGACATTGCCCCTGATGGGGTCTCTGAGCAAGTCCTGAGTGGTCCAGGGGACAAGAGCCAGCTTCCTTCATTGACTGGGCCCAGTGCCATCACAGAGCAGGGGCGGGAAAGTGAGGGCTAGTGTCTGCTTCTGTGTCCTGTCTCTCCTTCCTGCTGTGGCCCCAGAAAGGGATGGAGAGGAAGGAAGGAGAGAAACAGCGGGCAGGCTCACGAAGTCTCAGTATTCTGTCTTGAGAGTCTTCCAGCATTCAGGAAGGACTTCTTTTTGTTATTGTCATTTGTTTGTTTTTCCAGAGACAAGGTGTTGCTATGCTGCCCAGACTGGCCTTGAACTCCTGCACTAAAGCAGTCCTCTTGCCTCTGCTTCTAGAGCTATGAAGCTTGACTACATTTCCTAATTTTACATTTCTGCAAGCCATCTTCTACTTTTCTACCTCATTATCTTCATTTCATCTATCTTTTATGTCATTTATCTTGTTATACATATCTACGTGTCAGCTATCATCTATCTATTTATCTGTCGTCTAGTTGTCTATCTACCCATGTATGATCTATCATCTATCTTTGTACCTGTCATTTATAATCTATCATCTATCTATATACCTATTGCTATCTATCTATCATCTGTCTATCTCTTATCTATTATCTGTCTGTTTTTCTATCATCTGTCTCTCTGTCACTGTATCTTCTGTCTATTTCTCTCTGTTTCCCTATCCTATCCTATCTATCTATCTATCTATCTATCTGAAGAGTTACTAGAACTACCATGAGCCAACTACTTTAGTTTCATCCAAGGGAAGAGATAAGTTGCACAACGAGTAAATTTTAGTGACAGGCTTAGAGAACTAAGTAAAGTTCTTTCTGGATAGAGGCCATATGCCCCCACCCCTAGCCTTTCCTCCCATGACTTAGACTTGTAGACCACATTGACTTGTAATTGAATGGTTTACAGCTAAAACATGCTGACGTATTAATTTTCCCAGGGAATTTTGTTTAGTAAAGTTAGAAATCTTATTGTAACCCATAGTCTAGTTTTAGTCCCTGACATTGAACTATTTGCCTGAACCCTGTAGTAATATTACATAAATATTCATTTGTCAAAGCATTTTGACCTTAGTGACTCCAATAAGAAAGGGCTAAGATACACGGGAAATGTTTTAATGTCACTAAGAAGTAAGAAGGAAGGCAGTGTGGAGACAACCCTTCCTGACAGGCTTATGCACATAACATACTCAGTTTCACCTACACTACGTGCTTCAGCTTGGAGTCATTCCTAGTTTTGAAGGGTTTATAATTGACAGATGGTACCTAATGTGGCCTCCCCCCCCGCCTATTGTGAAGAAGAAACCTTTGCCAAGACTTTACAATATGAAAACATTCAGGGTTCCTAAAGGGCAGAAATGAATCACTTTCTTCTTTCTCTTGGAACAAGCTGAGGATGGCCCAGAAATACCAATGCCAAGGTTGGCATTCAAAGACATATATGTGTATGTGGAGGGGGGTGGAGAACGAGAGAGAGAGAGAGAGAGAGAGAGAGAGAGAGAGAGAGAGAGAGAGAGAGAGAGAGAGAGAGAGAGAGTTAAGGAAATGGAAAGCCTCTTTTGTTTTTTTGTTTTGTTTTGCTTTGTTTTTTTGCTGTTCTTTGTTTTTCGAAACAGGGTTTCTCTGTGTAGCCCCAAGTGTCCCAGAACTTACTACATAGACCAGGCTGGCCTCGAACCAGATCTACCACCTGCCTCTGCTTCCCAAGTGTTAGAAATACAGATATGCACTGCCACACCTTCAAACAATTCTTTTTTTGTTTTTGTTTTTGTTTTTGTTTTTTTAGACAGGATTTCTCTGTATTGTTTTGGAGGCTGTCCTGGAACTCGCTCTGTAGCCCAGGCTGGCCTCAAACTCACAGAGATCCGCCTGCCTCTGCCTCCCGAGTGCTGGGATTAAAGGCGTGCGCCACCAACGCCTGGCAAACAATTCTTTTTCTAATTCATCTAGTGTTGCCTTCTCCATAAGCTTATGTGAATCATAATTCAGACAGATTTTCATGATGCATATATGATACGATACAGGCATCTATAACTAAATTACAATCTATAGTCCTGTACTAATATGTTTTCCATTGCTGTGATAAAACACCATGGCCAAAACCAACTTGGAGAGGAAAGGGTTTATTTCATCTTGCATCTTACAGCCTGTCACCAAGGGGAGGCAGGACAGGGAGCTTGAGGCAGGAACCTGGAGGTGGGGACTGAGGCTAAGGAGGAGCACTGCTGGAGGAGCACTGCTTACTCACTCGCTCCTCATGGCCTGCTCAGTTTGACTTCTTATATAACCCAGGACCACCTGCCCATGGGTGGCACCACCCACAGTGGACCGGATCCTCCCACGTCAATGATGCATTAAGACAATTCCCCAGAGACTTGTCCCCAGGCCAATCCAATAGAGGCGGTGCTCACCTGAGTCTTCTCCAGATGACTCTGAGTTGTGTCAAGTGGACAAAAAAATGCCAGGGAGCACAAACCCTTGTATGACTTAGAACCGTTCCCCATCAGCTCACAGGTGACTTCCATGAACACTAATCACGAGAGTCACACACTTTTTAGAAATTAGTCCCAATAAGAAAATAGGCGGGGCTGGGAGATGGCTCAGTGGTTAAGAGCACTGGCTGTTCTTCCAGAGAACCTGGATTCAATGCCCAGCACCCACTTGGCAGCTCACAACTGTCTGTCATCCCAGTTCCAAGGGATCCAACACCCTCATACAGGCAGACCAACGTACATGAAATAAAAATAAATGCCAGGCATTGGTGGCACACGCCTTTAATCCCAGCACTCGGGAGGCAGAGGATCTCTGTGAGTTCGAGGCCAGCCTGGTCTACAGAGTGAGTTCCAGGACAGCCTCCAAAACAATACAGAGAAACGCTGTCTCGAAAAACAAACAAAAAAGAAAGAAAGAAAGAAAGGAAGAAAGGAAGGAAGGAAGAAAGAAAAGTAGACAATTAATTAAACAGGACAGTGAAAAAGTTCATAAGACAGCTATGAGCTATTTTCCCCCCTCAGATACTGCTAATCATTCCTAAGCTATCCCCCTGTCGCAGTTATGCCCCATTTTCTCCTCCTCCTCTTCCTCCTTCTCCTCTCCCTCCTCCTCCTCTTCCTCCTCCTCCTCCTACTCCTCCTTTCTCTGGATTGAACCTTAGGACTTAATGAATGCCAGGCAAGTGCTCTAACCACTGAACTGTACCAGTCCTCCACAATGGTGCCAGAACCCTCTTTTTAAACTTCAGACCTGACTCAAAATTCTCCGTGGTCCTTTTAAAGAAGCATCTGTAATTAAGAACCTTAACTGGACCAGTGCAAGAGTCTACTGAGGATAACACCCGCAGCAGCATGAAACACAGTCCTCATGCTTCGGAACACATGCTGGTGGAGATGGGTGGCCAGCCTCGCTTCCCTAAGAGTTTTCCTATGTTCGTCTGTTGGTCTCGGGAAATTCACCACGGACCCAGCAGAAAGGGAAAATGGGGAAGAGCGGAAGGCTTGCATTTGTGTCATAAGTAAATCCTTTCTAAATCACCAAGAGACTGCAGAACTGGCCACAGAGAGAATTCATCAAGGGTTTTTAATACAACTAAAATCAATCCCTCCACTTTATCTGCTTTGAGCATACTGAGGCTGCAACTAGATATGTCACTAAGAGTTAGAGCTGCATGGAAACCTTCAAGGTGTCAATTGACCACATTTTTAGGTGAAGAAATGTTACATGGACACACCACAGATTCACCAGTGATTTATTTTTTAAAAATCGGCAACAAATGGACCCAGGAATCTACAAGGGAATAAAAATATCATGAGAGCCAAGCTGAGTTGAAGCAGGGTAACTCAAAAATCAATATTTTGCTTTTAAACTCTTAAAGGGAGACCCAGGAGGGCTGCACTCATTTTGTCCTTCTGAGTGGCGCTCCTCAGAGGACAGGGGAAAGTGGCGAGTGTGTGCCATACTTCAGCCAGGACAGTCTCCACCAACAAGCCACTTGTTAGAATTCTCAGCTTCAGTTTCCTGGCCAGCAACTTTTTAATTGTTCTGTTATCTGATGCTGGTTAAGAAGTCTCACCTGCACTCCGCATTCTGTAAGTGAGATTTTGCACGTGTAGTTGGTGGCTAACTGGAGGGAGCAAAGGGGAATATCCTCCTCCCAGATGCAAGGCAACAGCAGGATCGAAAATGCCACCCGTTGAAGCCCAGCTGAGCTTTTAGGAGGCAAAGGAACTGGGATTCCCTGTTATTAAGTCAAACTGTCTGATGCCCCTTGTACACTGGCAAGGAGAGATATGGTGCTTCCATGACTACCTCAGCGCCTTTGGTAGGTGTAAATGGTAAGCAGAGGGTGAGGGACAGGGGTTTCTGTCAGGAGCAGCCTAGAGAGGCTGTTATCCCCGTGGGGTGACAGCATTTCACTTGAGGAGCCTGTTTAAAACAAGATCGTGTCGGACAATGTCTGCAGCTCTAAGGAATCACAGGTCTTGGGCATAGTGAAACATCTCCAGCTTCATTATTTACTCATTGCCTGGCCGGTGGCTCTCACTCCGTAGCGCTGCTGCTGGTCTAGGAAAGACAGGAAGAGGCAACTTCGCAGACTCAAATTTTCCTTCACGTACAAGTATCCATGCTTGTATATTTATGATGCATTGGTGTGTGTGAACATGTTTGTATAGTGTGGGTATGTGTAGGTGAGCGTGTGCATGAGTGTGCATGTGTGCACATGCATGTGTAAGTATCCATGTTTGTATGTCTATGATGCAGTGGTGTGTGAACATGTTTGTATAGTATGGGTATGCATGAGTGTGCATGTGTGCATGCACACGTAGGGGTCAGAATTCAACCTTGGACGATTTTCTTCAGTCTCTATCCATGCTTTCTTTCTTGAGACAGGGTCTCTCAGGGGCCTAGATCTTGCTAATTAGGTTAAGCTGGTTGACCAGTAAGCCCCCCAAATCCTCCTGTCTCGGCCTCACAAACACCCGGATTACAACTCTATGCTACCACACCTAGCTGTTTTACCTTGGACTCTGAGGATGGAACTCAGGTCCTCATGCTTGCATGGCAAGCACTTACCAAGTGAGCCACCTTCCCACTCCCAAATTCTATCCCTCCCTGTTGGTGAGAAATACTGGAATAGAAAATTAAAAAAAAAGTAGACACAAAACTAATGTCATTCACATATTACAATGTTTCTGGCAGTCAGGACTCAAATAGAACAGAAAGTTTAGTGCTGCTGCTGATGGTAGATAGTAATATCTAGAATCAGTTTCACAAGTTTCTAGGTCTGAAAAATCTGAAAGTGACAGCTGAGATAACCCAGGGACAGCAACTCCTGGGGAGCTGCCCTAACTTGGGGGACAGAAGGACCAATATCTGTCCCTGGGGTGATTAGAACACAGAGACTTGGGGATGGTGACAAGAGCTTTTCCAGGGGTGCATAGGTGGGCTGGGGCGGGGAGGCTCTGGAGCAGTGGGGACTGTAGTTCAGAAATGGCTTCTTAGAGTTGGTCCCTTTAAGCCTGGATGCTGCTCAGCTGGTGTGTCTCAGGGGGACAGCATGAGGCACATCTTGGGAGTGCTGTAGACAAGTTGGTGACTGGGTGTTATTGCCATAGCCCTAAGACAGAAAATCACCAGGCTATGTTAACAGAAGAGTACATGAACAGGAGGGAAAATCCTACTACTGCTCCGTCCTTCGGCCTTCCAACATTCCCGTTCATCAGCAGAACCTGAAAGGGGACCCTTTGGAAGCGGGGAGAAGGAAATTCCAGGCTCTCCAGAATGTGGCATCAGCAAGCAGAATAAAAGAGAGGGTGGGTTTGTAGCTGAGACAAATGCTTACAAGCAGCCTCCTTGATTGACAGCCTCCAGTCCATCGGAATAGACAAGCGATGTTGTGATATGTAACTCCCAAATCTCAATAGCCTAAAACAATACAGGCTTACTTTGCAGTGTTGTCACATGTCTGATGATGTAGATGTTTGGGGCTCAGCTCTGTGTATACAATTACTGGATGCAGACTACAGCAGCCAGCTGTGTCTGAAGCATGTCTGTGACTGTGACAGTGGGGAAGGGAGTAAAACTATCAACTTCACTCTGACTCCAGAGATTCTTCCCAGAAGTGACACAGGTTATATGGACACTGCCGAGGACAAGACTGTAAAGAGACATTGCAGTCCTGCAGCTGCAGAGAGGAAGCAGAAATGTTTGGCTGATGAGGAAAATGAGCGTTGGGCAAAATTTGAACAAAAATGTTTGCATAAATGACCTGTTAAATTAGAAAGGTAGGCTCAGACAGTCACGCAAATTCTTCCCTTTACATTTAAGGCCAGGCTTAACTAAGGCACATTTTTAAAAAATCTGTGATGGTAATTACAATACATACTACAACTAAATGAAGAGAAATTGATACTAGAAAATAATTGAATCCCAAAGTATAAACCAAGATTTTGAAAAGTATAATTCTATTTTTTTTGTCATAGTAAAAGCCTTTGGCTCTCAATTACAAAGACTTGTTTCTTTTTTTTTTCTGGCTTTAAACAAAACCTAACAGGACATTGTTGGAAATATAAGTACAGGGGCTGGAGAGATTTCTCAGTAGTTAGAGTAAGGTCTGGAGAGACGGCTCAGTGGTTAAGAGCACTTGCTGCTCTTGTAGAGGACCCGGGTTCAGCTCCCAGCACCCAGGTTGGGTGGCTCACAACCATCTGTGACTCTAGTTCCAGACAGTCTTTTGGCCTCTCTGGGCACCTGTATGCATCTGGTATACATGTAAACATCCAGGCATACACACATAGACACAAAATAAATACTTCCAGCACAGAAAGAAATATGAATTGACATGTGTTTTAAAGCGGTTTGTAAACAGAAAGTGCAGAGACAAGAATAAACAACTAAAGCAATACTCTTTCTGCCAACCCTACAACGGCAGGAAACAAGCTTGCCCACAGTTCTCCCTGTCACTGAACTTCGCGTTCAGCGTCTAGAAGATCACATTTTTTTTTTACACTCTCCCCCTGGCTTTCAGTTTCCATTTCACTTTGCCTCATGTTTATGATCTGGATCTATTTTAATTTTTGAAGCTAACAGTATTTAATCTGACCAAGATGGTGTTAGGTGTGTTGTGACCATCTTTTACAGAGTTGATTTACAAGGTCAAGAGGCAGGTTTGGTGGTTATATACTGCTTCCTTTTGCATGAGCGTTGCAAGGTACCCCCAGGGGTCCACAGAAGCGTCCAGAGGGAAGGACACAGAGCAGGTTAGAGGGGCAGGCGTTAAATGGCCTCACCTGTAGCAGAAACCAAAGCCACCTGGAGTTTTCTTGCTCTGCACATTGGAAGGACATTAGGCTGCTGAGATGGGGCAGCAATGGATGGGAAGCAGAAGGTCACATCACCTTCTGCTTTCAGAGTTGGCCAGAAATTCCTGTCTCATTAGGGAGGAGTAAATTTCACTTGAGAAGCTAAACAACCTCCAGTATACCAGGACTGCTCGAATGTAAATATACACAAACATTCCAAGATAGGAAACACTCAACAAAATGGAGTGAGAGGAAAAGGACAAATGCAGATAGGATGTATTTATCATGTATGTGCACACGTGTGTGTGTGTGTGTGCACACGCATGCTCACGACGAGCATGCATGTGAATGCAGTAGCCAAGGAGGCCATCAGATTTGATGGCAGCTGTGAACTGCTTGATGTTTTGCTGGGAAACAAACCTTCTTCTGTAAGAGCAACAAGCCTCTTCACTCCTGAGCCCTTTCTTCAACCCCTTGTTTTTGGTCTTCTGAGACAGCATCTCTCTACACAGTCCTGGCTGTCCTGGAATTCTCTGTGTAGACCAGGTTATCTTCAAATGCACAGAGCTCCACCGACTTCTTCCTCTCAAATGATGGGACTGAAAGTGTGTGCCACCACACCAGGCTCAATCCTGGTTCTTGAGGTTTAAGTTGTACCATGCTCTCTGTATTCTCCAACGTATTGCCTTTCTGTTTCTAAAAGAATTCTCAGAGAATATTTCACATTGGTACAGATATATTTTAATCTTTAAAACTATAAAAACACTTTCCAAATATGCATTTGCCATCATTTTCCTCCTCATAGAAACCTAAGCTGTTTCCACTATAGCAATTTTACTATTATTGATCATTATTATTATCATTTAACTATGACAGTGTTATGATAGGCAAATTTCTGCCCTGAATAGAATTTACATTGTAGTGGGCTGGAGAGATGGCTCAGAGGTTAAGAGCACTGACTGCTCTTCCAGGGGTCCTGAGTTCAATTCCCAGCAACCACATGGTGGCTCACAACCATCTGCAATTCAATCTGATGTCCTCTTCTGGCATGTAAGCAGAATACTGTATATGTAATAAATAAATCTAAAAAAAAAAGAATTTACATCGTAGTTCTGGAGAGATGGATGGCTCAGTGAAAACTGGACCTATACAGTGGAATGAGAGAACAAACTCCAATGAACTGTCCTCTTAACTCCAAGTGTGGGATGCAGTGTGTTCACGGACGCGCACACACACACACACACACACACACACCACTGAATAAGTAACGCGATAAAAAATAAGAAAATAGCTTACATTATAGTTTAGAAAAAAAGGCAAACAAAATACCTAGGATATGTCTCCTTTCTCCCATTTTCTTTATATTTGGTTTCTGTAATTATTTTATATTTAATTTCTACAAGTTGTTTTAAATATTTGGAAACAATAAAATCTAAGTTAATAGATGTGGATAATTTTAGATACCTATTCAGTTTGTGCTCATGGACTTAGATAGACATTTACCCTCATTCTCTGTGTTCGATCTCTGTGGTAAGTCATCTCCCAATCGGTCTGACTGGGTTGGGTTCACCCAGAATGCTGGCTGCTCAGACTTCTCTGAAGTGAACTCATCTGTTGCTTCTATTTGCAGCCGGGCATTGAAGCAGTCAGGGTCTTAGTTTTGAAATTCAGGGAGTGATGATAAAAACATTTGCCCTCTTTTTCTAGGAGGAGACTCACAAATAAAGATCAGTGGGATTTCCTCTCCAGGCAGGAAGAGGTGCTGGGCACCCAGAGGGGGGTGGAACTCAGCGCCATCCCTGGAAAGATCAAAGCGTCAGGCCCACTTCAAGTCTCTTTGCACAAACCAGCGCTGAGGCTGTGGGTGGTGTGAGCGGGAATAGCTGAGGAGGACAGGGAGCTTTCAAAGAGCTCTGAGGAGAGAACAACACAAGGCTAACACTGCAGTAGCCAGGCACAGCCACGGTGGATCTGAATGCTAACTGTCTGACTGGTGATACCTTCTGGATGTATTTTCCCATAGTTCCCAGGCCAAGGGACTGATTTTTCTGTTTTTTCATTACCCTTCTCCTCTTTCCTCGCAACACAGCACACCCCTCCACAGCGAGTGATGCTCACTCTGCAGTTCACGTGGGATCCTTCAACTTCCATGCAAAAGCCAAGAACCTCCGCTTCCCATCCTCCCTTTCACCAATTCTGCGTTCTTTCCACTCGAAACGGACTCACGGGATTTTAATTAATTCCTGTGTTTATTAAACCTGCTTGGAATGCTTCTATTCCTTGTCGTGTGTGACCTCTTGAGGCATTTTTCTCTTCTTCTTCTTCTTCTTCTTCTTCTTCTTCTTCTTCTTCTTCTTCTTCTTCTTCTTCTTCTTCTCCTCCTCCTCCTCCTCCTCCTCCTCCTCCTCCTCCTCCTCTTCCTCCTCCTTCTCCTGTTTCCTTTTGAGACTGGGTTTCTCTGTGTAACAGCCCTGGCTGGCCTGGAACTCAGAGATCTGCCTGCCTCTGCTGGGATCACAGGTATGTGCCACCACCACCTGGCATTTTCTCCACCAGCTCCAGTTTCCAGGTCCTGACTAGACCTTCCCTTGCCTTGCTGAGAACCCAAAGGCACAGCTCTCGGCCCATCTCCAGCCGTTTAAGGCAAGGTAAACATGGTAGGGAAATGAACCCTTGTCTATCCTCTGCAGCTCTGTAAATAACAGCTATCTTGAACGGTGGTCTTGTGTCTCTCTGCTCAGGACTTCAGGACTTCGGCTTCAGTACTGAAGAGGCCGGGGCCATCTGTAGGTGGCAACAGCTTGAGCCTTGAGTCTGATGGGGACTGTCTTTTCACCCCGCTAGTGAATGCGGGCGGCCCAAGGCCTCTGGGAACCATGGTTCACACAACTATTGAGATTAGCCTCCCCCCAACCCTCCCCCATCCTCCTCTTCCAGGCAGTCAGCCCCCTCCCCCCTGAAGGTCGTCTGTCAGTTTATCTTCTCTGCACAGTGGGGGACAGATACAGCTTCCCTTCCACACCCGGCAGGTCTGCGTCTGGCCCGCAGTCCCTCCTTCAGTCGCCTCGAACTGTAGCCCTACTGTTACTTCCTGTTTCCTTAAACCCTACGCAGAAGCAGTTCTCAAAATCTCAAAATGACCCAAGAAACTGAAGAAAGAGGCTTATAAAACAGACAAGGGCATTAAAATTCCTCTGGCAGAGGCCCTTTGTCAATCACTGACAGCATCTGGTAACATGGAGTGAGGTTCCAAACCGGCCTTAAATATGATTAGGCTTCGGGTGCCCACGATTGCTAGTTTTATTAGCAATGATAGCGTGTTTTATTAAATGCATGCATGCATGCGTGTGTGTGTGCACTCAGATCTGTGCATTTGTTTGTGTGTGTTCGCTTGTTTGGCTTGCTCTGTGTGGAGGTCAGAGGTCAGGCTTGGGTGTTGCCCTTCAGGAGCTCTCTATCTTGTTGGGTTTCTTTTTTTTCTGGTTTTTCGAGACAGGGTTTCTCTGTGGCTTTGGAGGCTGTCCTGGAACTAGCTCTTGTAGACCAGGCTGGTCTTGAACTCACAGAGATCCGCCTGCCTCTGTCTCCTGAGTGCTGGTGTGTGCCACCACCTCCCGGCTTTAAAAAAAAAAAAGCGTTAACTGGGGGTGTGAGATTGTTCAGAACCCAAGTCTGACGACCTGAGTTCCATCCCTGACCTCACACAGGGGGAGAACAGAACCGACTTCTGCAAGTTGTCCTCTGACCCCACACACATGTGTCCTCACACGCATACACACGCATGCATGACACACTCACTCATGAGAATGGAAACAAACAAAAGCAAAAGAAAAAACTACATTGGCGTATTTAATTTTTCCTTTTGTAGAAGAGTGTGTGTGTGTGTGAGTGTGTGTGCGCGCGCGTGTGTGTGCTTGATGAGGAGAGAGAAGGAGGGAAATAGAGAAAATGGGAAAAGGTGTCCACAATCTCAGCTAGTGACAGCTCAGTAAAAACATTTTGTTAAATAATAAACCGAAGTCCCCAAGCACTTGCTGACTCTGCGACTGAGGGAAGTCTGCTTCGGATGCCAGGAGGGAGCTAACGCTGTGACAACGTCTCAGACAAATATTGATACAACCATATTTCTGTGTGAGTGGAAATATGTTCTCTCCGTATGGGCAAGGAAGCTGTAAGGAGAGAAACGCAAACAACACATTGACGACATGTCAGTGTTGACGCTGCTCTGTGCCAGGGCAAACCACTCGTCTTCATCCTGCAAATTTCCCTGCAGAGGTTGTCATGAAATTGACTAACGTGATCAGGAAGCCAAAATTCTTCCATTCAAGGATAAAAAAAGACAGATTTCTCAGATGGCTGCTCCATAAGGCTGAAAGCACAAGGCACAGTTCTGCAGTGAGTGGGTAAAACGCCAGCAGAGAGTCACATAGGTTTTAGTATTAGTATAGAGGACTCTGCGCGTGGTGTCCTTATCCTTATTCCCAAGGAAGAGTTCAGAGTTTGACTTCAGTGTTCCCACAGGGAATTCAGCTTAGTGGCTTAGCTTTTCGTATGCTGGATCGTAGATGAAAATTCAGAGCACGATTGTTCTAACAGACTCCTTTACAAATATAATACATACTGCGACAGATCAAAACATGCTGTGTTCTTAAATCCTTCTGCTACTACCCAGTTCCCAGTGTGGGGGTGTCTAGGCAGAGCCCCTGGGAAAAGTGAAGTTAGGAAGGCTGAGGATTAGGAACAGGACTATTGGCACTGTAAAGGGGTCCACAAAGAAGGTCTCCACAGACCAGAAAGCATCATCAGTGCAGAGTCGGCCTGAGCCGCGACCTTCGGCTTTTTAGCCTCCAGAACTTTAATGTGTTTGGATCCTGTCCATCCCTCGAATTCCTGCTCCTGCGACTTGTCTCCAACCTGCCCGCTTCTCCTCCCTCCCACGGAGTCCTCTTAAGTCCTGTCCGTGCGTGCGTAGATGCAGAAGCGTTTACTGGGGCAAGTGCACACTGTCCGTGCATAGGTGCAGAAGCATTTACTCGGGCAAGTGTACACTGTCTGGGGCTGTGTCTCGGAAGAGAGCTGGCTTTGGCTTCCCAGCAGCCATCAGTTGCCATTGGCTCCTTAGTTAGGGGCGAGACTTCGTGAGCCCCTCCACATGCACACAGGGGTTTGGGTTGGCTTGATCTTGTGGTCTTCCGCATGAAGTTACAGTTGTTGGTCTTTATCCTCCCTAACCTACAGTATTTTTTTTTCTACTGAGCCAACTTTTTTTTTAAAGCATACTCTTTTTTAAAAAAGATTTATTTATTTATTACAAGCACAACACCCTGCCTCCATGTACATCTACACATCAGAAGAGGGCACCAGATCTCATTACAGATGGTTGTGAGCCACCATGTGGTTCCTGGGAATTGAACTCATGACCTCTGGAAGAGCAGTCAGTGCTCTTACCTCTGAGCCATCTCTCTAGCCCCAACTTTTCCTTTATTAAGGAATTGTTTAACTATAGTTAGCAGATTTGCCGCTTAGCCTGCATTTCTTTGGCTTCTGAATGACGCGTGCCATATCGTAACCACATTTCCGTCACTACTCCACTACTCGAGAGTCAAGAGCTACCCTCTCTTCCTTGGCAACCATTGGTTTGTTTTTCGTCCCTAGAATTTGGCCTTTTCCAAAATGTGACGGTTCTGTGTAAAACATCTGTGTACTCACTCATTTTCTAAAATCAGTCTTGACCAGAGGAACATACAAGAAGTGACCTGGACCAGTGAGATAGTTCAATGGGTACAAATCTTGGATCCAAGCCTGATGCCCTGAATTCAATCCCCAGGATCCCACAGTCGATAACCAGCATACACGTCTGCCACAGGCAGTGGGAAACTCTGAACCTTGTAGTGGCTATTATAGGTCTCTCTCCTGTCACGTGGGGAGGTCTCAGCTCTGGAACTTCATATGCAATTCCCATCTAATTCAGTGACGGTGGCTGTCCACCCAGCATGCCAGGCTCTGCATACTTAACTGAATTAACCAACTAAGCAGTCAGTATCTTTAGTGACTTCCAGATACCAGACACTGCTCCAGGTACAAACAATAACAAAATGACTACTCCTTTTGAGGAAAAAAAAGTGATAGCTGAGTAATATATTCAATAGACAAGTAAGCTAAACTCAGTTTTGAATCTTTACAAGATCTAGAATTTCATGTGCAATGCTCCTCCATTGTTTCTTTCCATTGTTTCCGATTTGGGAGTTTACTTGATTGATTACAGCTTGTCAGGGGTATGTAATATCTCTTTCAATATTGCACTAAAGGGGCTGGTGAGATGTCTCAGGAGTAAAGGTGCCTGTTGTCAAACCTAAAGACTTGAGTTTGATCTCTGGGACCTACATAGTGGAAGGAGATAATGGGCTTTTGTAAGTTGTGCTCTGACCTACACACACACACACACACACACACACACACACACACGCACTGTGGCATGTGCACCTCCATAGTGAACAAATAAATGTAATTTAAAAATTAAAAGTAGACTTGGACTAAATAAGGCATTTATTGTTGAGGCATTTCTACTGCTTGTTGATCTTACTGATGATAAACCTCACACAGTTCACTACCCTTTTATTCCCGATGCTTGTTTTCTGTAGACTGGCTGGGTAAATGAACAATTCATTGCTCTTATAGAAAGATATAAGGATATACATGGGGTACTGCCAAAATTAGAAGTGGTAAAGGAACTGACCTCACACAGTATGCTTGACTTCATCCTTACTAGGGTTTAGTTTCTTCCTATGTACAAAGGGTCAACTAATTGTACCCTGTTCTTAGTGAGATGCAAACTTTCCATAAATGACTCTTTGACTATTAATTACACAGCAGTAGTCGACGTTATAAAACTGAAAAGGAACTTAGAAGTCATCTACTGGCATACAGTTAATATCATCCTTTGATATAAGTTGTCTCCGACGTAAAAGGCATCCATCTAATCATACTTTGTATCTTGATCTGACTGTACAAATTACCATGACTATTTCATATTGAAGAATATTAGAGACCTAAACAAGTCTGGAAATAAGCTTGGATTTGGCAGTTATTAAAACCGTGCTTTCTGACAAGGGTTTATAATGAAAGTAAAAAGCAGCTGTAAACGAGTCATTGACACCACGCTGGTGCTGATTCAGATCACAGTTGAAAGGAATCACAATGCTTGTGTCATTTGCTAAGCAGCTTCCTTCTTCCGTCAGAAAATAGCTTGAGTGATGACTGCTCCCACCTCACTGTCCTGTCACTGGGCACTGCACAATATGTCATCAGGCTGGACGGGGAAGTGTGGGTGACATATCAAGAAAGGCCGTATTTTATATCATATTCAGTCTGTACTTAATGGGGGGATCAATGGGACTTCGTGTGGGAGATATAGACCAGCTGAGTGGATTAAAGCTCATGGTACAGCTCTGGGGAGATGATTCAGTGAGTAAAGGGCTGGGTTCAAATCCTCAGAACCCACTTACGGCTGTGGTAGGGTGCGTTTATAATCCCAGTGGTGAAAAAAAATCTCACGTCAGCTCATCAGGCATGTGGTATAGCTAACACACACACACACACACACACACACACAGAGAGAGAGAGAGAGAGAGAGAGAGAGAGAGAGAGAGAGAGAGAGAGAGAGAGAGAGAGAGAGCAGAAAGAGCAAGCTTGTCTCAAACAAGGCAGAAGTCAAGGACCAACAGCTAAGGCTATGAACTTTGCATACATGCTCTGGCATGCACATACTCACACAAACAAATGCACACACACAATTCCTTGCCAGAAACACACCTTATTGACAAAGGCACACACAGACTGAAAGTAAAAGGAGGAAAAAGGCCCTACCAAAGGAGCAGAAACTGCAAACAAGCAGGACTAGCTCTGATCACTCCATGAAACGTACACTCTAGGGCGGAATCAGTTACTGTCTGTTTACACAGAGAAAAACCCATCAAGAAGATGTAAAGACTGTAAAATACATGCACTGACCATCGTCTTGCACCACGTTTCACAAAGCAAACGCCACTGGACACAAAGTACAAGACGTTTCAGATGGGGCGCAACGGGCAAGCCAGAGTCTGCTCTCACAGACAGATGAGACAAAATAACCAGCAAAGACACTTGACAACCAAAGGTCATTGCAGATGAAGCACACTTGACAGACATCTGCAGGAGATGCTACCCAACAGCTGCAGAGTACCACCAACGTTTCTCGGCAGCCCATGGAGGGTTCCCCAAAATGGATCACATTTAAGGCCATAAAGCAAGTCTTTATTTATTTAAGATTTATTTATTTATTATGCATACAGTATTCTTTTTGCCTGCATGTATGTCTGAGAAGAGGATACCAGATCTCATTACAGATGGTTGTGAGCCACCGTATGGTTGCTGGGAATTGAACTCAGGACCTTTGGAAGAGCAGTCAGTGTTCTTAACCTCTGAGCCATCTCTCCAGCACCATAAAGCAAGTCTTAACAAGCATGGGACTTTTTTTTATATCTTACCAGATCATAACAGAATAAAACTGTGTATTATACAAACACATGGAGATTGAGTTAATACACTCTTGGATAATCAGTGGTTCTTTGAAGGAATCAGTGACAAAATTTTTTAAAAATCTACTCTCAAAAACACAAGAACGTCCCAGAACATTTGGGACATAGCAAAATCAGTTCTAAAGAGACAGTTTGCAGCTGTGAGCACCAACCTTGAGAAAGCAGAGAGAAACCAAAGAAACAGCTTAATGACATACCTCCAGGCCTCAGGCAAGTAAGAAAAGTCAAAGCCAAAAACGAACAGACAGAAAGAAACGATAGACTCGAGTGGGTTCCAGGCATGGTGGGCACTCACCTATAACCTCAGCCTCGTGAGGCAGAGGCAGGTGGGTGAGTCTCTGTGAATTAAAGGCCAGCCTGGTCTATATAAGAGTTTCAGGCCAGCCAGGGCTACATGCTGAAACCCTGTCTCAAAACAAACAAACAAAACAAAAACAATAACAACAAAACAAAAGGACTGAGGTGGAATGGATGAAATAAAACTAACAGAACAATACAAAGAACACAGGAAATGAAGAGTTGGTTTGTGAAAAGATAGACAAGATTGCTAATGGAAGGAAGGGGAAACAAGACCCAAATTAAGACAGACAACACTGAAAAGGGATATTATAAAAGTTCTCCGAGGAATACAGAGGATTGCTAGAAATGGTTCGAAAGCTTTATCTAGAAAAAATATATAAATGTCACACATTAACAATCAAAATCAAATCAAGGTGATATACCTAAAGGGATCTGCGATGGTGCCAGGGAGAGAAGAGATGATTCCGTGGATTAGTAGAGTCTTCTAGCGACGAACAACCAGGATGGACAGAAGCACTGACAGACTCTCCAAGACCTTCAAGGAAGAAAGAGCAACCCAGCTAACAGAGGCCCAACACCAGCATTCCTCCAGCTACTCCGTAAAGTGGAAAGAGAGGAAATGCTGCCAACTCATCCTGTAGTGTCATCCTTACTCAGACAAGAACACAGCCAAAAAGAGAGTGACAGACCAAATCAGTGTCATTTGTAAGAAAATCGATGGGCCTGAAAATCATCAGATTAAGTCACACTCAGAAAAACCAAACCAAACAACTCCCCCCCAAAAAATCAAAGCAAGACAAAAGGTCCTGAATGTTTTCTCTCATATGCTGAATCTAGATTCAAGAAAAAAGTCATTGATGCGGAAGGTTGCCAACTTGAGGGGAGGGAAGACAAATCAGGGAGGAGGGTGAGTGGATATGGTTGAAGTACATTGCATATGTGTATATAAATGTGATCTTGAAACCCATTATTTTGGAGAAATAACATAAGAATTTGGCAGGGGCCCAGGGAGAAGGCTCAGTGATCAAGAGTACTGACTGCAGCCTAAGGGGACCCGAATTCAGTTCCCAGAGCCCACATGGAGGCTCATAACTATCTATTACTCCAGTTCCAGGGCACACAATGTCCTTTTCTGTCATCCACAGGATGAACACATGTGACATATATCCATACATTCATGTAAAACACATATGTAAATACATACACAAACACACATGTAAAATAAAAATAAATGTACTTTAAAATAATTTGCGATAAAAAGAAAAGAGAATCCAGTATATTTGTTTTCTCCCCAATTCACCCACATTTCCCAAGGTGCTATTTAAAATAGTGTAGAATAGGCTAGATGTTGGTGATGACTAGTCTAGGAAATAGAAAACTGTATCAAATTGTCCATTTTTCAAACTTAAGAATTGCTATGCCTTCTTATTCACTGAGATGATGAAAAGAAGACTGTTTTCCAAGGATGGTGTCACTTCAGTCATGGAAAGGGCTCCAGTGGAGTGTCTTGTATGTGTGTGTGTGTATGTACATGTTCATGTGGAGCTATTCCTTATGTGTGTGTGCACACGTGAATGCTAGGGTCAGGGTAGGGTGTCTTTCTTCTTCAATCACTCTCCACTACTTTTTTGTTTGTTTGTTTTTGAGACAGGGTTTCTCTGTGTAGCTTTGGAGTCTGTCCTGGAATCTCACTCTGTAGAACAGGCTGGCCTCCAGCTCAGACATCCACCTGCCTCTGTCTCCCAAGTGCTGGGATTAAAGGCATGCGCCACCATTATTTGCTCCTCTACTATTTTTTTCTTACATAGTAACTCTCACTGGAATTTTGCGATCCCTAATTTCACCAGTCTGTCCAACGAGGCCCAGGAACTCTCCCATCTGTGTCTCTCTCCAGGTTTGGGATTACAAACATGTGTTACCATGTCTGTCTTTTAACTGGGTACTGGGACTCAAACTCGGGTCCTCATGCTTGTGTGGCAAGGACTTTACCAATGCAGCCATCTCCCCAGCCCCTGAGTATATGAAATGTCAATGCATCAGTTTCAAGACTGCAGGGACAGGGTTGTATTTCACTCTGTCATTTATCAGTCCAATGTCTTTCAGGATCAGCTGTTAGTTGGTCCCCAAACTGACATTACCCAGGCCAAGTAGGGGTAAGAAAAGAATTCTCACTTCTAAGGTAGTTTGAAAAAGTTAACAATTTTCCAGCCCTTTCTGATATCATATCCTTTGCAACTTCTCACGTGACTTAGCTTTTTTTCTTTTTTGATGGACAGGGTTTCTTTATGACTTTGGAGGCTGTCCTGGAACTAGCTCTTGTAGACCAGGCTGGTCTCGAACTCAGAGATCCACCTGCCTCTGCCTCCAGAGTGCTGGGAATAAAGGAGTGCACCGCCAACGCCCGGCTGACTTTGCAATTTTTAAGAGGATTTTTTGGCTACCTTTTTGCCTGAGATTGGCATGTGATTGTTTTTGAATGAGGTAGAAATCTCACTGGGCCAGTTGTTGAGTCCAGACCTCCAGTAGCTTGAGCAACTCAGCTTTGTCTATTGGAGGCCTTCCAGCTGCTTCCCTGCCAGATCAACAAGCACAGACTACCCTATTGGAAGACGAGAGACATGATGGAGTGAGATGAGACTTTCAAGTGACTAGTAGATGCTCAAGGATGCTCAAGATACTCAAGGATGATGGAAGCTAGCTTGGGTCCAACTTCCCAGTCCGATGCCATCTACATGTTTGACCTGCAGAACTGACTGCGATTTAAAGAAATGGTTTTAAGTCACTAAATTTTAGGGCTACAGCAGAAGTGAATAGCTACGTTACATGGCTTGTCCATTTTTAAGAGGGTCTCTTCCGTCAGCTGCATCCTCTGTCATCTCATCCTTCCGCTTAAAAAGAGAAAATCTCCAAAAAAAAAAAAAGATACAAAACTGAAAAGGAACGAATTGACATCCTCTTTGTCCCCTTCTGCGTCTGCCTCTGTGTCTTTCTCTGTCATTCTGTCTTGTTGTCTTAAGGTCAGGTCTCTCCCTGAATTGGAAGCTTGTTGCCCTTTGGTACCCTGATTGACCAGAGAGCTTATAAGATCAGCCTGTCTCTTTGCGGCAGCTCTGACTTGGCAAGCATGCACATGTCTCTTTGCTGCAGTGCTGACACTGCAAGCACTCACAGCCAGTTGCAAGCACGCATGGCCATGCAAGGTTTTTCAATTAAAAATTGTTATTTGTGTGCATGTGTGCCATGGCCTTGCATATGGAGGTCAGAGGACAGCTTTAAGGAGCTGGTTCTCTCCTTCCATCTTCCTGTGGCTTCCAGAGATCAAACTCAGGTTTCAGGGCTTCCCAACAAGTCTTTAACCCATTGTCAGTCCATCTCTCTAGCCTGCCTGCCTGCTTTTTATGTGGGTGCCGGGGATTCAAACTCAGGTCCCCACGCTTGCAGGACAGCACTTATGCCCCTGAGCCAACTCCCAGCTCTGTGTGGAAGTGCATCTCTCCAGTACTAAGAATCATCTTGACCTTTTCCTGCTCTGCTGTCTGCTCCAACTCCGAGCGTGCTCTGATGACGATGGTGGCCCTGGGCCAGAGGGAGGGAAACCTCACCATATTGTTGTCAGAGTGAATAAGCGGTGGGGCACGTGACAGGGATTTGTGGGCAGCTGAGGCTCTGACCCAGCAAACCAAGGCTACAGCACACAGTAAAGCCCATGCTCATTGGTGAGTTGTAGACTCCCTGTACCTGGTGGGAGGGTGGCTGAGCAACAAACCAAAGAGTGGTGGCTGCCTCTTTTCTAGAAACACACACACACACACACACACACACAAGCACACATGCACACACACAAGCACAAGCACACATACACGAGCACACATGTGCACACACACGAGCACTCACGCACACACACATATGCACACACATGCACATGCGCACACGTACACACACATGAGCACACATAAGCACATGCATGTGTCACTCTTATTTCAAGAGTGTGGCAGTCTAAGCAGTAGGGTTGGTATTGCCAAGATCAATGAAAAATGATTACAATGAATTTGGTTCCCTCAATTTCTTTTTTTTTTCTTTATTTTATTTTATTTTATTTTCCAGTTTAAATTTAGATAAGAAACAAGGTTGCTTCACAAGTCAGTTCCAGGTCCCTCTCCCTTTCCCTCCCCTCCTCCCATGCCCTCCCCCCATCCCCCCCCCCCCCCGTTAACCCCTCATTCCCCCAGGGAGGGTGAGGCCCTCCATGGGGTGTCCATAGTCTGTCATTTCATATAGGGCAGGGCCTAGACCCTTCCCCAAGAGTTCAGCGTGAGAGTGCACCTCACATTGTTCTTGATGATCAAAGGGATTAAGTCTGGGCTGGTTTAACCCCCAGAAACAGCTGACCAGACAAAGGTTAACTCTTGAATCCCAGGCATCAGCCTGGGAATCCAGCATGGGACTGATCAAGACCCCCTCAATTTCTTTTTAAAAATAATTTATTTAAATTCATTTTATGTGCATTGGTGTGAAGATGTCAGATCCCCTGGAACTGGAGTTACAGACGACTGTGAGCTGCCATGTGGGTGCTGGGAATTGAGCCCGGGTCCTCTGGAAGAGCTGCTATTGCTCTTAAGCACCAAGTCCTCTCTCCAGCCCCTCCCCACAATTTCTTACATTTTCCCTTTTATCTTAACCATTATTTCATACTTTCATCTCCACTGACAAAATTTACTGAGAACCTGTGGTATGCAAGGAAATATGCTAAGTATTGATGACTAAGCCTACAGAACGGGTGGACTATATAGGATGCTAAGATTATCAAACAGGATGTGGGTGGGCTCTGTTAGCAGCATATTTGGATGCAGGAAACACTATGTTTGATCTCCAACACTGTATAAACTAGGCACAGTGGTGTACACCGGCAATCTCAGCACTTGGGTGGTGGAGACAGGAGGAGCATCTGAAGTCTAATGCCTCCCTCAGCTACACAGAGAGTCTGAGGCTAGCCTGGACTACATGAGAGCCTGTCTCAAAACAAACAGCCATAGTAACAAAGGACACTGGGTGTGTAGATGGATAGAGAAAGACAAGAAGCAGTGGAGAAGAACTTCCGGAAGCTTCCATGAGGTTTTCCCAGACTGGGAAGGATGGGAGATTACACAATTCATGGCATATACCCCTGAGAACCAACATGTCCCGGGACAGACTCAGAGGAGACCAGCTAACTTGATACCATGTGCACTGGCTTCAGGCTTGAAAGAGGTCCCCATGTCACAGCCTTGCCCAGCACTGAGGTGTCATGGTCTCCTTGAACATGATCAAAGCAAACAAAAAATTATACAGCCTGGGAGATGTGTTATTTATTCTTTGCAAGAGTCCCACAGAACCGCAGAGGGGTCCACCCTACACATTTTATTTGACGGTGATTCCAGATGATTCTTTGGTTTCCTCTTTTTCCCTTGCGGACTCACAACAGATGCCTGTTGTCTGTTGGTTAATTCAGAGCCACCGCCATCCTTCCTTCCTAGCTGCAAAAAGAAATGCTGGGCCACTTGGTGAAAAATGAGGGTTCCAGGGAAGCAAAACACATGGATGGGGTAAGTAGTTAGCCTTCTAGATATGGACCCAAATTTACATTAGCACTGATGATATGATATGATTCACAGTTCCCAGATGTCCTTTTTAAATTTAAGTTTTATTTCATTTGTGAGTGTGTGTGTGAGTGTGTGTGTGTGTGTGTGTGTGATGTGTGCATATGTGTCAGAGTGAGTTTATGTGTATGCGGGGAAAGATGAAGGAGAATGCAGTGTTCTGCTCCATCCCTCTGGTTCAATCCCTTGAGGCTGGGTCTCTTTGAAGCCAGAGCTAGGGTGGCAGTCAGGAAGCCTCTGTCACCCTCTTGTGTCTGCTCCCAAGGTGCCAAGGCTCCAGGCACATGGGTGGCCATGCCTGGCTTTTTACGTGGATGCTCAGAATTCGAACTCATACCCTCAGGCTTGAGTAGCAGGTGCTCTTACCCACCAAGACATCTTACCAGTCCTCACACATTCTTTTTGTATTTTATTTATTTATTTATTTATTTATTTATTTTTTGGTTTTTATGAGACAGGGTTTCTCTGTATTGTTTTGGAGGCTGTCAGTCCAGCCCAGCCTCCAACTCACAGAGATCCGCCTGCCTCTGCCTCCCGAGTGCTAGGATTAAAGGTGTGCGCCACCACCGCCCGGCTCTTTTTGTATTTTAAAGATGGAAGGTTTTTTTTTTTTTCTTTTCTGGAGCTGAGCACGGAGTGTGTGTTTCCTAACAGTGGCAAAACTCTTGAGTAGCCACCACAATAGCAGGCAGAGCTGGAAAACACACCAGCCAATTGCTCGACGCTTGCTTAGACCTCCTTTTGCTGTGACTCCAGACACCACCCCTTTAACAGCCTTCACCACTGGTTTTTGATTATTCTATCCCAAACTCAAAAGAGCAGTGTGGATTAGCATCCCAGCATCTCATTAATTTATTGAGCACTCAAGGTATACACCGTAGGATTCAGGAATGGGGCTTAGCCTTCTCTGAACTACTGAGCATTCCAAGACAGCCTGCAGTGTGCGCGCTTCTAACCCAACAGAGGGAAGAGGTTTCTGTTAACAATTGTCTCCTGCCCTTAGGCTGCCTGAGGAGCCAACAGTGAAAATTGCTATTGGTATTGAAGGGGTGCAGATAAGGGCACTACCACACAGAGGGGCCTGAGGACTTTTGTGGGGGAGGGGAGCTTGATGTGACCCTGCAGCCAGGGTCCTCCAGCCCCAGTTCTGCTGCCAGGCTTCTTGAGGTGTGACAGTTATTTGGGGGAGTTGAGGTGTGACAGTTATTTGGGGGAGTTGCGTATCCTGGGATGGCAACAGCGTCCCTTGCCTCTGAGTACCAGATGCCTTTTGCATCAGCTCCTGTCCTGTGGTGCTTTAATAGGAGGATATCTCTTGATGTTGCCTGGGAGCCAAACTCCACTCCAGAGGAGAATTACAGCTTAAAGAGCGATGTCCAAGATTAGTTTGTAGCTGGGCTGCAAAATTAACTAAAAGATAAATGTCTCTGGGGCTGGGGATGTGACCCTTGATAGGTCGTTTGCCTGCCACACACCAAGGTCTGTTCACTCCTCAGCATAAAGCGGATGTAGTGGTTTGTGCCTGTAATCCCAGGCTATGAAATATAGAGGCAGGGCAATCAGTAGGTCCAAGGTCATACTTGGTTACATACTAAATTTGAGACCCTTCTATCTCAAAAACAAACAAGCAAACAAAACAAACAAACAAACAAAAAACCAAACAGTATCTTGACACTGGGAGACAGTCCACTAACATCTAACCATCATGAATACAGCATTTGTCAGACCTAAGTTAAATGACTCTTGGTCCATTTTTTACTTGAGTCCTTCAGGAGCTGTCACTGTCCCTACTCTTATTTGCTCCAACTTGTGAAAGAGTGCCCAGATCCATGCTTCCCGGTCTTGTCTGAACATTTGTTCGCAGAGGGACCTTCAGAAAACTCACCAGGACACACTTGGGAGTCCCAACATGGTTGAGCACGGAACCCTTGACTACATATTTTAAGATTTCCCTCTGTTATTCTGACATGTCACAATTGTGGGCTCCCCTAGAATCAGATATTGGTGATGATTTTGACTGCATAGCTACTCTTTATGGCCGTCTGATTCTCCTTTAGATTGCATTAAGTCCTTCCAATGCAACTTTAGACTTTCCTCACAAGTTATGTTTTCTACCTGCAGAGGAGAAACATGAAGCATGAATGGCACTGAAGTCTGTGCAGGTGGCTTTGGGCTCCCCCACAGGCTGCTGTCTGAGTCCCTCACTATGGCGCTGTCTTCTGTCTCTATGATTGGGAACATAGAATAATTGAGATGCAGGCAGATGCACAGGGGGCGGGTTTGTCTGGAAACAGCTGGAATTTCTGTGTTTCTCCAGAGGTAGGCTGACAGAAGCGTTTAGGTGTCAAGCTGATCTTGTCTTATCTCAGAGTCTTGCAGATCCCTAACCAGGGGATGGAGGTTACAGGACCGCCTGCGGGAGAGTTTCATAAAACAGTATTTTTTACCATGCTACAAAGAACATTTTCCTCCTTAAATATGCAAAGCCACTGCAGCAAGTATCACGAACTCATTCTGGTGATGCAGCCAGGCGACACTTAATTATCAGCTCCACAAGCAAATTAGGTGAGAAAATTACTTGTCTTTTTATATTTATTTTAAAAGAATTCAAAGAAGATAATGATTTAACTACCATATTACACCCACTGCTTCTCTCCTATATCCTCTCTCTCTCTCTCTGTCTCTCTCTCTGTCTCTCTCTGTCTCTCTCTCTCTCTCTCTCTCTCTCTCTCATATTTTGCTTCTCTTCACTATTTTGAGTGGGTGCCCAGCAGAGGAATTTTAGTCTTCCCTGAGGAATTCGCGGGCCCATCAGGAAGCTGAAATGAAGACGTTTCAGGTGAAGACTCAGGGTGAAGTAACCAGGCCACAGGTCCGACCCCACCTGTGTCCCCCACACATGACAAACATCCTGATGAGCAGGAGTCGCTTGCTCAGACTGCTGCCCAGAGGAATCCTTGGGTGTCAGGTGAGCAGCTACTGAGGCCCATCCAGAACCCCAAATCGCAGTTCCACGCCTTTCTTTCTCCGGTGAGGTGTTCGGAGGTCTTGTCCATCTCTAAAGCTCCCAGAATGAGCTTGTCACATAGAGACAGGAAAGGCCAGGAGCCCACGCTACACTCGAGCTTGGATACCCCTCCACTTTTTCACGCACCGTGCCCTTTCCTTCTGAAAGCGACTTTCTGAGACGCTCCTGGAAGGAAAACCCAGGGCTTTGGATTTTCTGAAACTTAGATGCATTTTTCTGGAAGCGATAGCGTTTCGGCACAGCGTATGCCCGGAACAGCTAGCTATCCAGCATGGTTTAGTTTCCGCATTGCGCAACCATCACGGTGTATGTGGCAATCCAAAGGAGGAAAGGAATGCAGCCTCGGGCCTTTGTGGCCTCGGAGGACTGCAGACACCCCCTGTAAGTCCTTGCTGCCTTATCAGAACCTGTGCCCTCAGCAACGCCCGGTTCCAGTTCCCCAACCAGAACAACCTCCAGCCCAGAGTTCATCTAGTGTGATCTTTCCAAAATCAAGTGAGTCAAGTGACACAAGACAGCGGACCCGAGGGGACTGCAGGAGGCGGAGAGCATGCTTGAAGGACTAGCTGCTCTCAACTCCATCAGAGTGCTTCCTATAGAAATAGGACCTCAGCTGCCAGGAACTAAAACAAAGTTTCCAAGTTGGACATCTTATTTGTTATTTTTGAGACAGGCTCTCTGTCTGTCTGGAGACTAGTCATGTAGACCAGGCTGGCCTTGAATCATAGAGAGCTGCCTCCCGCTGCCTTTCCAGTGCTGGAATGGACCACTATGCCCAGTTCAAGATTCTGAATTTTTTTTTTTTTTTTTGTAATTGAAGACAGGGTTTCTCTATGTAGCCCTGGCTGTCCTAGAACTGGCTCTATAGACCAGGCTGGCCTGGAACTCATAGACATCCACCTGCCTCTGCCTCCCCAGTGCTGGGATTAAAGGTGTGCCACCACCTCTTGGCCAAAACTCAGCATTTTAAAACATGGTTTCTGGGGATCAAACTCAGGTTCCTTTTTTTTTTCTTCTTCTTCTTAATGAAAACTTTCATTGAGTTGTTGGTCTGGTGTCTTGCTGGCTATAAAACATTGGGCCTTATACTTGCTAGGTGAACATTTTACCACTGACCTACATTTCCAGTCAGTACAAATCTCCAATTTCTATTTTTTAAATTGTGTGTGTGTGTGTGTGTGTGTGTGCACGCGCGCGAGCCACATGTGTATCAATGGCTGTGGAGGCCAGACGATTCCCTAAAGCTGAATTTAAAGCTAGTTGTGGGCCATGCATTGGGAGTGCTAGGAACCAAACTTGGGTCCTCTGTAGGAGTAGCGGAGGTTCGTAACTGCTGAGCCATCTGTTCTCAGATGTCATATTGTTGAGGAGAAAGATAATTAAACTTTACTATGTCTGCAGCCCAGACAGGTGGACAACAGGCCAAGGACCCCTGCCTTAGACCAACACCAACCTTTTCAGATGAGTCTTCCAGAAAAAGTGTCTTGTCCCAGCTAGCCACACACTTTCAGTCATGGGTGAGGATTATCCTTTACATTTTAACCCTTACTCTCCCAATTTTTGCCAACTCAAAGCTCCTTGCATCCAATGGCAATTATAACCTTCCCACGTAACCAGGCCGAATGGAGGCAACTCCTTTCCTACCCCATAAAGACTGGCTCTTCTGGGGAAGGGCAGGCATGGTAACTTAAACGTGTCTTCCCTGGAAATCATAAGAAACATCTCTATGGAATCAGTAACGTTTACTATTGCCTTCCAGTCGAGAATACCCCAGAGCAGAGAGGTGACCTCTTTTCCCCAAGGTGACTTCAGAGCACATGTCCCTCCTCTCCCACCTATCCTCCCCTGCCTCTTTCACTGACTGGACTCTGAGACAGGCTGAGGAAGCATGTTTTTAACGCGCTAATACTTTCTCCTGCCTTTCCTCCTAGGCTGTCCAGTGATGGAGGCTCTGGGTCTCAGCACTCCACAGTGGAAAGCCTGTGGTAATCATCTTCTAGGGGGTAAAGAGCAGGAAGACACATAGTTGCCAAAAACAACACTCAAGGATTAGAATGAGAAGTTTGATCAAGGAAGCCTCAGAGATGGCGAAGGCTGCGGGTGTGTGTGTGAGGGTGTGTGTGGGGGTGTGTGGGGTGCTGTGGGGGGCCAGATTCTGTCTTTGATCTGCTCAGGTAAAGGAACTCTGGTTTGCAGACCTGACAACTCAGAGACTCATGGACATTGAAACCACTTACCATCCTAGAAATGAGGTGCTGGAGAGATAGATGCTCACCTTGCAAGGACCTGAGTTTGGTCCACAGAAACTGTGTTTAAAAAATGCTAACTTTTGGCCAGGCAGTGGTGGTGCATACCTTTAATCCTAGCACTTAGGGGGCAGAGGCTGATGGATCTCCTTGAGTTTAAGGCTAGCCTGGTCTACAGAGTGAGTTCCAGAACAGCCAAGGCTACACAGAGAAAGCTTACCTAAAAAAAAAAAAATCTGAGTTGGATATCATTGTAATCCTAGGAAGTAGAGACAGGATTCATATACCTACATACACAATTACACCCTCTCTCTCTCTCTCTCTCTCTCTCTCTCTCTCTCTCTCTCTCTCTCTCTCTCTCTCTCTCTCTCTCTCTGTCTCTCTCCTCTCTCTCTCTCTATCTCTCTCTCCCTCTCTCTCCCTCTCTCTCTGTCTCCCTCCCTCCCTCCCTCCTTCCCTCTCTCTCTCTCATACAGGTGAGGTACTCCTGAGATCATGCCTGTTCTTCCAGACATGAAAACCTACTATCTGATTGGGTTCTGTGTCACATGGGGGGTGAAATCAGCCTGGATGATCTGCCTGTTAGCATCTTAGTTTCCTGTATAGCCCCCAGCTCCTGATTACCCATCTCCAGCTTCCTCATACAGTGCCTTACCTGGCTCCTGTGTAAACATCAAACCCTTGACATTTATCACAAAAGACCCCAACTCCTCATCTGACATTGAAGTGCCCTCTGGGGGGTGTGCCGAGGACTCAGTGTCTGCACATTTTTTTTTTACCTGTTCTCTTTAGTAACCCTTCCTTTGCCTCAGTACCTCAGAATGTGTCACTTCAATGGCACAGTGGACAGATGCAGATCCAGAACAGTAGGGTCCCTGATAGGATGATTTATTTTGACTGAATCTTTATCACATTACAGTATTTTTTAAAATTCCACTTTGAGGGGTTAGGACTCTTGGGACAAAGCTATTAGAACTTTCCCCAGGTCTTCTTTGTATCAGGTATATGTTTGAGATGTGAGCGTGTGTGTGTGTGTGTGTGTGTGTGTGTGTGTGTGTGTGTGTGTTCACCCCAGAAAGCATAAGGCCTTGTTAAATAGATTTTTATGTGTGACATGGTATATGTACAGAGACCGGAAAAAGATGTTTGGTTACCCTCTGTCACGCTCTGTCTTTGAAGCTGGTCTTGGGGCCAGTAAGCCCCAGAGATCCTCTTTTCTCTGGCCTCTCCCCACAGTGCTGGGGTCTCAGGCAGGACTCTTTACATGAGTTCCTGGGGGATTTGAACTCAGGTCC
Organism: Mesocricetus auratus; assembly: GCF_017639785.1. NCBI lineage: Eukaryota > Metazoa > Chordata > Mammalia > Rodentia > Cricetidae > Mesocricetus > Mesocricetus auratus. Next base: position 55,231,448 of record NW_024429267.1, on the reverse strand, counting down.
TCATGCTTGCACAGCAAGTCCTCTCACTGATTGAACCGTTTCCCAGCCCCTTGGATGGCTTGTAATTCTACCGTTCTTCTCATCTTGGTTTGGTAGCCTATCTCTTTTGGCAGGAGAAGTAGTAAAGGAGAATCAAATAAAATATGTGAAAATCCTCTCTTTGGCTCAGAAAGCGGGACTATGGCTAGTTGGCCTCTCTGGTGTGTGGCTCTCTCAGCATAGGGGCTGCAAAAACCCAAGCGATGGCTTTCCGTTGATCAGTTGTGTCAACATGGGCTCTTGGCGATTCTGGAGAAACAACAGCCTGGTTGTTTGAATAAAACAGTGACTTAGAGTGTAAAAAAAATAATTAGAAAATATCTGGCCGGACATTGGTGGCGCACCCCTCTAATCCCAGCACTCGGGGGGCAGAGGCAGGTGGATCTCTGTGAGTTCAAGTCCAGCCTGGTCTACAAGAGCAAAAGAGTTCCAGGACAGCCTCCAAAGCCACAGAGAAACCCTGTCTCAAACACCCCCCCAAAAAAGAAAATATCTGTGTAATGTGGTGGAGGAAAAATGAATGATGTTGTTCTGAAGACCCAAACCACAAACAAAAGAACTTCATGGAAGACTCCAGCATTGAGATTATTTATCCTGGAAAGGACTAGGATTTATGTTTAAGGGCATAATAATAAAAAGCTACAGAAGTTCGAACAGCCACCTGGCTAAAAAAAAATTATATCCCTCCATATGTTTATATCTAGAGGTTTTCTCTCTGACTGAACTTGATTTAAGTTTTTTTTTGTTTTTGTTTTTACAAGACAGGGTTTCCCCGTGGCTTTGGAGGCTGTCCTGGAACTCACTACGGAGACCAGGCTGACCTCGAACTCACAGAGATCCGCCTGCCTCTGCCTCCCAAGTGCTGGGATTAAAGGCGTGCGCCACCAACGCCCGGCTTTGCTTTAAGTTTTATAGGAGATGTCAGCAACTGGTTTACTAAGACATCCTAGTAGGAGAACGTGGTTCCTGGCCAGTGTGCGGAGAATAAGTGACTTTTGCACGCTCAGCTGTGAATGGACGTCAATGTCTGCTCGCTGCTCCAGGGACAGGGAGCACTGTAGGAGAGGGGAGGGAGAAGGGTTGGAACTGAGGACTGGGGATGCTGTCCTCTGGACGTGGTGAGTCAGTGCACTTCGGCTCACCGTAACTACGGTTACAGCCACCGACACGAGTAACGAGAGCAGCCGGCACTCCAGCAGGAAGCACTAATTGGACTTCCAGGATTATACACACGCAACAGGAGAGGGCAGGAAGGTGGGAGGGGATGTGGTGGGGGCGTGCGGGGGAGGGGCGGGGCCCGGGGTCTATACGATCAGTGCGTGCATGTATGAAACAGTCAAAGAGCAAATGAAAGGTCTTAAGATGCAAGGGGAAAGGGCTTACCTGAAGCAGCTCCGTTCCTTAGGAAGGCTAGCTGTTTTTAGAAATGGTGATTTCAACAGGGTACCAGAGGGCAGTGGGGGGTGGGGAGGAGTGGAGGAGGTGCAAGGCTTTATAATCAGATCTCGGAGTTCGAGGCCTGCCTGGTCTACAGAGCGAGTTCCAGGACAACCAGGGCTACACAGAGAAACCCTGCCTCAAAACAACAACAACAACAACAACAACAACAACAACAACAACAAAAAACAAACAACCCCCCCCAAAAAAACAAAAAACAAAAACAAAAAAACCCAAATACATTAAAAAATGAAAATAAAACCGGCCTCTGATTCATGGTCTTGTTTTGCTGGCCCTACTAAGCACAGGCTCTACTGTTGCGTTCCGACTCCACTCCAGCTTCCCTCGGCACTTTCTGCTTTTGAGATAAAGTCTCATGTAGCTCAGGCTAGCCTCACATGAGCTATGACATTGGGCTGCTGAGTCTCCTGCCTCCAGCTCTGGGATTATGGGCATCAAGAACCAGCACACCCTTCTGAATGGTGCTGAGGACTGGACAGAGCCCTGGCCAAGCGCTTTGTCAGCGAGCTCTGTCCTTAGCCTATCGGCACCACTTTGACTCTCTCAAAAGGAAGCCATGCTATCCCAGCCTCCATGTGTTCTTGACTCTCTCTGCTGCTGTGGCTCAGGTACCTACCTGGTCCAGGACCTGAAGAGGGCAGGCAATCCTAGATACGGGCTGCTTAAAGGATTGAATGTTAAGAAGCCAAGACCAGGAAGTCAATCAAAATGTCTACTACTGAGAGGGTTTCTCTGTGCAGCCCTGGCTGTCCTGGGACTCACTCTGTAAACCAGGCTGGTCTTGAACTCACAGAGATTCGCCTGACTCCACCTCCCAAGTGCTGGGATTAAAGGCGGGTGCCACCACTTCCCAGCAAGGTTTTGTTTTGTTGTACTAATGACAATCTTATCTCCCTCATTTCTTCATTATCATTTTTTTTTTGTTTTTGTGTGCTTAAAAAGATTCCCTGTTCTTACTTCTGCAACAGAAGTCAGAGCAATGCAGGGCCTGCACAGCCACTGTACAAGGGCGACATACAAATTCATGATGCACTCCACAATTTTTCTTTCTTTTTTTTTTTTTTTTTTTTTTTTTTTTTTGGTTTTTCGAGACAGGGTTTCTTTGTGGCTTTGGAGGCTGTCCTGGAACTCGCTTGGCACTCCACAATTTTTTAAGGTTCTCCTGGGTGCGATATAGATGCTATCTGTTTTAAGTATTGTTATTGGTCAGTGATTCCTCTTCTAGAGTACGTGTGTGTGTGCATGTGTGTGCATGGTGTGTGCATGTGTGTGTGTGTGTAGGCGTGTTCACCCATGTTTATGGAGGCCAGCTGTTCTTTTGTTGCTCTGCCTCTTGTTTCCTGAGACAGGATCTCTCAACGAACCTGGGGTTCATCAAAGCCAAACTGGCTGCCCAGTGAGCCCCAAGGTACCACTTGTCCCTCAGTGCTGCGATTGCAGGTGCATGCTATTGGAAGGCCTTTTATATGGGTTCTGGGATTCGAACTCAGATCCTCATGCCTGTAATTTATCCCACCGAGCCTGCTTCCCAGCCGCAGTGATGCCTCTTCAATTCTGTGTTTCCCAAGCCTAAGAACACCTATTTCTCTTTCATGGAGCTTAACGGAGAAGTGCATTGTGTAAATTGTAGACTAATGTAGATTAATCACCTGATGGCCAGCATCAGACCCTGAGTTCTGAATGGAAAAGAGAGAGAAAACCCCCTAAAGATGGCTACAGTAGCTTATAGGTTGAGCATCCCTACTCCCCAAATTTGAAGCATCCAGTGCCTGGAAATCTGAAACTGTTTTATTATTATTATTGTTTAAATTATTTATTTGCTTAATTTATATGGATGGATGTTTTGCACACATGTATCTATGTGCCACTGGTGTGTGTTGTGCCCACAGAGGCCAGAAGAAGGCGTTGGATCTCTTGGAACTGGAGTCAGGTGGTTGTGAGCTGCCCTGTGGGTGCTGGGAACTGAACCCAGGTCTTCTGGAAGAGCAACCAGCGCTATTAACCACTGAGCCATCTCTCCAGTCCCCACTGGTTTTCGTTTGTTTGCTCATTTTTAAAGCAATCTTGATTAGATTCCTTTTCAATTCTAGAATCAGACAGCTGCCATTCCTCATGTGAGACTAAGCTCAGTGCGTTGAGAAAAGGGGGCTGCTTCTATAGAAAACAAGCTTGCCAGACACAAGAAATGGATGTCAGATTGGTCCTTTCAAAGTTTCTGAAATGTTTGAGTGACACTACCATGCCGCAAGAGGCTCCTGTCACACCTGACCTTCGGGGTTAGGTTTCAGTCAAAGCGGAAGTCTATGGAAAGTGTTGTATCATGTCCACCAGGTTGTGGGTAAAATGTAAATGAATCTTATATTTCAACTTGGGTCCTAGTCTCAAAATGTCTCATGATGAGGGCCTGCAAAATGGCTCAATACCCAAGGACATTTGCTTCCAAGCTGGGTGACTTGAGTTTGAGCCCTGGATTCATGTGAGGGAAGGAGAAAACTGGCCTCCACATGGGAGCACGGCACGGTGTGGGCCTACTGTATACATGTGCAAACACAAATACATAAAAATAATGTAGAAAGTCTTCTTAAAATCCCACATATATGCCAATATTTAAAGATAGTCTGAAAACTAAAAATCTGGAGCATTTTGGGTCCCAGTTTTGAATAAGCGATATTTAATTTGTGTTATGATATCCTGGTTTATTATCATCAGAATTTTTGTTTGTTTTTTTCGAGACGGGGTTTCTCTTGTAAGAGCTCTAGCTGTCCCGAAGCTAGCTCTGTAGACCAGCTCTGTAGTTCAGCCTCTGCCTCCCAAGTGCTGGGATCAAAGGAGGGCATCACCACCATCACTGCTGGGCTATCATCAGAATGTGTGTGTGGGGGGAGGGGTAATTTCTTGCAAAAAATAACAGAACACACTTTTATTCTACCACATATATACTGCAAAACTCAGGTACATATGTTATTTGGGTCTTCTTTCCACAACCATTCTAGAGATGAGCATTCAAGGACTTTGAGAGCTGACTAATGTGAATGGCTAATGTGGGGACCCAGGGTCAGCCAGCCTGGCTCCAAGGTCCAAGTCTAAACCACCAACACTGTATCTCTCCTCACATTGTGCAAAGTTGTTAACAAGATGTGATTTTTATAATCAAGAAAAAAGAAAGGATTTCGTAACATTCTTGTATTTCTTAGTCACTTATTCTCTAGTGGGAAAAGGAGGTAAAGCAACATTTAGACCGTCGGGTGTGTCCATCTTCTGTGGTCCAGTTACCAGCCGATGCTAACAAATGCTATTAAAGGTGTAAACTTTCCTGAGCATGTGTGGGGGGGTGTGCCACAAATGGCCCCATTTCCTTTATTCCTTCTGTACTATTAAAACGCAGGCAGACATGAATTATGATGTCCAAAGTCTTCAATAAAATCAAGCGCACTGAGTTCCCCATAAGAAGCAGTGAAGCTGGCTCCGGGCGATGGCTCAGTGGGTAAAATCACTCACCAGGTGAGTCTAAAGGGGTTGAAGGAAAAAAAAATCACTCCCAGTGTTGTACTCTCTCCCTCCTTCCCTCCTTCCCTCTCTCCCTCCCCCCTCTCCCCCTCTCTCCTTATCCTCCTCCTAATAACAATTAAAAAGTAACAGATAAAAAGGTAACAAAGTAAAAGACCTTTATTGGTAAGTCCTAGCAAGGCTTTCAAATTGTCTCTTGGTGTCTCTCTCTTCTTGGAGTCTCTTCTACCCCTCTCTCACCTGACTAGTCTAGACCTTGCCCCTAGGAAATGGTCCCCGGCCTTTTCTGTGAAACTCACTCTGCCCGCTTTGCTTGGCATGATCCCTTCTGTAGCTCTGCCTCACCTGGCACCTTGCACCTGGGGTGGCATCTTTGTCCTGAATCATCGAGCCGCCCACCTGCTGGCTGCCAAGCCCTTCGTGGATAACTAGGTGACAGCTCTGGGAAGTAGCTACACACAAGAATGGTTGTGTAATGGGGACATTCTTTTCCCCTTGACAAACTGGGTCTCTCCAGATGAATACAGCAATGGCGTGACAATGTTCTAGGGTTGGAGCTTGGAAATTCTTATATAGAAATAATCAAATCACTGTTATTCCCAGCACTGGGAAGGTTTGAGACCAGAGACTGTTGCTAATTCAAGGCTAGCCTGGCATATATACCCAGTGAGTTCCAGGGTATCTTGGGCTAGAGTGAGGCTGTCTCAAAACAAAACAACAAAAATAAATGAAAATGAATAACAAGCAAATATCAAACTAAAATATACCCAGAACCATCCTGCCAAACTAATAGCTGCCCTTTGTAGACATTGCTTCACCTTTTTCAATGTCTTGCTAGTAAGATGAAACACCCTAGTCATACTCAGCACGCTTCCAAGTATCAGAGCCCAAGTGTCCTGAGAAGACTAGCTGGTGTGGACCCTTCCGGCCCGCATCCCTCACTCACCCCATCAAATGCTGTGTTAAGATTACAGATAAACTCATCTAGAGGCATCACGAGTGAGAAGGACATTCAGGAGTTTATAAACTTCTTTCCAGTGTTGATGTTCAGTCCACCTTATGTGGCCCAGAATCAAAATTCGCAAACATCGCCACTGGTTACAGGGAAGGGTACCTGCATGCTTGGCAGGCATGAGTGCCGATGCCTGCATTCCCTGACTGCCTGAGGGCTGCAAGATCGAGTCAAGCATGTTCCCTGTGTGCAAGTGTCAGGGAGGATCCATCAAGCCATTGTCCATGAAAACCACTTGGGGTCTGTTAGCAAATAGCAGCCTGCTTATGAATGGGTGAGCAAGGGCCTCCCTGAGTGGGCTGCTGCTTGGCGAAGGCAGCTTTGAGCAACCATCATTAAGCAGATGATACTGACCTCCCAGTTAAAGGGTGTGATGAAAGCCCGTGCATTTGAAATGCTGAAGCTAACTGTTCCTAATAAATAAAACATGGATAACTGAGTGGAGGCTCACATACGTTCACATGCATATTCATGTGTTAATGTTTAAATTTATCATGTTTAAGGGTGTTTCCTGCATGAATATTTCACTACACAAACATACACAGACACGACACCCGCCCCCAGTGTGCATACACACAGACACACTAACATATCTATCTATCTATCTATCTATCTATCTATCTATCTATCTATCTATCTACCTATCTGACACACACACAGACACAGACACCATGTACATACATGCACACACACACACACACACACACTTCACCCACTTCAATGTGTGACACTATTTTCAGGTCAAAATTACAGTATCTACTTATTCAATACATGATATTCAGACGCGCCTCTGAGCTGAAGCATGAACCTGCCAAAAGCAGCCACTTGGTTGTCTCTGCAAAGGAACAGACCGTGTGTTAGCTGAAGAGGCTTGTTTCCGAGAGTCTAGCGTAGCAATGCTTTAAACCCTTATACTGGCAAAGGGGTCTGAGAGTTCGATGCATCATTGAGCTCACGGATCTGGTTGACTGTCTCTGAGTGGCCTCAAACCAACATCCCCAAGTCACATTCATGGTTGCCTCTCAGATCTGGTGTTCAGAGTTTGTTATCAGAAAGTGGGGGATGCCTTCTTAATGCCCCCTTTTCCACTCTCGAGGCTGATTTATTCTCTGGCAGCTTCCACTTCTCCTGGAACATTCCTTTCCTGTGGCCATCCTTTGTTGGCCAAGAACCCAGGGACTTCTAGGAAAATCTATCTGATTGCCTGGCTAATGCTAGCATCCCACTCTGTCTGGACTAAGCATTTTGTGAGGCCCCAATCTTTTTCATCACCGTCCTGTCCCCAGGGATGGTGGAGCCTAGATCTAATTAGCTGTTGCATAGATGCTACTAATTATATGTGATAATGAAGAGCTAGGGATCTAGACACTAGACAAAACTCCAAAGAGCCAAGCAGAGGGCAGGAACCACTGAGACACAGCTGGAGAATTTCTGCCATCTTAGAGAAGGGACACCAGGACAGAAAACTTCATGAGAAAGCATTCCAGAGCTGAAATGTGGCAAACCTTTGTAACCCTTAGAGACAGTCATGGATCAAAGCTGTAACTTCCCCAAACTGCCTTCAAGTCGTGACTTTTTTTTTTTTTGAGGGGACAAAGCAGGGGCTTTCCTTCTCTTTCTCAACAGGAGGAAGGTGTGACTAGTCAAGTGGTGGTCATTCCGGAATCTTCCTCCTTAAGACAAAAGCAGGAGAACCCAGGCTAAGGAGTCTGGTTCTGTCTACATGTCTCTGTCTCCCCAGTGAAATGCCACTTCATGTCTTAGTCTTGGATCAATGTTAGGAACGTTTTATCAAAATGACTGGACAGATGTCATAGGGGAAAGGTTAGCCTCTACACCACCCCTAACCGGGTCCTGCTTTCTAACCCTCTCTATTTCTGTTCCTATTAAAATGGGTGCTGCCTCCCAGCCCCTCCCTTCTGTTAAAAACATTCTATTATGAGGGTTATAAGAGTGATTTCCATGAACATTTATAGTTTTATTTAAGCATAGCCCACTCTCCACATCGCCCTTGCTTGTGGAAAGCTTATACTGATAATAGAGATAATAAGTTAATTAACAAACTTAATTGATCTAGGGGTCACACGTCTGGAATCCCAATCTTAATGGTGTTTGGATCACAACAAACCTCACTTTTCTTTTTAAATAAGTGTGTGTGTGTGTGTGTGTGTGTGTGTGTGTCACTGCATGAGTGTGGGGGTCAGAGGACAGCTCTCCAGAGTCAGTTCCTTCCACCATGTGAAATCTGGCAATAGGACTCAGGCATGTGGCTTGGTGACAAGCACGTTTATCTACCTAACCGTCTCAATGACCCGAACCTCAAGTTTATTATTTGTGAAAGGTACTGAGTTTTATTCTCATCTTCTTTATAGAACTATCTTGAAGGCAGGCGATGAGGTTTTGAACTCCTTTTAAAACCCCAAAGACTTAATTTCATCTTCTACTTCCCCCACACCTCCTCCCACAAGGTTGCTACTGAAGGTGACGGCACCCCGTCTGATGTGTCTGCCTGCCAGCCTGCCTGCCAGCCTGTCTGTCTGTCTGTCTGTCTGTCTGTCTGTCTGTCTGTGCCCATTTCAACATGAAGAGACCCCCCTCCCTGTCCATAGGGTTTCTCAGTGCCCCCTAGACCTTAACTCTCAAGTTGCAAGCCACAGAATCTTGGGGACATCTGGACTCAGGAAAGCCACTTGGCAGGCGTGTATCTACAAACAGCTCAGGGACCCAGGGATGCATTGGGACTGAGCCAGTTTCCTTTCTCATGGAGATAAAAGTGCTAAATCTGTATGGCCGAACCCGAGGCAGAAGGGTGAGTGAAGTGAATATGGCAATTGATTGGGTGGTAATGTTTGGTGAGGATTAGAGAGGAAGCCAGACTCCTGACAGGGAGGGGGTCCATCTCCATTTTAGAAGCCTGGAGCTGCCCGGGGCTTTTAAATGCTGAAGAAGGTCTGTCAGGCCTGCGATGGGCTGGCTAAGTTTCCCTTTTTTTCCCCATGGCTTTAATAGAATATCAAAGGGACTGGTCTTTTGTGGATTTTGAAAAACAAAATAAATGAATACCAATTGCCCTTTAAGTCTGCAAGTTTTATCCACTTCTCAGAACCGTGAAAAGGTTAAGAAACAGTTTTTGTTGTTGTCTTTGAAAGAAAGGTTTGGGACTGCAGAAAGCACACCTGAGTGATAATAGCAGTTGTTTTCCCTCCCTCCCTCCTTTACTTTCTTCCTATACTTCCTAGACCATCGCTTGTCCAATTCTGACCATTTTGTAATATAAAAACAAGAGGAAAAAACCCTCAGAGATTCCCTTCTGCTTTGGAAAGTTCTTCAGCCTTAGTTAGCCTTTTTCCTGTTTTCCTTTCAGACTGCCTTTGCTTCAGCTCATACTCAATGTTTGCATTTCAGCCAAAGACTCCACACACAATAGTCTACTCTCATTTTTGCCTAGTCCCAACAAGGTTTTCTTTTATCAGAATTTCTAGTTTAGTAACTTGGTATGTTGGGTTCAGGAAGTTGTTCAAAAATTGTACTATGCAGATATATACTATCCTATCTATCTATCTATCTATCTATCTATCTATCTATCTATCTATCTTATCTATCTTGTAAATCCCATCTTCTCCTCTATTTTAATTTCATTTAGCAAAATAGTAGACATTTTCAAATCACACACACACACACATATACACACACACACTTCTTGAAATCCTATTAGAAAATCACACAGAACTACCACTGTTTTCTATTTACGTTCTTTAGGCAAGTTCCATTTCAAAGAAAAAGTTTCAACAAAGGATGTAAGAAGGTTGTTTTTAAAAGCCATTTTAAAGCAACTGATTCTCTCAGACCAGATGGGCTGTGCATGGTTAAGCATCAGCCAAAATTCTGCACGGTCACTGCAAGTAGTAGTGTGCTTGGTTTAAGCATTGTAACTCAACATGAGATGTCTAGCTTCCAATTCCTAGATCAAAAGTGATGTAAATGTAAGTTCTACATTTTGATTTTATTGCGTGTGTCTTGTTGCGGATATGTACATATGAGTGTAGGTGCCCACAGACCAGAAGAGCACATCACACGCTGTGGGTTCTGGGAAAGGAACACGGGTTCCTTACAAGAACAGCCGGAACTATTACCCATGGGCTGTGTTGTTCTTTTGCTTCAAATGGCAGGATAAAGCTAGAAGGGGTCCTGCGTGGGGGACCATGGCGGATTCCATGACTAGCGAGGGTGACCGAGGCAGGGTGGTGGTGGTGGGGGGACGGGACACAAACTCGCCAGGCAGACAGAGCTTGAGTAAGAAAGGGTAAGGAAGGGGGAAGGAAAGAGAAAAGAGATGCAGAGACGCAGAGGGAGGACAGAAGAGAAGAGGGAGACAGGAGCAGAAAGAGGAGAGCAGAGAGAGAGAGAAGCCCAGGAAAAAGAAAGGAAAGGACAGAGAGAGAGCGAGCAAAGAGAGCATAAGTGGGCAGGGGCCTGTCTTTTAATGGGGTCCTTTGCACCTGGTACAGACTAAGCAACCTTGGAACCCTGGGCTGACCAGGGTACTGCCTGAGTGCATTCTGCCAGGTGACAGGGGCAGCCCAGCATAATGCCTGAGTGCTTACAAACTGTCTCTCCAGCCCCAGTGTAGATTAGCAGTATGTTAATACTGACATGAGGTAGGTCTTTTTTTTTTTAGACAACGTTTCTCTGTGTAGTCCTAGCTGTTTTGTCCTGGAACTCACTTTGCTGACCAGGTTGGCCTCGAACTCAGAGATCCACTTGCCTCTGCCTTCTGGGTGCTGGGATTAAAGGCATTTGCCACCACTATCCAGCTGAACTAGAACAATTCTAAGTAAAAATAAAATTTTATGTATGAAGTAATCACCGGAGGAAGTTTCCAAACCTCAAGGATTGCAATAATTTCCCACGAAACACAAATCTGGGGCCATAGTTAAGTGAAAGAAAGGTATAGGCATGAGCAAGCTGACTGAGTTTCAGATGAACGCACATTTACCCTGTTCACATTCTTGCAAGGTTTACTTTTGCTTGGAAAGAATAGAATGGTTTATTTGAGGAAAAAAAAACTGGAAGTCAAGGAAAATCAAATACTTTACTTAATAATTAAAGGCAAATTTAAAGTTACTTAAACTAAGTTTAAGCTATTTTTAATTAAAATGAATCTTGAAGCTGGGCAGTCCTAGAGACAGGAGGATCTCTGTGAGTTCAAGGCCAGCCTGGTCTACAGAGCAGAACAGTCAGGGCTACACAGATAAACTCTGTCTCAAGAAATAAAACAAACAAGCAAACAAAATGAATATTGTTATCCTTTTTTGCTAAACTCTGAAGGTAACAGAAAATACCAGAAACAACCCAAAAACTTAGATTATATGTGGTGGGATGTATTTATGTATTTACTTATAATTGGGAAAGTCTGCATGCTATTCTCATGATATTAATGGATTTTATGGAATCTCTCAATATAGTTACTGATTGGAAACATGCAGAAAGAGTTGTTTTGCATATTGAAACTGCTGAATTTATATCAGATGATATAGAAATGACTTTATTATTTATTCAGTTACAAGAAACAATCAGGAACGGGAATCATTTTATATATATATATATAATACACATTCAGTTCCATACAGGTCTGCCAGACCCTCTAGCACAGGGTAATAATGAAATTGATCAACTATTGATAGGAAATGTGCTGGAGGCCTCAGAATTTCATAAAAAGAATCATGTCAATAGCAAAAGTTTGAAAAGATTTTTCCATCACCTGGCAACAAACCAAGGAAATTATAAGGAAATGTCCTACTTGTTCTTTATATAACCAAACTCCATTATCTGCAGGAAGTAACCCAAAGGGTACTCAAAAGAATGAAATCTGGCAGACAAATGTGTTTCATTTTGTAGAATTTAGAAAATTAAAATACGTACACCACACCATTGACAACTATTCAGGTGTTCAATGGGCAACTGCTTTGAGTTCTGAAAAGGCTGACTCTGTAATCACACATTTGTTAGAAGTTATGGCCATCATGGGGATACCTGTATAAACTAAGACTGACAATGTTCCAGCATATGTCTCTAGTAAAATGAAACAATGTTTTTTGCTTATTACAATGTAAAATATATTACAGTTATACCACACAATCCTACAGGACAAGCTGTTATAGAAAGATCAAATGGACCTCTAAAGAAAATGCTAAATAAACAGAAAGGGGTAATAAAGACTCCCAGAAATAGATTGAATAATTCTTTATTAACTTTGAATTTTCTAAATGCTAATGAGAAAGGGACAATAGCTTCTGAGAGATATTGGATAAAAAAAAAACTACAGAATTAAATCAGCCTGCATACTTTAAAGATGTGTTGACCTCAGAATGGAAACCAGGACACGTGTTATGTTGGGGAAGGGGTTTTGCTTTTGTTTCCACAGGGGAAGAAAAGATATAGATAACATCAAAATTGATAAAGATTAGGTTTGAATAAGAGAGACCTCTTGATTAGAAGTGGTGACAGTTGATCAAACAGTATGGTCGTTCAATCTAAACCAACTAACAAATGCTTTTCATTTGATCAGATATAACTTGCCATAAGGGAACATCACCAAAATTAGGGTTGGGGAAGGGTTTTGTTTTTGTCTTTTCAGGAGAATGAAGGTATCCAGCTGAGGAATCTGGAGATCACTGGACAAATGAGACATCTGAAGAAAAAGGACGAATCATTCAGAAAAAAAAGTCCCAAGAAAAATAGTGAATTGGCCTATTAGTATATCACATCTCCAACAGGATAGAACTCCATAACAATTCCCAAATGCTTGTTTCTGCTTTTGTCTACAGACATATACTGCAAATTCTCTTTTTGTAGTCCCAGTACAATTAAAATTTAAAGCTGGCTTTGAATTTGGAGCGTGGCTCTCTCCTTCTCTAAACCCAAGCATGCTTGTTAAAGTTTAATCCAAAATCTCTGTCTCATGTCAGAAGAGCCATCTGATATGAGACAGAAAAAAATCCAAAATTAAGGGACTATTGTATTGCCACTAATTTCATAATCCTTTGATTTTATTTTGATTTTTTAACAGCTTTTTTAAAGATATCAATATTATCTCAAAATTTATAAGATAATTATATATATATATTAAAGTTTTTGTACTGTTATTAATTGGTCATATAGAGTATGAACTAATTCTAGAAAAAGGCTTCATCTAGCTTCCCATACATGATTTTGGGTTTGAAACTCTATGAAGTAACTAGGAATTAATTTTTGCTTTGATTTTGTTTTGTTTGTTTGTTTTTCTAGACAAGGCTTCTCTGTGTAGCCCTGGCTGTCCTGGAACTTACTCTGTAGACCAGGCTGGCCTCAAACTCACAGAGATCTGCCTGCCTATGCCTCTCCAATGAGGAATGTTTAAGTTTTCTATAGTGAACCATGACCACACCTAACAGTTTCCTTTGAAGTGTCCAAAAGGAAGATGGGGCCCCACAACGACAATTTCACCAGGACTGAGACACCACCACCAAGCTGAAAAACACCACCTAAAGATCGGCTGTGGACTACAAACTGCTCAGGACAATTTCGAGGTGGCTAGCTGAGATGACCCAGCCTCACAGACTACTCTAGCCAGGACTTGAGACAAGCCCTGCACTTTCCCGTTATGCAGAGTCTGGATAACAAATGATACAGCTACCCTCCCAGGACTTGATAGTTAATTCAATTTTTTCTTTTCAGGATCCCCTAAAGATGCATTGCCTCCAGACAGCAGGAAGTAAATTTAAGAATACAATGCTCACATTCCTAAGAGATGGGGGTGGGCGGATCTTGGTTGTTCAGTGGGTTATGGATATTTGTCATTGTTTAGGGGGGGGCAGCCAGATGTTTCTGTCATTTCTCACATTTTTTGTAAGTCTATTGCTTGTACTTCCTGATTACTCAGGTAATATTATTATCTTTCTCTGATCTCTGGTGGAGTTGAAGACTTTATAGTTATGATTTTCCTTGTTACCGGATTCAGAAAATAGATTCACTAAAGCGATGTAAAATGTATAAAGGTGAGAGACATAAAAAGATAATTTTGGAGTTGGTAATGCAAGTTAGGATAGAAAGTGAATTAGGTACAACATTTTGATAGATAGTGGAGGATTTTCTCTGAATCTATCAATTGCTAATGGACTAGATGTTAGTACTCAGGCATCTGTACTGGCCTGTCCTTGGGGTTCTGACAGGATATGCCAGCAACTGTAGCCACTAAGAGCACCACCTGTACACATTCACTACGTTCCCTTTTAAAAGGGCCCCGCCCACCTCCCATCCTCTTCTCTCTTTCTCTCACTCTCTATCTGTTCCTCCCTTTTATCTCTCTCTCTCCTCCTCCTTTCCTCTCTCCTGCTGCTCCTCTTCCCAGAGGGTGGTCTCCCCAGTGCCCTTTCTCCTTTATATGATCCCCTTCCCTAATAAAACAAAAACAAAAACCTGCTGCTTGAAACTGTCACATGGCATCTTTCTCTCATGGGCCACTTTTCTTAAATTACAACTCTAGACATTGTTGATGTATTTATTGCCTGTATATATTGTATAGAGTTATTGTACTTGTTGTATATAGTTTTTCTTATAGTAGTTATAACCTTCTTTATTTTAGATTAAGAAAAAGGGAAAATGTGGTGATATTTTGTTTATGGTCTAACAAATAAAGCTTACCTGAAGATCTGTGTGTAGTAGCCCGGAGCTTTGATGAGATGGGTTTTTGGGTTGAAGATTTTAGGAGTTAGGTATGCTTTCTGCTATCTTCCATTTTCTCCTATCTGAATGTAGAAGGCTCCACAGTCCTAAGGGACAGTTACGGTGGTCAGCTATCCTGGTTTGGTTAGGACTGAGGGAATTCCCTGACTGCTGGACTTTCAGCATCAAACCTGTGACATCTCCAAGTAAAATGGGATGGTTGACCACTAAGAGATGCTGAATGGTCAAAAGCACCTGCGTTGGATGATTGTGTGACTGTTAAATGAGTCAGTAAAAATTCACAGTTACTTTGTAATGAAGAGTGGAAGGTGTGATGTCTTCCTACACCCAGGGTAAGGGTCACCACCATCTCTCCCGTGACAAAGTATAGACTCTCGTCCTGAATTACTTAATCCAAGTTTAGTGGAACACAAAAGCTTTCAGAACGAAGGCTCTTTGCCCAGGGATGAATGCATCTGTGCTTGGATTTGAGGAAGAGCAGACAGCTGTGTAGATCCATGGCTGGTGACAGCTATATAGATCTGTGATTGGTGATAGACCGAGGGGGAACCAGCAAGGCCTGTCTACTCAGATTCTTCTTGGCCTCTTCTGTGCAGCATTCCTTCCCCCCGGGGATGGGGCAGAACCCTTCTGGAATGACTCTCTTCCCCAACTTTATGGCTTGCTTTAGGGGAGAGTTCTAATTCCACTAACTGGCCTCTGGTTTCAGTGGCTCCTTTCTGAAAGACAAGGAATCTTAGAGAGAGGATGGGGAAAGGTCAATCCGAGATCCTTCTCACCCTCTCAGTTAAAAACACTCAGCATTCAAAAGGCCAGATATTGTAGGGTACTATGTTTGGAGTCCTGAGAAATGCAGTCCACCGATTTTACTCTACCATGCCAAGGAATCATGGCATGGCAGGTGGCCATGTTAGGACCATGATGTCAATGAGCAGATACATTCCCAGCTCCCACCTCCACCAACCATGTGACCTGCCCCATGGTCTTGGCTGGCTTCTGTAATTGGAGTAGAGTAATGATTCTCAGAGTGTGGCCCAGTGATCATGAGATACCCTGACAGCCTTAGAGAGTGAACACCACAATGACAAGACTGTCACAATGCCAAGCATAGTTACCTTTCTCTCACCCTCAGGAGTATGTGGTGGAATCTTCTTGAAGGGAAGATGTGAACGGACGCCAAGGCTCTTGTAGCCAAGGAAAGGGAACAGTGATTGTTCATTCTGATGCTTCCAGTTCTTCTTTTTCTTTTTAAATTTATTTGCATTGGTGTGAAGGTGTCAAGTTCCCTGGAACTGGAGTTACTGACAGCTGTGAGCTGCCCTGTGGGTGCTGGGAATTGAACCTGGATCCTCAGAACAGAGCAGCCAGTGCTCTTAACTGCTGATCCATCTCTCCTGCCCAGTTTTTCTTGCTTTTAGTTTTCCAGTGCAGTCTGTATTAGTAACCCACAAAACCCAAATCTCTGTTGGGTTCATGAACTATTTTTGAGAGCATCTGAGTCTCAAGGCCAGGATGTTTGACAGCGACTGAACTAGATAATTTCTAAGGTTTTCTATACGTTGCCATGTCTCTGGGTTTGACTGAGATCTGTACAATTTTTTAATCAAATTTAAGTTCATTAATTTTGTGAGGGAGGCACACACGTGGGGGTCAGAGAACAACTCATGGGAGTAAGCTCTCTCCTTCCAACATGTGGGTTCAGGGGATTGAACTCAGGGCTGACGGTATGCTCCTTCACTCTATAGACCATCTTGACAATTTGGTCAAGTAAATATATCATGTACTCTGGTCACGTTCATGCGCCTCTGCCTTCTCTTGTCCCTTCTTCCCCTTTCCTTTTCCAAATAGCCCTACTTCAATTTTCACGTCGTGTGTGTGTGCATATACCCTAGATTTGGAGCCCATTCTCAGGAGAATTCTTTCCAGTAGCGTCCACACCTCCTATTTTGTGAGTGGGGAATTGTAGTAATTCTTTCTCTGCCGAGCCAGTTGCCTGAAGCAATTCATCAAATAGCAATATTAAAGTCTCTTTTCCCTTCCTGGGAAAGAAAGGCATTCTGCCATCCCAGCAGCCTCACCGGCCGGCAAGCCTGCTGGAGTCATGAGGGCTGGATAGAGACGTCGTGTATTGCACACACACACACACACACACACACACACACACCTGAGGCAAGTACACATTTGGTTGGTCTCTCTTGCTTATTGCCCTTCAATAACTTCCCTGAGGGCCTCAGCTTAGGCTCCACTCACACACAGGCCTGCAGGCCTTCCTCGGCCTCTCCTCACTGCCCAGGCCTCACCTGCCTGGGATCCCCCTGAGGCTCTTTGCTGAGCTCTCCACAAGCTGCTGCACTGTGGCCCTGTCCCACCTCCAATTTAGACACATTTTTCCTGACCTGGTTTACAGTCTAAGTGCATCTGTGCGTCTTACCCCTCAGCCACTCACCTGCTCTTCATGCTTCCGGGATGACCGCTGGATCTGGAGGGAGAAGCCTTACCACTTATCTAGAGGATCTTGATCCCCATGTGACTAGCCTCTGGCAACAAACTCTACCCACCTACTGATTTCGATGAGAATTGAGCCAGTTTTGTTCATTGCCACCACCGTCATCGCTGTACTTTATTTATTGTGTGTGTGTGTGTGTGTGTGTGTGTGGTGCACGCATGCACATGTGTGTGTGCCCATGAGCAGGCATGTGGAGGCCAGGATCAGGTGTTTTCCTCTGTTGATGCCTGGTTTAGGACCTTGAGAAACCCAGGTCTCTCGAGGAAAGGTAATCTCACTTTAGCTACCCCTAACTGGCCAGCAAGCTTGCAAGATAGGCCTGTCTCTGCTCCCCAGTGCAGGGGCTCATGCATGTCCAGCTAGGCTTGCCTTCTGACTGAGTGCTGGGGTTTGAACTCAGCAAGAGCCCTTACCCACAGAAGCTTCTCCCCAGTCTCAGCCTCATGTCCTTTACCTCTGAGCTCTCTGGGGTGGTATAGTCATGGATGTGAGAACAAACCCCAAAGCTGCTTTAACAGAGTCGTTCTTACACCTGTGTGCGGGATTACACCCCAATACCCCATGGCACATTTGAATTAGAACCAGCGCCAACAGCACAGGATACTGTGTTTCATTTGATCCAACGCGGTTCAGTTCAAACTGCTAAACACCACGAGCTGAACGTGGGCAGAGGCGATCTCAATTTGAAGGTCAGAAAGTTACTACCTCTGTTTTCTGAGGAAACAGGATAACTTGGGGACAGCAAATGGACCACACTGTAAGCTCAGGTCGCAGGTGGAATGTGCAGGCTGCCGCAGTGCACCAGGGCCCAGGAGGGAGGAACCAGGGGAAAGTTCCAGAAGAGAGAAGACAAGCCTGACAGTAAAAGTAGGTTCATCTTACTGTCTAGCCCAAGCCCCAGGAGACCAGAGGCTCAACAAATACCTGTCAAATGAATATCATTATGATCCCTTAAGGTGGTTAGGTCTGGGAAGAAATGATGGACGAGAAAGAATCGAGGTTGAGCGCACACTGCAGAATGGACAGGCTTGAACGAGACCCAGTGTTGAGCACTCCCAGCACTCTGGAGGTGGAGGCAGGAGGATCAGAAGCCCAACATCATGTTCAGCTCCATAGAGTTTGAGGCCAGCCTGGGCTACAGGAGAGTCTTAAAAAACGAATGAGTGAATGAATGAATGAATAACGAAATGAAAACATGCTAAAGATGAAGATGGTAAGAGTCCACTGAAGGCATCTGAGCAAAGAATGGCAGCTGACTCACTTCGAATTGTCTCCTTGCACCAGCAGTTTTAGCGTTTCAATTGCAGTTATTCTCTAGAACGGGGTTCTCAACACGTGGGTCGTGACCCCCTTGGGGTCATATATCAGACACCCTGTCGATTGATATTTACATTATGATCCATAACGCTAGCGAAACTCCAGTCATGAAATAGCAGTGAAATAATCTTATAGTTGGGGTCATCGCAACATGAGGAACTGTTTAAAGGGTCGCAGCGTTAGGAAGGTTGAGAACCACTGCTCTAGAGCTATATAGTCTTTGTGGCAAACATAGTTGTGTGCCTCAGGTCCCCTTCAAGGAGGGCGGGCCTCCCCGCTGGGAGGGTGTTGGTCTGTCTACGGCCTCAAATCAGCTGTCTCCTCCTTCACGCTTGGCCTCTGTGACAGAGTCACCTGGCAAGTACCCATGTCCTTCTGTGTGTGGTGGGTGGGGTGAGGGCATATTCAATACAAGGTTGGTCATGTTGACCCAGTGTCAGCCAGCCCTGTGGGAGGTTACCTGCCACCTGGTTAACCTCAGGCTGGCTGAGCTAAAGCCTTTTATCGAAGTTTGACTTACTTGCCTATTTATCTCTGCTTTTTTTTTTCTTCTCTCTCTTGTAGGCCATCTCAGTTGGAGGGCCTCAGCCCTTGAAACGAAGCTACGTTTTTCTGCTAGCAGTTTTCTTCAAATGCCTCCTTCCTTGACCACAATGGTAATCCTTTATTCCCGATGCCGGCTCTGTCAGGTCGCACCTCCAGGAAAGCGGGGGTCATCCTTGCTTGCCTCACTACTCACTCCCTAGCACTGAGCATACAGTCTGTATTCCGTAGGAGCTCAGTTTGCCACTGTTGACGAGAATGAGGACTTGGGGAGGTAAATATTTTGTTTCCATTATTAGGCTCCAATTGTCTTCTCTTAATTATTCAACTGTATGAGATTTCCCCACAGAAATACTGTGGCAATGCAGGCTAGAGAGACGGCTCAGTGGTTAAGCGTGTACTGCTCTTTCAGAGAATGTGGGTGTGCCCCCCAGAAGTCCTATCTGGCTGCTCACGCCTGCTTTGCGACTCCAATCCAGGGCATCCAACACCTCTGGCCACCGTGAGCTTCCGTACACACGTGGCGCACACACACACACACACACACACACACACACACACAGTTTTAAAATGTACCACAGAGACTATTTCCAAACAGGATTTTAGAGATTAGTAGTCAGTGGGAAAAATCTCCTTGTATTGCTTGCTAAGGTTATGCTTAATTTTCTTCAAGAAATCTAGAGCCTGAGTCCTCTTCCAGGAATGGAGAGTCCATCACCTTCTGCAGGGCCCTGAGCCCAAGGGCTGGGAGAAAAAACAAAACAAAAACAAAAACAGAAAACAAAAAAGAAAAGAGGGCGGTGTCTGAGTTTTGCCCACCTAGCTACTTCATTTGTGAACTCACTCTTTAAAGCTAAGCCCTAGCGACGTGCTCTGACCTCATTAAGAACCCATAGCTCTTCGTGTGAAGATGTTCCATCTTGAAATGTGGCAAAGGTGTGAAGTGTTGAAGACTCGCTCTCTTTAACACTTGCTCTACAAACTCACTTGTGAGAGAAACAAACGGGGGCATGGCCAAGGCAGGCATCACCAACACGACTGCCTTCCACTCTGCGGCTTCACCCTGGATAGACGGCTAGGTTACAGACTTCAGGGTGCAGGCTTTGTAGCTTTTACCCTTTAAACCCGCCTGGCCGGCTTAAAAAGCCATAAATGTACCCTCTCAATATAAATCTAATTGACAACTCCGAAGTTTGAAGAGAAAAACTATAAAATAATCATATACTCAGATATCTTGACACTTGCTTTTGTGGTTACGGCTCTTCTCATGCTATTCTGGAAGTGTGTGTGTGTGTGTTTGTGTGTGTGTGGTGTGTGTGTGATATGTGTATGTGTGTAGTGCTTGTGTATGTGTGATGTATGTATGGTGTGTGTGCCTGTGGTGTGTCTATGTGTGTAGTGCATGTGTATGTGTGATGTGTATGTGTTTGTGTGTGTATATGTGTGATATGTGTGTGTTTGTGTGTGTATGTGTGTGTGGTGTGTTTGTGTGTGTGGTGTATATGTGTGTGGTGTGTTTGTGTATGTGTGTGTGGTGTGTATATGTGTGTGGTGTGTTTGTGTGTGTGGTGTGTATATGTGTATGTGTGTATATATGTGTGTGGGGTGTGTGTGTGTGTATGTGTGTGTGGTGTGTGCAGTTCAGAGCCTGAGCATCACTCTCCTGCTGCATTGCCTGCTTTCTGCTGTGTGCTTAGAAACCCTGCTGTGTCTACATAGACACTAACACCCATCGCTCTGAAGAAGCATTTAGACTCAGACAGTAACCTGAACCTTGGGAGCAGACTCCTCTCCTTCCAAATCCTACAGTTGATTGCAGAGACCTTTTCTTACTATATAGAATTTACCCTCTTATTCATTTGTCTGAAAGATTTTCTTTTTATGTGTAGGAATATTTTGTCTGCATGTGTATCTGTGCAGTGACTGCAGAGGCCAGAAGAGGGCATGGCATCTTCTGGGACCTGTGTTATGGATGATTGTGAGCTGCCACGTGTATGCAGGGAACTGAACCCAGGTCCTTCGTAAGAGCAGCCAGTGCTCTTAACCACTGGGCCATCTCTCTAGTCATGATTTTAGAGACTTTTCAGACTCCACTAAAATTTCCCTCTGATGTGAGAAATTGTCAGCTTCACACTAACAATGAGTTGGTTTAGAAAACCCCTTTTATTTAACTGTAGCCCAACAGGAGCTGTGGAGACTATTGTGCTCGACACCCCCCAGTTAGTGGGGTGCAGTATCCTAAGGAGTCAGCGTCAGATGGACTGTTTGCTGAGGGCAGAATTAGTCCACGGAATAGCTCTCCCAGGAAGACCACTATGCATGTATATGTGGGTCCAAGCGTGAGTGACTGGATCCTCCAGAGCTGGAGATCTCGGTGGTTGTGAGCGCCCGATGTGGATGCTGGGTCCCGGCTCTGGCTCTTTGTAGGAGCAGTATTCTCTCTTTCCTGCTGAGCCAATCTTTGTTGCTGTTGTTGGTTTTTCCCGACAGGGTTTCTCTGTGTAGCCCTGGCTGTCCTGGAACTCACTCTAGACCAGGCTGGCTTTGAACTCAGAGATCCACCTGCCTCTGCCTCCCAAGTGCTGGGGTTAAAGGTGAGCGTCACCACCACCACTGGGCTTCTGCTGAGCCAATTTTTCCAGCCCCTTCAACAGTGTGTATTCAGTAAAAGTCAGAACTATATTTGCATTCCCTTTAAATATTTTGCAATTTTGTTATTGTTTAAGGATGCAATAGGTAACTGAGGTGCGAATCTAATTATCTTTGGGATCAGTTGACAATGAATTACCCACATGGTTGAAGGTGCTAAATTCTCTTGTTGGTTTGGTAAATATTTATTAATCTCCCTTTTGCATACCTGGCTCTATCCAAGGTGCCAGAGACATAGCAGCAGCCCAGGCAGAAATAAACCACCCCATAACAAACATATAATTACATGTTGTGCTAAGAATTCTGAGAGTTCACCTGGCAGACTGTACCAGGTTCTAGTGCAGTAAATAGAAACAGTTCTAGACACGTTTACACATAGTGTGGAAGAGCACAAGGAATAGGGTGTTTGTAAAATCTTTGGAAGGGTTGGAGAAGTTGACTTAATCAGAAGTGTTTATGAACATGACCCTTAGGGCTGGAGAGACGGCTGAGTGGGTGAAGGTATTTGTTACACAAGCCTGGCACACTGTTTGATCCCCGAAACCCATGTAAAGGTGGGAGGAGAGAACTGATTCCTTGAAGCTGTCCTCTGACCTCTGACAAGCTGTGGCACGTGTACCTTCCACACCCTACAAATACACATACACACACAACAGTGCAAATACACAAAAAGGAATATGACTCTCAGAACACAAGGATGGACTTTGTGGGGAAGCTGACCGACAAGACTGGGCCAGAGTGAAGAGCCCAAGTACAGAAAAGACACCCAAGTCTGTGATACACGGTTCGGGAAGTCGGATGGAGACGCCGCCGTGGCTTCTGACGGCTTTGCATGTACTGTGCCCTCTCAGGAATCACAGAAGACAATTTTTTAATGTAGAACATGAGAAATTTGTAAGCACTGGGAGAGTGAGGAAGAGAGAATGAAAGTTGAGAAATCAATGCCCTCTTGAAGTTTGCCTTCAAGTAAACCCCGAGGCTCTGTAGGTTTTATCACGACCCAGAGGTTAGGTTCTGAGAACAAGCATTCCGAGAAAACCAGCTAGACCCTGCTTGCCTTGTCCTTTGTGAGCCTGTCTCTGAAGCCTGTCACGTCTACCATGGGCATGCTCACATTCAAGGCCAAGGAACAGTCTCTACTTTTAATTAATTAAATTTAATTAATGTCTACTGACATTATTTCAGTGTTTCTGTCTTCACTGAACTCCCATTTCATATCCTGTGCTGAATTTGTTTTTGTGTGTTTTGTGTGAGATGTGTGGATGTTTTGCTCACGTGCATGTCTGTGCATCCCATGTGTGCCTAGTGCCCGGGTAGGACAGGAGAGGACATCAGATGCCCTAGAATTGGAGTTACAGAGCTACAGACAGTTAGTTACAAGCCACCATGTGGGTTATGGGACTCGAACCTGGGTCCTCTGGAGAAATAGCCAGTGTTCTTAACCACTAACCCATCTCACAAGCCCCTATACTAAGTTTCTTATTTCTTTTTTTCTTCCTTCCTTTTTTGTTTTTGGTCTTGTTGTTGTTGTTTTGTTTTTGTTTTTGAAAGGGTCTCACTATGTAGCCCTGGGTATCCTGGAACTCACTCTGTAGACCAGGTTGGCCTCAAACTCACAGAGATCTGTCTGTCTCTTCTACCAGAATGCTGGGATTGAAGGTGTGTGCTCTCACACCCGGCTTGAATTTCTTATACTATTCAGTGGTCTACTTGAATTTGTTTATGAGTTTGCTTATGCCCTCTTTGATCTAATTAATTTTAGAATCTCCCTTCTGACTTTTGTTGGGATTTCATGTCTCTCACTATCACCGAGGGCCACTACTGTGGGATTGGCATTTGCTTTCAGCAATGGAAGGTATCGTGCTTTCCTGAATTTTATTTCTGTGTTGGGACTTTTATAGCTAGGGTCATGACTTTTTAAATTATAAATATTTGTTTTATTTTATACGTCTGTGTGCATGCCTGAAGAAATACATGTCATCACATATGTGCAGGAGCCCACAGAGATCAGAAGAAGCATCAGATCTCTGGGAACTAGAGTTACAGATGATTGTGAGCTGCATGTGGGCTCTGGGAACTGAACCAGACTCCTGTAGAAGACCAGTGCTCTTAACCACTAAGCCTTTTTGAGACAGTGTGTTAACATTTAGCTTTGGTTGTCCTGGAAGCTACTACATAGACCTGACTGACCTCGAGCTCACAGAGATCCGCTTGCCTCTGCCTCCCAAGTGCTGGGATTAAAGTCATGCCTCACCACACCCTACTACACTACCACCATAGGATAAAAACCCCAATCTTCCTTTCCAGAGGAAAGAGTTTTAAGGCATGATCAAGAGATCTCAGGGGATGGAGAAGGTTTAGCATTCTACAACCAAATATCTAAGATTTCTGTCTCTTTATTCAAATCTTCTGTTTATTTTGTAGATTTTTAGATTTTACCCAACAAAAGGTAGTTTTTAATTATGCTTTAGTTCGGAGGTTAACATGTATCGCTATCATTCAAAATATGTTTACCTGACTTTGGCCATTACTAACTTCCATTTGTAAGATATCTTGTCTTAGTAACTAATGTTACACACTAATACCAAATAGTCATTGCAGTCTAGCAGGCATCTGATGTATATATTTATCATTGAATAATTTAATAAATAAATGCAGGATTTAGCATCAAGAGAAGGTGTTGGGACTCAGGATAAGGCAGACACAAACAAGATACCACTCCATCACCGTTCACTCTTCATTTGAATATCATTGAGCTTGATGTTTTAATTCTACTAGCTCCTTGTGGAAAGATACACTTTTCTTTCCCCACAAAATGAATTGAACCTTAGTGTCAACATTAGTGGCATAAATCTTGAATGGGCATGAATGTGTCTTAACTGAGGAAAGAAGAGTGGAAGGAATGGGTGACCACTGACAGTGTGTCTTTGGATGGCCAGGTTAAGAATGATGTATTTGAGTCTGGTGCCTGAGACTACGCTGTCACCCTAACAGTTGCACGTGGGAACCCAAGTGGATTAAGCAGGTACAAGATCTGCACAAGCTCAAGCAGGACAAAATCCCAGAATGGAGAGGGGAGAGAGGCATGAAGCCCCACCCTCCGCAGAGGAGGTAGCTGATATAGTTGCTGGGAGAAAGGACATTTTCTGTAAGGGTGTGGCCCCTGCCTGGCAGGTAGACTACACTGCAGGGGAAAGCCACACACCCAAGAATATACAGGCATCAAAAACTGGACTTGATCTTTTTTTCTTAAAGAAGCAGATGTAAAGTTGGATAAGTAGGGTGAACGAGGAGGTGTTGGAAAGAGGGGACAGATGTGATCGAAATATATTACAGGACTCTCAAAGAACTGATAAAACTTTTGAAAAAGTGATCTATTTATTTATTTATTTTTACATTTCAATAGTTTACAAAATTTACTCTCAAAGAACTAATAGAACTTTTGAAAAAGTGATGTATTTATGCTTCTCTTTACTTTCCAATAGCTTACAAATTTTTAACGATAATGAATTACTTACAGAAAGGTGAAAAAAGGAACCAGAAAAGTGACAAAACATTGGTGTTTTTCAATTTGCTAAAAACTAGCGTCTTGCTGCTTACATTAGAAGACATGAATTAGAAATATAATGTCTATGGCTTTATAGTTAGGCACAAACCAGTTAAGCTGCACTTCCCCCCTGACACTGGTACAGTTGGTGAAATTTGTACTTTCTCGCTGCGTTGGTATAGCCGATGAAATTCACATTTTAAACCAGAAGTGTGCTTTTCCTATCGCTTTGGAGCATTTCCTGATTTTATTCTTTGGGAATTTCACACACTGTGTTTCGATCATATCCATCCCCGGCTCTATCCCTTAACACCGCCTGAATCTGCCCGCTTCCACACCACTGCCAGCCCGGCGTGAACAGAAGAGACAGTGTCCTGTGTACACGTGGACCTCTGACCTTAAGTCCAAGCCAAAGTAACTGTGATGGTCATGAGCTTTAATGTGTGTGATGTGCCCACTCTGCCCACTGCCACCAGGACTCTTACTGACGTCACTGTGTTAAGAAACCTAAATGGGGTAGCACATGACCAGACACATTAGACAGCCCCATCTACATCAGATAATAATACTCATTATCAGCAAACTGTTTTGAAGAATAGCTCCCAGGTCCTGGCCGGGTTCTCTCAGCCCCCTGTGGGTGGCTATCTTCTGCACAGAGCGAGCTGGGGCCTTCACCTACCTCTTTTAGATCAGATAGGATCCCTGTGGTCTCCTTCCTGAGCTGAGAAGTGTCAGTCTACAGGGCCTAGACCAAACACTGACGATTCCAGGTCCATACTGCATCCAGAACCTTTGCCAAGTGGCCAGACTTGGTGGGTGCCTCTGGGGACCATAGATCACCTCAGTAAGCATTGCCTTATATTTTTAACTTGGACACTCCCCAGCTAAAACAACCATGAAGAAGTTGGCTATCTGGTACAAAGGCCTGATGCTCCAAATTATAGAAACCCTGGAAGTTTCTATATGTAGCCTGCTCATACAGTAAGGGAGCCACATTAATAAAGAAATGGAGAAGAGAGTGCTTTACTTTTTTTTTTTTTTTGCTAAATTAAATTATCTACTGCCAAAATGCACTGTTAGTATTTAGCATTATTATTACATTAGCTGTCTTCATCCCGATTGGCAATGGTTTCCATTTCATCTTTTTTTTTCTTATCAGTATCTCTAGAACCTCTCATATAAGTTGTGCATAATAATGATTGATTCTTGTCCTTTTGGCTAAGAACAAGTACTACATAACAATTAATGAAAAATAATTAATCTTGGGGAAATGAAACGTTTAGAAAGTGCAAGCAATGAAAAAGAAAATCTCCGGGAATTCTGTGACTAGGAGACAAGTGCACCACACGCTGTATCTATGGTGTTCCTTTGTGTATAAAAGGGAATACTGTGGACATCTCATACCAATAAATGTTTGCCTCGCAGTGTGCTTAGCAAAGGTACATTCACTACATCGGTCTCCCCATTCACTGACAAATGGTCATTATGAGCAGCCCGGCTCTGGATGCTGGTACAGTGGATAGAACCGGCCAGCGGTCCAGCGAGTACACTCTGGTGGGCGAAAGGCAGCAGACCAAACAAGAAGACACGCAAACTCACGAGAACAAACAGGGTGTGGCACTGCTCTGGCTAAGCAGAGACTGGGTGCTGATGGCCGAGAGGAAGGGGAAGTCTCTGCACTGTAGAGGTTTGGGGGAGGTTGCCGGGGAGGACACCACGCCTCGGCCTGAGATGAAGCAATGGATGAGCGGGATGTGTGGCTAGGACATGTCAGGATGTGTGTGTCTTGATGCCGCTGGGGCAGTAAGAACCAGAGACAAGGGTGCTAACACAAAGTGAAGTCAAGGGGGCTTAGAATGGACCCTACAGGCCCTGGCAGACGTCTCCTCAGGAGCCTAGAGAGGAAGCAAGGAGGGCAGGGAGGGTCTGGGCCAGTGGAGCAGTTAAGAGGGTGCCTGGGTGTTAGACGCGTCTCCTCCGCAGGCCTGGGCTTCTCTGCCGGGCTGAGGTCCTTATCTTCCTCGAGGGTTGCCCAGTCTCTCTCCTGCTGTGACCAGAGCGGGGTGGCTGCTGAAGGGGAGGTGGAGTGGGTATCTTTTGTGAGTCTGTGAAGTCTGTGTGACAGGCAATCAAAATACCTAAGAGTGACTAGGCAAGATGGGAGGGTGTCACTCTCAGAAGTCAGTTTGACAAGCCGTGGTCTAGCGCTTACCGGGCTGAGAAGAGCAGAACTCTAGAGAAAACGCGAAGGAGAGGCATAGAGCCCTCGGTAAAAAAGCCGGAAAAAGAGGCGTCAGACGCAGTCGCCTAGTGCGGTACCAAGTCACTCCATATTTAACCTCTGTGACGAGGTACCTGGAAACCTATGAACGACAGACAGCAGGAAACTGTTCAAAAAACCGCCTGTGTCCCACCTGCCAGTGAAGAACTAGCTGGAAACTTCTCAAATCTGAGTCATCATTTTTGGATATGAAAACTAAGCAAAGCGGGTTCAAAGTTCAGGCATCCATCTGCAAGTCGTCAGGCAGTGAGCGCCACCAAGGAAGACACCATTTGTGTAGAGTGCTTTGTCAAAGCCTGGGGCCAGCGATTCTATTATTTGAAAGTTTTAGTTTCCTTACCCCCCCCCCTTCCTTCTTTGGTGTATGCCTGGTGTGACCGTGAGGCCAGAAGAACACTGTGGTAGTCAGTTCTCTCCTTCACCGTGTAGGCCTAAGGCATGGAGCTCAGGCCGTGAGAGCTGGTGGCTTTCCCTGATGAGTCATCTTGCTGTCGAGCTCCAGGTCAGCGACTCTTGTTCAGCGTGGGAAGCTGTGGGCAACACAGTCGGAACTTATTAGGAGTGGATCAAGTTTGATCTCTCTGCTCTTTGCCCTCCGCCCTCCTTCCTTTCCTCTTTAACACCCCTCTCTCCTTTCTTTCTTTCTTTCTTTCTTTTTTTTTTTTGTGTCTCATTTGTTTTGTGTTTTTGGTTTTTCAAGACAGGGTTTCTCTGTAGTTCAGGAACCTGTTCCGGAATTCACTCTGTAGACCAGACTGGCCTTGAACTCTCAGAGATCTGCCTGCCTCAGTCTCCCAAGTGCTGGGATTAAAGGCATGCGCCACCACCACCCGGCTTTTCTCTCTCTCTCTCTCTCTCTCTCTCTCTCTCTCTCTCTCTCTCTCTCCTCTCTTTTTGTTTCTTTTCTTTCTCTTTCCCTCTTCCTTCCTTCCTTCCTTTCTTTCTTTCTTTCTTTCTTTCTTTCTTTCTTTCTTTCTTTCTTTCTTTCTTTCTTTCTCAGTGTCACTATAGATCTTAAAATGGTTTCCAATTGGCAATCCTTTCCTGGAGTTCAGCAAAATTTAGAGGTTCCAGTCTCCTAAATGCTAGAATTATAGACATGCAGGCACCTTTGGTGAATTTTAAATTATTTTAGGGACACACACACACATATACATTTACATATATATATATGAATAAGCACACACGTGAACACACATACATACACATTCATACACACAGTTTCACACTTTCATAAACTTAGTGAGTGTAAGTGTATGTGACATCAGATTTTCTTTGTCCCTTCTTTATTCTTTCACACCACACCACTGGTGACCCACACATACTTCCCTGACACCAGCTGCAGATCGCTTGTTGAATAGCCATGCTTCTGATAACTTCTGCCTCCATGAGTTTCTCTGGCCACAAGGCAGTGCTTTGGTTTCCATATTCTGGGCTGATCCTCAGCCAACCAAGGATTCAATTTGGCAGGTAACCGCTCCAGATTCTTTGCTTCTTGGTAGAATAAATCTTTCATTGATTTTTATCTCGAGGGGGTCAGGTGTCTCGAGAATCACTTGTAGCTCAGGCTGTGTCGTTTAACCCGCTGTGTAAGTTAAAGATGACCTTGAGCTCCTGATCCTTCTGCCTCTATCTCCCGAGCGCTGGGATGGCAGATGTGTGCCACCGCATCTTTTTCTTGGTAGGATAGTTCTGACGTGTAATCTCTAGTCTCTTAAGAGGACTGAGCCCTGTTTTCTGCAGGGCTTTCCCTTTCACTCACTCACTCACACATCTGCTGTGGCTTTCCTGCTCTCCTTACTGCCAGTTCTTGGGTCTACCTCATGCAGCGACATACACCCAGCATAGCAGGAGAGTAAGCGTGAGGAGGCTCCAGACTGCAGCAGGCATCTGCACTGCCTGCAGCACGGGCGTTGTCACAGCTCGGGAGTCATGGCACAGCCCTCTCACAATCCTTGCTCGGTTACTGACTGGTGTGGTTGAGGGTGACCGGAACGCATTTATACTCTTGGAGGAAGACTTCTTTCTTTTAATTTAGTCTGGGAGAATCTCATATATGCATTTAACACAGTTCTATCATATTCATCCCTAACTCTCCTATCCAGCTCTTCTCTCGGCTTCATGCACGCCCTCCCACCAAATCCAGTCAGTGCTGCCCACGTATGCATGGGTGTGGGGCCGTCCACTAGTGTGTGGTCAATCAGGAGCCACAGCCATAAGGAGAATGCACCCCTACTCCCCTGGTAGCTACCAACCATCAATTGTTGAGGGGCAACCAAGACAATGACCAAAGATGCCATGGGGGAGTAGAACAGAGGCAAATACCAATGACAAAGCCACCAAAATTGGCAGACACCCGAGGTGTTGACCCTGTGGGACCAGTCGTGTAGGAGTAGGTGTCCTCCAGGACATTTTGAATGTTTATCTAAGTGGATTTGTGGGATCAGTTTTGAGTTGTGGCACTGACACTCTCCACCCGAGGATCCACAGCTTACGTAGAGAGGCATCAGTCGGGATTTGTTTGCAAGTCCTCCAAGGTGGGTGTCATGACATAAGCTGTGCATTTGCATAACTGTCTGTGCTACTGCTTCTGATGGCTCTTTAACCCGCTGTCATATTTCCTCTGAGTTATGTCTGATCATTTGAATCCTTTTTCTCCGTGAGTGGGCTTTAATTTTTGGCTACATTTAATATTCTCCTTGATGTTGCTTGGATTCTTGGAATGTTTTCTTGAATTTTGAAGGGATGAATAAATGATTGGAAATTTAGTTATCTGTTTTCAAATAACTCTGTGAGGCTGTACCTTGTCCAAGTGCCAGTCATATGCACAGACATACAAATAACCAGAGGGGGGGGCAGGAGGTGGTGGTGCACACCTTTAATCCCAGCACTGCGGGGGGGGGGCAGAGGCAGGTGGATCTCTGTGAGTTCGAGACTAGCCTGATCTACAAGAGCTAGTTCCAGGACAGCCTCCAAAGCCACAGAGGAACCCTGTCTCAAAAAACCAAAAAAAAAAAAAAAAAGAGGGAGACACCAGACACACACAGGCACAGACATTTGCACAAGCATTTTTACACACACACACACACACACACACACAGGAACCCATGCAGACATACACAGACAGACAGACAGACAGACACATACACACATACACACACACACACACACACACCTTGCTTTCTTGATTTCATTTACTTTACATTTTATGTCTTATCTGGCTTAACTCTGCCAGTAGACTTTAAGGGTCACCAAATTTTTTTCTCAACCAAAGAAACATTGTTGACATGCATTTCCCTCTGAGATGTTATTTTAACAGCACAGTACATGGGCCTGTATAAATGCCAGTACATAGTATACAGTTGTATTAGTTTTCAGAAAAGCAACAAAGCATGACTCCTAAAAAAGAAGATAGCTTTGAATGTTGCATATTATACCTCAAAATTCTTACAAGGGCTGGTGAGGTGGTTCACTGAGTTGAGGCGCTTGTTCCTAAAAATGGTGCCCTGAGTTCGATTCCTGGGACCCATGCAGTGGGAAGAGAACATCAGGTCCCCAGCTGTCTTCTGGGCTCTCAGAGAGCTGCACTGCATGGGCTCCAATTCTCACTCAAAACAAATTCATACCAAACCCTTGGCTGAGTAGGTCAAAGAAATTTGCTTTTCAATCCCACCAACACTGTGAGTTTAGAATAACCTCTGGAAAATAAACATACTCATAAAAATGCCCAAATAAAGCCAAATAAAAGGCCATATAAGGGCTTGTCACTGTAAACCTTAAATTAAATCTATTTATTTACACATCACCAAAAAAAAAAAGACTAATTTGTATGTAGGATGACAGTGACTATGTTCTTTTAAAAAAATTTTTTTAAACAATCTTATCGCCATTTCCTTCCACATAGGGAATATCTAGAGTCTGTCATTTCAGTCAGGGCAGGGTCCAGGCACTTTCCTAAGAGTCCAGGCAGAGAGAGCATCCCTCTTTGTGTTATGGACTGGGAGGATGGTGGGGGGATGCGGGAGGAGGGGGAGGGAGAGGGAACTGGGGTTGACATGTAAAACAAGCTATTTAAAATTAAAATAATAATAAAAAATAAATTATTTGAAAAATAAAAAAATCTTATTTTACATGCCAATCCCAGTTCCTTCTTCCTTCCATCCTCCCACCCAACCCCCACGCTATCCCCCATCCACTCTTCAGAGAGGGTGAGGCCTCCCATGGGGAATCATCTAAGTCTGTCACATCATTTGGGGCAGGACCAAGGCCCTCCCCCTGTGTATCTAGGCTGAGAGAGTATCCCTCCATAGGGAATGGGCTCCAAAAAGTCAGTTCTTGCACTAGGGATAAATGCTATTTTACGCTAGTGGCCCCATAAAGTGCCCAAGGCCCCCAACTGTCACCCACATTCAGAGGGCCTAGTTTGGTCTTATGCAGGTTCCCCAGCTGTCAGTCCAGAGTCAGTGAGCTCCCGCTTGCTCCGGTCAGCTGTTTCTGTGGGTTTCCTCTTAATGGTCTTGAGTATTATTCCCCCGTCTTTACAACTGGACTGCAGGAGTTTGGCCCAGTGTCTGCATCTGCTTCCATCAGCTACTGGATAAAGACTCTGTGATGGCAATTGAGGTGGTCATCAATCTGATTATAGGGGAAAGGGCAGTTAAGGAACCCCCCTCCACTGTTGCTTAGATTCTTAGCTGGGGTCATCCTTGTGGATACCTGGGAATTTCCCTAGTTCCAGGTTTCTCGTTAAGCCCATAATGGCTCCCTCTATCAAGGTATCTCTTTCCTTGCTCTGACCTTCTCCTAACTCGACCTTCCTGATCCCTCATGCTCTCCTCCCTCTCCCCTGCTTCTCCCTCTCTACTCTCCTACCTCCCTCCCCCCATGCTTCCAATTTACTCAGGAGATCTTGTCTATTCCCCTTCCCGGCGCCGGAGCGGGGATGTGGTGGAGTCCATGGATGCCTCTCTTAGGGTCCTCCTTGTTTCCTGGCCTCTCTGGGATTGTGGACTGGAGGCTGGTTATCTTTTGCTAATATCCACCTATGAGTGAGGACATACCGTGTGTATCTTTCTGTGTCTGGGTCACTTCACTCAGGATGGTTTCTTCTAGTTCCATCCATTTGTATCTTTTAAAGAAAGGACCCATTTATATTGCTACCCAATTGGGCAACCAAAAATATAAGATTGTCACCCAACTGTGGGCAAGGGAAAGATGCCCCCCCTTACCACCTGCAGCAGGCAGGAGAGCTGGCCTCGGGGGACATAAGAGCTGGAGAGTAGGCTTTGCCCCTCACCAGCTGCAGGGCTCAGGAGAATGGGTCCTTCACCTCCCATGGGCAACAGAGTAGAACTGGCCCTAGTTGTGTGGGTGTGAGTGAGCTGGCCCCCAGGCATGAGAGCAGGAGAACCGGCCCCTTGATGCCCAAGGCACTGGGTGAGCTAGCCACTGTGATGGAGGACTCTCCCTGGTAGTGAGCATGCAGGAGAGCTGGCAGGCTGACCAGCTCAGCTATCATCCAAGTTCAGATCCATGAACTGCTGACCAGCTCAGGTATCATCCAAGTTCAGATCCAGGGCTACGAGCTGTCCCACCCATCCATGAACTGCTGGACCACATGAAGGAGTAGGTCCCGCAGATC
The DNA here is from genome assembly GCF_017639785.1 of Mesocricetus auratus. NCBI lineage: Eukaryota > Metazoa > Chordata > Mammalia > Rodentia > Cricetidae > Mesocricetus > Mesocricetus auratus. The sequence goes on along the minus strand of NW_024429267.1, from coordinate 55,198,224 downwards.
CAAAGCTACAGGATCTCTATGACACAGGGCAGCAACAGGATATCCAAGAAGAGTTCCAGTGAGGGTCCAGTGTTGACAGTGTAGCAGAAACCAGAGGCCTGGAACAAGACCAATGACTCATTGCAATGAACATTTGCAAGTAAAGATGTACGGACTCGTATACTGTGTGACTCACTGTGACACACTGTGGCTTCCACAATGAGATTTTCTTTTTTCTTTTTAACTTTATTTTACTTTGTTGGGGAGGTTGCAAGGGCAGAGGGCAGATACAAAGGGACAGGGGTGCATGATTTGAAATCCACAAAGAATCAATCAAAAGTTAAAATGAAAACCAAAACAGAACCAAAAAGGACTACCACCCAGCAAGGAGGACTCAAGTGTTAGCAACGCACTTGGAAACCCCCAAACCCATCCATACGGTCACTGTAGCAGAGAAACGCATCCCGAGCAATCCCTCATGTCTTTGAAGCCTCCCTTTCTCCACAGCTGTCCCCGTCTTTCCCCACACACGACTGACTTGGCGACGGGTATCTTTTCCTCATATAGGATCGATGCGGAGACTTTTCAAAGGGGATTTTCAATATTCGCAGGTGGTATTTCCATAGATTACTAGCAATCTGATGTTTAGAGAAATCTTAGCCCCATCTCCACACTTCACCTCCTCTTTTTCCCCTTTTGCAAGTCTCTGTAAAAACACTCTGCAGTGAGAAACTCCCACCGCCAGTCAGCCCACGTATTTCCACTCCAAATGGGCCGCTTCTCTCAAGGCAGTTTTTCCCATAGCCTTGGCGTTCACACTTTCGGTTGTCTGCTGGGTTTTGTTTTTTAGAAATGGTGGAGATTTAATTCCATCTTTCCAAAGCATGGGGAATGGAAGGAAAATACGGGACTTCTCTAAAGAACAGCGGAGGGAGGGATGAAGACCTGGGCCAGTGGACTTGAATTCAAACTATTTTAGACTATCTATCTTGGCCACTTTGATGAGTCAAGGTTCTGGGTTGGGGCAAGGATCTCTGCGGTAACCAGCACTGTGACCACGGGAAGGGTTTATCTTATCTTGATTTTTCCTACCCTGGGGGTAGCTCATCCAGACTCTAGGGTGAGGCCTTTAATTTATCTGTGGCTGTCTTAGTGCAGACTTAGAAAGATCTATGTCATTAGAACTCTTTAGGCTGGGTGTGGGGGAGCATGCCCCAACTTCAGCGCTTGAGAGATGGAATTGGGAAGATTGTGAGTTCAAGGTCAGTCTAGGGTACAGGACTGTGGGGCCAAACTTGCTTTAAGCTGTCCTCTTTGTAAATCTCTAAGTTGGGAGATTGGTTCCTACTCTCCAGTTCTCAAGTCAGCTTCCTACACCTTTGGGTGCACCAGGGCCAGCGCAGGAACCACGACAGAAGATTCCTACATCAGAGAGATGCTGGTGCCCAGAACTGTGGCCCGTGGCCTTGGCAGAAGAGACGACTCCTCAGGGGGGCTGTGCTGTGGTGAGCAGAACAGTCGTCCGAATGTGCAGATGCCAAGTAATCCTTGAGCTCACATGGGAAACCCCTGGTTTCAAAGGGACAGAGGGGTGACCTGACAGGGCCCAAACTGCATCTGCAGAGAGAGTATGGAGGGACTGGAGAGGAAAAACCGATTAACACGTGTGCCATTAGACTTTTGTAAATAACAGCATATAAGATACATTTAACATTTCCCTTTCTACCGCCATAACTCCTACACCACACTATCAAGAGATGGGAGGCCGAGACAAGAAAATCAGCAAAATCTCCCAGGCCTGGTGTCCCCAGACCTGAACAACAAAACGGAAGGCAAGTCAATTTGATACAACCTAGAATTATCCGGGAAGAGATCCTTAACATAGGATCTGGGGATCTAAACTCAGGCCACAAGGCTAGTATGGCATGAGCTTATCCTCTGAGCCATCTCCCCAACCCACCCCTCTCTTCCTTTTTTTAAATCCTTCGAATGCTTTATGTATTGTCCTGGGTGCTCCTCCCAAGTCAATTATGGTGAACACCGAGCCATGGTTTCATCTCTCTGTAATGGAATGGGTCACTGGCTTTCAGGGTACCTAGATGAGGTCGCCTCTGGAATCCATATTCGTTCATTTGTGTGTTTATTTAGCACCTTCCCAATCCCAGCCCTAGTAGTAGTTGTAGTAGTAGTAGTAATAATAATAATAATAGAACAGGAAGATTGTCAAAATGGTACCATTTAAGCAAACCATGATTAGGAAAATAAAACCAAAACTGTGTCTTGAAAACAGCTGGTGTGGATGTGGAAGGGGTTGCACTGTGTTGACAATAGTCCGCTGTCGCACACGCCCAGGTCTGCCTTTTGGTGCATGTTGGCCTTTTCAAGGCAGCCCCTGGGCCTCTTCCTCAAGGAGGACCAGGAAAGACTGAGAGATTCATGTGAGGGAAAGAGACAGGGCTCTCCTTTCTTCCTATTTAGAGTTGTCTGGGAGACATGCCCTCATCCTTGTTTTTTTTTTTTTTGGTGGGTTTGTTTGTTTAATTGATTTTATTTTATGTGTCAGAGTGTTTTTCTGCATGTATATATGTATGTACGTACAGTATGTATGTGTACTATATGTGTGCCTGGTCCCCACTGAGGTCAGGAGAGGGCATCAGATTCTTTGGAACTGGAGGTGTGACTGGGATCCTTTGTGTCTGGGAACTGGACTCTGGTCCTCTTCAAGAGCACCAAGAGCTCTTAATTGCTGAGTCATCTATCCAGCCTTCCCCAAGTCCTGCCTTTTCTAAGTCACCCAGGATAAACTATTTCTAGTGTTGTATCAAGACGATTCTATAGCATACCCTTACCAGGACTCCCCTTAGCATAAATGAGAACGTCGCCGGGGATACCCAGTCAATGGAGCATGTTTTCTTTTTTCTCTGACTGTTGCCTCATACAGAAAGGCATTTATTTAATTTAGAAATTAGCTGAATATTGGGGAGCCATTAGAGGAGAAGAACAAAATCCCTATGGTTCAAATGACTGAGACAGACTTGAGGGGACTGTCAACATCTAAAGCCTGAATCTCAGCACTATAGAGTGTGACTATGGGGGGACAGTGGATAACCAAGTCATAATAACTAAGAGGCTACATCTTTACGTGTTCATTGAACTGACATTCTCTTTCTTGGTCATGGAGAAGAGCTTTAGGGTCTGTAGCTTGTGCCCAGTTGGGCGATGTCTGCTTAGTGTTGCAACTACATGGAAGAACATTTTCAACTCAAGGTTTTCATTTCTTCCAGAAACCTCAAGTCCTTATTTTAAAAATGTTATTCTTTAATTATTAGCATGTATAGTAAGTGGTAGGTTTCACCATGACATTTACATGCAGGTATATTCTATAGTTTGCCTGCATTTACCTCATAGGACTTGCTCTTGTCTCCCCTGCCTGTTCCCATTTGGGATGTGGTTAGGCTAGGGTGAAGTAGAAAAACATGACTAATTAATTGCAGTGACACAAGCAAGTTTTCTAAAAAGGATTTCAGATAGATGTGATTCTCAGTCAGTCATGACTATGTCTGTTGATCAGAACATTAATTATTCTTTCTTACATGTCTAATCTAAAAATCTATAGTACAAAAAAGAATTCTCCCTACCAGACAATTTCATCGACAGCAATAAATGGTTTGAATATATTAAAATAAAAAAAAGAACTATGAGCATTTCTTTTGTACGGTGGAGTAAGGGACAGGGAAATAAACAAACGTTAACCTGTGGCAGACTCTGAAGAGAACCACTGTAACCCAGCTTCTGATTTTACTGCTTTCTAGTCATGTGACCTCGGTCAACTTTCTTAACCTGTTATCTCATCTTCAAGATGGAGATAAAAAAAAAGCCAAACCTATCTTCATCGTGACGTGTTAGGGGGGAAATTCCAAGCACCGTGTCTGGCACACGATATGTGGTCAATAAAACAGGTGCACTGCTGTGAACAGCTTTACCAAACTAGGCTACAAGACCCAAGCTTACCCATTCTGGGGCTGGCTTTCTCTTACCACCACCCTTGCCAACAGCCAACAACTCACTCTTTAAGGCTATGTTGGAAGCATTTCTTGTTTCCCTCCATCTCCTATCCAGTTCCTCCCCTGAGTGGCCGCTGGTATCCTTTCTCTAAATCTCTGTGTTAGTTTGCCTCTGAACACATTGCTCCTTCCAAAGTGTTCCTATTGCGATGCATTCGCTTAAACAGTTCATTTTAAATGTTTTCTACCCTTCCCTCCATGACAAGCTTGTGTCCTCCTATGTGCCCTCCGACGGAGCCTGTTTCTTTGCCACAGAGTGATTTGCTCTGAAGAGGAAATGAGTAGTTTCCTCTTCCTTGTGTTTTTTAGAGACTGGCTTGGCTCTTCCGTGAGAATGGACACTGAATTCCTGCTGCCTCCTTTAGGGCTGGCATTGAATTAACACTCAAGAACAAAACTTGAGCCCAACCTCTCTAAAGTAGCCTCTGTGAAAGTTTCCAGGCAAGAACAGCCTAGGTGAACCCTGACTGACCTGCGGACCTGTGTCCTCGATGGCTAGAAACAGATACTACATTCCACTGAGGTTTGTGGCCTCACAGCCTTGTTAAGATCTGACTAGCATAGGCCACTAGCTTCCCACCTCTCCTCATGCCTAATCATACTCTTGCATTTCATGATCCTGCTGATTATTGTGACTTGACGATTCCTAAATACACCCTTGCTGCTCCCTGATCAGCAGAGAGGTCACCGTGGTGGTCAGATATGAAGGAAGCCACCCTGTCAGCCTGGCTTCTAGTTTCTTGGTTTTCCTTTCCTCGTGTTTATAGTGTAACTCCGAGAGCAAAGAAGAACACCGCCTTTCATTTCCTTTCTCTCTCAGTCTCTGCACCTCCCTTTAAAGCTAGAACCTCTAGCCCAGGCTGGCCTCGAACTCTCCATGTAGCTGAGGATGACTGTGAACTCCCGATCCTCCTGTCTCCACCTCCCGCAAACTGGGATGATAGACGTATAGGACCATGCCTGGTTTTTCTAGTTTTTCAGGGTGATGGAGCCTAGGATCTTATGCATATCCCAGAATCACTCTAACCACTGAACTACACGCTCTTTTAGTAAAGGCTTAGTGCCTATAGACAATCTCTAGGCACCAGAATCCAGGTTCACATTTAATTTATTGTGTGTGCATGTACATGTGTGTGCATTGCATGTTCATGAATGTATAGGTACATGAGTGTATACAGTTATGCATATGTGTGTGTGGAGGCCATACGTCTATTTTGAGTGATCCTCAGGACACCATCCTCCCCCCCCCTTTTTTTTTTTTTTTGCAGATAGGATCTCTCACTGACCTGGAACTAATCATCAGGTGGGTTGGCTGGCCAGTGAGCCTCAGGAATGCACCTGTCTTTATCTTCCCACTGCTGGGAGGACAGGTGTGTGTGCCATCACGCCTGGCTTTTTTTTTTTTTCCTTTTTAACATAGTTTCTGGGGATTCGAACTCAGGTCCTCATACTTATTGGCAAGAAGTTTACAGATTACGCCATCCCTCCAGCTCCCCCCAACCCCCATTAATATATGAAACATCTGTATCTCAGGTGGAAATTATCTTCCTCCCTTTTAAAGGAGAAAGCTGCCAGGCAGTGGTGGCACATGACTTTAATCCCAGCACTTGGGAGGCAGAGGCAGGCGCATCTCTGAGAGTTCGAGGCCAGCCTTGTCTACAGAGTGAGCTCCAGGCCAGGCTCCAAAGCTACAGAGAAACCCGGATAGATAATAAGAGAGAAAGGTCAATTAAGAAGATTCAGGGAATTGAATATACACAGTAGGGGTGGGGGATGAGGTCCCCCCTTCACCTCTCCCTACCATGCTTCTTAGCTCTACCCCCTTATCTTTTTGCAAGTATAACCTTCCTAAACTAATGAGCAATGGGTTTGTTGAACAGATAAGTGTCCAGCAAAACAAGAGACGTGTTTTAAGTTGTGAAGAATCTTCTAGAATATCGAATACCACATCCCACTGGTTATATCAAAGAAGTATTTTAAAATGAAGATTCTAAACCATAAATAGCTCATGCCTCCATCACCCAAGGCCTGCTTTGCTCATGGCGAGTGTCTGTTTCTCGAGTTCTATAGAACTCAGAAGGAAACCGCAGAACAGCCACCCCAGGATGAGAGCCCTGACCCGAGCCCACAAAAGCCAAAAGCAGCAAGGCTGGAGTTGAAAGTTTGGCTTGACACATTGTCTCCAGCTCACACCCTGGCACCTTCAGGCTTTGTCTTTTTTTAACAGCAGAGTGCCAGTCTCGAATTCTTAAAATCTTAGCTCTGAATCTCTTGACTGGTGTGTTTAAGATAGACTTTGCATGTTGCTATTTTGAAGTACCTGTTTGTCAGCAGCAGGAGAGAAGGGAGAGAATCAAAGGGCCCCGGAGGGAGGTGCTTGCCTAGGAAGTGTGCAGCTACCAAACCAAGAAGTTTCTAGATTCTGACAAGCCAGAGTTTCTCAGCCTTCGCCCTGTTAACATGTGTAGCCAGAATTCTTTTGTTTGGGGAGCTGCCCTGTACATGAATTTGAGGTTAGCAGCTTCCTGGCTCTGCTCACTGAGTTCCAGGGTCACCACTGGAACATTCCTGACGCCTGCAGCTTTTGTCTGTCCTCTGTGGAACGGGATTGGCAGGACGGAGAACCGTTGCGTTAGACAGTTAAAGGAGACTCAGAAAGAAAGGCCGACTTAGGGGGCGGGGGAGATGACTCAGGTGGGAAGGGGCGTGGGGTACAGTCAGGAGGAGCTGAGTTTGGGGAAGGAGGGGTGAAGTGGGCCTGGTGGAGTCTGCTTGCAATCCCAGCACGGGGAGAGGTGGAGACAGGGGATCCCTGGGCCACTGGGCAGTCAGTCTAGACCATTAGTGAGTTCAAGGCCACCGAGAGACTCGGTCTCAAAGCCAGACAAATAAACCAACAAGACAACAGGGAGCAAACACAGAGGGCGGGCCCTGAGGCACCTGAAGTGATTATTTGTGCGTCTGTGCTAGTTTCCATGAGGAGGTCAGAGGACAACTTTTAAGAATCAGTTTTCACTGGGTGGTGATGGCGCACGCCTTTAATCCTAGCACCGAGGAGGCAGAGGCAGGCCTGGTCTACAGAATAAGTTCTAGGAAAGCCAGGGCTATACAGAGAAACCCTGCCTCAAAAAAAGAAACAAACAAAACAAAACAAACAAAAAGAAAAGAAAACAAAAAAATCAGTCCTCTTCTCCCACCACGCGGGTATCTGGGTATCAAACTCAGTCATCGGCTTAGCAGCAAGCGCCCTTACGCTCTGAGGCATCTCACTGGCCCAGCTTTGCCTTTTAAGCACATCTTATCTATGTTATAATGCAAATCTTAGGAAGGGAAAAAAAATCAACGGAAAAGCTAATCAAAGCGCACGTGACTGATGCAACTTGCGTTGAGATACTCCGTAAATTAAAGGTGTGGCCTGAATGACTGCATCTCTCCAACAGCAGGAGCTACCATCGATGCGGTGGTCTGGCAAACTGAAGGCAAAAATGCCCTCGGCCTCTATGCCCCCAGGGCCGGAACTTTTTAGAGCATTACAGTTTTTAAGTTTATACTTCCATATCACCTTAGCTGCCCGACGGGTCCTCTTAGTGTCTCACTTTACGGAACAGTTGACTTTTTTGCGGCCTTTTCTGGAGGACGGATCTGATGCAGAGAGGAACCGCAGGCTGAAGTCCAGAGCCAGCGACTAACTCCAGGTCTGCCAGCGCCCACGGCAAGCTGTACGCCCACAGCAGCGCCTGCACCTGCCAGCTGGGAAGGGCTCGATCTGCTAGCTTCCCGAAGCACCTGCCACACTTGCTGTCTCCCCGTGTGCACCCAAGGCTGGGCCAGCCTCTCCTTGCAGCAGATCAGAGGGACTTTCAAGGAAGTTGTTGCCCGTGAGTTCTGCCTTGGAAATTTCTGGCTGAAATCTTATATGGGTCTGAGAGTCTAATAAAAGCCATTCAGGGAGCCAGGTGGTGCACACCTCTAGTCCTAGGACTTGGGAGGCAGAAGCAGGGGATCTTTGTGAGTTCGAGGCCAGCCTGGTCTACAGAGTGAGTGCCAGGACAGCCAGAGCTACACAGAGAAGTCCTGTCTTGGGAGGATTAAAAAAAAAAAGTCAGCCAGAGAAGGGAAGAAAGCCATGTCGCTATTTACTCTGAACTGGCAGAAACTACCAGAAGGGAACACCCAGAGAAAAGTAGTTACAGTGTTTTGTTTTAGGCAGGAATTCAGTATTTGTGCAGCAGGTGGAGGATGCCAGGACGTCCTGTCTAACTTTCTTATGATGCTCTTAGGAGACAAGACCATCTAGACAGAAGACAAGGGGGGGGGGGGGTCACCGGGACCATGGAAAACAGGATGATGCAATGAAGGACAGCTTCTTTTTCATGTCCTCCTCTCCTTCCTTTCTCTTTTGAGGGAAAGTCTCATGTATCCCAGGGTGGCCTCAAACCCAGTGGTGGCCTTGAATGTGGGACCCTCAGCGTCTGCTTCCCAGGTGGTGGGCTGGGCCAACAGACATGATACGGGTCAGTTGCTTTTCTCGTCCCTGTAACAGGAGCGGGGGTGGTGGTGGAATGCTGGCATTTGGCTTGCTTTCTCTATTTTCCCATTGTATTCCGCCACAGACCCAGCCTGAGAATGTTGCCACTCACGCTCAGGGTGGGTCTTCACCCTGCAGTTAAAGCTCTCCAGAAATCCTCTCAGAATGTATCTCCTGCTAGATCAGAAAGGCAATCAAGGGATCCAGCAATCCTATTACCACAGATTTACGCAGAGGAAATGAATTCCGTGCGCCCACCAGAGCCATCCTCACTCCCACATCCCCTGCAACAGTGCCCACATTGGCAAGGCATGTAATCAATGGATGGAACGCAGAAAAATATGGCAGACATAGGGTTCCGTGTGTATATAACAAGTGCACACAGTTACAAAGGAACACTGTTCAGTCATCTCATCTCTTCTAGTTTCATTTATGTTGCTGCAATAAAACGCACCAACCAAAACTCAACTTTGGGCAGGAAGGGTTTATTTGGCACACACTCCCCAACTGCAGTCCATTATTTCAGGGAAGCTGAGTCGAGCAGCTGGCCCCACCATAGGCACGTGCACAGAGGAACGGATGTAGCCATGATGCCTGCTTGCTCCTTCTGCTCTCTCCTGCCTCGTCTCTCTCAGGAGCTCTTGTGTAGGGAGTGGTGCCTCCGCGAAGGGCTGGGTCTGCCCACGTCAATTAAAAATCAAGACTATTCCCCATACACACGCCCACAGAAAAACCTGATCCAGGCAATTCCTCACATCAGACTGTCTTCTCAGCAGCTTCTAGGTTGTGTCAAGTTGACAGCTGAGACTAACCGGGATGCCATCTCTCTTGACAACATAGCCGGATCAGAACACGACGCTGTGTGATGTAAGAAGTGTTTAGCTCTTCACACGTTGGGTTTCCTAGAAAGGGGTTAGATGCCAGTCCGCACAGCCTGCTTTGACTTCTTTGGGTGTGAGTCAATCAAGAGCCACCTCTATTTCACAGCTCAGGGATCCCCAAGAAGTCGGTCTGAAGATTGCACGGTTATGTGAACGGCTCCAGAGGAGCCTGTTATCCACCCACCCCTTCTAGGGCAGGATGGCGGGGCAGAGCACTCAGAATGTCAGTGGCTTTAGACAACATCTCAGTTCTCTGTGTGCAGTGTGCACGGGAGCCCCTCCACAGGGCTTGTAGCACAGAGGCAGGTCCAACCCGGCTGGGTTCTACTGTCTTGGTAGACAGGTTATGACGGTGTTGGGGGGCTCACAGCTCAGTCTCCCCAGTTCCAGTCACACGCCCAATCCCTGCCTTCTCCACCTTTTCTTCATCCCTTGCTCTCCTTGCTGGAGAGCCACGGGGACTCCAGTGTCAGGGAACAGTCGTTAAAATGTGTTTTCTTAGTGACCCTGTGCACTGAAATCCCTCATTGAAGAGATGACAGATTCTAAAGTGAGAAAGGATTGCCAAGCTGGCCTACATAAGGCAGAGACTTACGGGAAGATGCTGCCAGAGATAACCTGTACCCAGTTTAACCACAGCTGTACTCTTGGGGTCTTCTGACATCTCCACGAGCAACCAACTGCGTTCTTTGTTGCCTCTCAAGGGCTATTTCTAGTACAAAATGCCCATTCTAACCCCCAGCTAGCTGTCAGCCCACCCACTCCCCAAGCCTATGTGAATGAGATGTACTATTTCTGTGTACCACAGGCTTGCCTTCCCTCCTCCCCCTCCCATCGCTCCCCCCCCCCGCCACCTTCTGAAACCCTGTTCTGGCCTCTGTTCCTTGACTTCATCTTTAACCAAACTTCTCACGTGTGAGTTAAGCAACAAGAGCATATAGCAAACCATGGGTTATTCTTGGATGGGGTCTTCCTCATAAAGAGGCAGGGGAACGAACTTCTGTGGCATGATGCCTGGCAGACAGCTGTGACAGAAGCTACTAGATGTCCCCAGTATCCACCTTCTCCCCCTTACATATTCCATAGGTTTATTGTTTCTTCATCACTTCGTGAAGAAAGGCTTTCCCTCTGCCCTCAGGTTTGATACCCACGGTGACTGACAGCAGACAGATTGACAGGAGAGGCAGACTCATGGCTCATGGTTGTCACAGGAATGGAACCGAATACCTAGAGAACCAGAGGGATTTGGAAGCTTAGAAACCTTTTTACTTAGCAAGATATGGTGGCGCATGTCCTTAATCCCAGCACTCAGGAGGCAGAGGCAGGTGGATCTTTGTGTTCGAGGCCAGCCTGGTCTACAGAGTGAGTTCCACTATAGTCAGGGCTACACAGAGAAACCCTGTCTCGAGAAACCAAAAACTAAAGAAGCCATCATACTTGTATGTTTGTGTGTGTGATGTGTATATATGCATGTGTATGTATATGATATGTGTATGTATATAGGTGTGTATGATGTGTGGATGAATGGTATACACATGTGCATATGTGTGAAGATATGTGTATGTGGTTTGCATGTGCATGTTTGCATGTGTACATCTGTTTGTGTGTGGTATATGTATGTACATGCATATATGATATGTGTGTATAGTGTGGGAGTGGGTGGGAAGTATGGTATTTATATGTGTATACTGTGGAGTATGTGTGTGTGTATGTATGTATGTATGTGTATGTGCCTATTTTGTGTGCAGTGTACATATGTATCTATGTGTTTTGTGTATGTGTGTTGTACAGAGTGTGTGTGTGTAGTGTGTATGTGTGTGTCTGCAGTGTGTGAAGCAGTGTGTATGTGTGTGTGTGGGGTGGTGTTAGGTAGGCAGCTTAGGGGACAGTACATGATATGGGGGAAACAGGAAAGGACAGTTAGGAGTCTGCCTGGGTGTGGTGTGGATTGATCTTCCTAGCCTGTAAGTTAATCTTGCTGTTGACAACAGACTTGGAGAGGGAACTGGTTAGATTTGGGTCCCCTTTGGAGCATCTGTGCTTGGGTAGAAAAGACACCTGCCATTGACCCTTCAGAAGGAGATCTCAAAGCATAGTGCTTCCTGAACCCAGTGTCCATCTGTGAGGATCTTCAAAATCCTGGGGGAGAGTGTCTGTTGTGTAGCTGTCATTCGTACCTGTGAGTCAATCAGCATGACTGGGGGATGACTCGGTGTGTACAGGACCAGCTGTCCCCATAAGAGCTATCTGGCCAGCCTTAGGAGAGGAGCATTGGAAGGGGGTCTGTTCCCAGGAAGAGCGAGAGGCCTTGGGCAGATGAAAGACTACAAGTTTCCATGGGGGGGGCTTTTAACATTTCTGAGGCAGTACTTCCTGTTTGCATGGCATAGCCCTTCTGTGGTCGCTGTGGAAGGTGGGCTAGGCTAATTGCCAATTTGTGTCTAAAGTAGGAAGACTGAGCGCTTCTTTGATCTTGAACTTTCTTTTATTTCTCACGTGTGCCGCCCTGATAAACCTACTTATTATCACTTTCTCTGGTTGATCCTGTAGCCTTCGTGGTCTCTTGTGTTTCTGTTGAAAATCTTATTCACACGTTTGTGTGATCGTCTTGATTATAGACGATTTTATTTTTGCTACTTCTCTGCTTTGGTTTACTTCAAACCCATGGTTCCACCATCAGGTCGCATAAAACCAAACCAAACCATAGCCGAGGAAGCCGGGGCTATAAAGGAACCTGTGTGATACAGAGAGCCGTCTAAGGAGTGTGGGCCATGTGGCTGTTGGGGGCGGTGACCATGGAGATCAATGTGACCATTAGGTTCCAGAGCAGAAGGCTAACAGCTGGGGAAGTGAGGGCCAGGGAGATAGTTCCGACAAGTGAAGTGCACACTTGTCTTCTGTTGTGAGCACCTGAGTTCAATAAAAGGTCAGGCATGGTAGTACACACTTGTAATCCCAGAGCTAGGGAGGTGGACACAGGCAGATCCCTGGGGTTTGTTGGCTACCCAGCTTGACCTGTTTGGTGAATTCCAGGCCAGTGAGAAACCCTATCAAATTAAAAAAATGAAATAAAATAAAGTGGACGGCGACTGAAGAATGACAGAGATTGTTCTTTGACTCCACACACACCCATATACACATAAAAGAAAATGCAAATCAGAATGTTGTTTCACTGAAGGCAAATAAATGCTGAAGAGACTGCAGAGAGAGGTGGGAAATGCTGGTTAGGATGAGTGGATTGGGGAATGTGGAGGGGAAGGAAAGAGGGGGACGGAGGGAGGGTGATGTGGAGGGGGAGAGAGCTTGTCTAGGGAGTACAAGGCCCCAGGTTGGGCCCCCAGCACTGGGGGGAAGGGGGAAGTAGTAGGAAAAAGAATTATAGCCTACAAGGCTGAAAGCTTATAATAAGTCTTGGTAAGCTATATGATTCAATCATGCAGATGATAGTGTGGTAAAACTGAAAATAAAACAAGTGTAGCCATGGCTGAGCCAGGATTCTTGGATTCTGTCCTACCCTATGACAATCACACACACACACACACACACACACACACACACACACACACACACACACTTGCTCTCTGCCCCTCTCCTGAGTCAGGTCTCCTGTCAATTTTGAAAGCACCTGGGAAGTGAGAGATTTAAGATCTGGTACCCAGAAGAGGGCCCTTGATCTAACTGATCCTTGATGTAACTGTTCATCTCGGTTCAGAATCCTAACTGGAAGCTGTTTTTGCTCAGAATTCCTCCACTGATATTTTCCCAAGAAACCTGGAGCAGTTCTGACCTTGGTTCTCTTAGTGAACTTTTCTTTTTCATTTTTCACTCCAGATGTTTCCCTTTGCTGAAATAGCACTGATGGGGCTTGGTAGGGGGCTGGGATTTTAGGTGCACTCCTGGAATCCTGCCTGGTTTTGCTTGCTCTTCGAAGCCGGTCAATATGTGTCCTGATTCCCAAATCTCAACTACACCCCAGAGGATGGGGCCCCCAGGCAGCCTCAGAAGAGAGATCTTTCAGATTCTCTTATTTCCTCCCAACTCTCTCTGGCCTCTACAGTGAACCACAAATCAGAATTCCTCTCCCCTAAGGCGAGTTTTAAGAGCTAGAACTACTGCTCTATCTCAAAGCAAGCCATAAAACCTAGAACCATTCTCTTCCTTCACCCATAAAATCCCACTCCCCAGGACCCTCCCATGCTTGGGAGGGAGGATTGCTTCACAGAAAAGCCAGGAGGAATCTGGCAAGACAGGCCTGGCCAGCTTTTCCCAGGAAGCTATATGATGAGAGCAAGTACCTTGATTTCACACGCCTGTGTTCAGTCAGTTCAGTCACGATCCATTCTGCACACCTGTCCACTCGCCATCAGTCCCAGACACTGGAGTCCACAGCTCCCCCACCCCACCCCCACCCCAGTCTTCATTTCTGAAGGCTTTCGGGCCACATTAAACGTTTGTTCAACAAACTTACTACGTTTTTCCTCTGGCTCTTGGGGACCCAATATGGTGGGAGAGAAAACAAAGCCCTCAACACTAGGAAAGCCCAGTGCCCGAATTTCCCAGTGAGATTGGCCTGAGCTCCCTGTAACCAACCCTGGGGAGTTACTTGGGTGTCATATCATGACCCCCTCCAACCCACCGCTTCCCTTCTATAAGCGGCAGACTGAGAGCAGTTTGGAGAGGTGACAGTCTCTCCACCTCCTTCAGGGTGGCCTTCTCCTTTCAACCTGTGTAGCTTCTTCATGAGAGAAGTAGGTGAGTTGCTACAGGGCTTGTCTTGTGAGTGCTAGGAACCTGAGTTGGAGTCCCTGGAACTCATGGAGTAAAATGATGGTGTGTGGAACAGCTCAGTGGGTTAAAAACACCTGCCTCACCAGTTTGGGTTTGACCTCCACAACCCACAGAGGAAGCAGGGAACCGACTCCTCCTGAAAGTTGTCCTCCGACCTCCCCATGTGTGCGGTAGGACGTGTGGTCCCATATTCACACCTATCACAGACAGGAATATAAACAAAAGGAATTAAAAGCCAGGCGCCATGGTATGCCTGGGCAATCACAGGGTTGCTTGCCAGGCAGAAAGAGGCAGGTCCCTGGCGCTCTCGGACCAGCGAGTCTAGTTCACCTGTCAAGCTGGAGCAATGGGAGATCCTGTCTTAGAAAGCAAGGGGGGTAGCACCTGAGAGATGACCCTTGAGCTTGACTTTCTGGCCTCCACATGCTCGTCCACCTGGATCCCCCATCCCACACTCAAAAGTAGGGATACATTGCCTTCTCAGCTGCACCATGGTAAGTTAAGCACAACAGGGAAAACTGGTGGGCAATGGACCCACGTCTACTGAGGAAGCTCTTCCATCTTCGGCAGTCGCTCAGATTGGAGGCACCCAGGAGGCACTTTCTCCCAAGGCCTCCTTTCCTAGAGGGCCAGTGGTGAGGGCTTACATGCTTGCCCCCAGCAAGAACACTTCTGTGTTTACAAAAGTGAAAGTAACTTTAAACCCAGTGAGATCAAAACACCTGGTTGGAAACAGCACAGTAACTAAATTCTCACCTCAGCGACTATTACAAGTTCAACTAGAGAGAAGCTCCCTCGAACTACAGGCAGCTAGCAGGGCTAGAAGGGCAATTCTACACAACCAGGGAAGGCGTGAGACACGGTGGAGCGTGCTGAGCCTTAGACCAAGGGATGTCCTCAGGACCCCTCTCTTCTGCCTCCCTGCACCCCACTTCCTTCTATTTTTGTAACCTGCAGAGGAACAGGAAGAGGTCTTTTTGACTCTGTGTGTGTGTGTGTGTGTGTGTGTGTGTGTGTGTGTGTGTGTGTGTGTGTGTGTGTGTTTGCCTGTGTTCTAGAAGGTAATGGCAGTGAATTGTTCCAGAGAAGGAATGGGACCCTGGGCAAGGGTGTTATAGGCTACCAGGCTGTCAATCAGAGTCTGACCTTCACCTTCAGCATCTCCCTTAAGCTGGTGCCGGGAGCTCAGTTGATATGACACTCAGGTCAAACAAAGCTTTAAGATGACCCCACAATTCTTTAAGCACAGAAAGAGACAGCAGCCGCCACGTTCGCAAAGGTGGTCCCAGCTCCAGACCGCCACCGGCTGCACCTGCTCCCCTGGTGCACCTGTCTCCTGCTGGCTTTCTCTCGCAGAGTCCCGTGAAACCTTTGGGGACACATGGGTCAGCCAGTGCTTAGACTGATGAAGCCAGCGGTCGTGGCCAAGTTCAATGCTGAGCGGTTTGAAAACGGACAGTTCCGAGTGGGCCTCTCCACGCGGGCAGAGCAGAAAAAATACAGAACACAGACAGCCTCCAGCTCAAACACATCTACCTCCCAGCTGCTGCTTATTTCTCATTGGTAGTAACCACTTCTTGCCTCTCTGTTTCCTGTTCTTACTCTTAGCTTCCAGCCCATCTTTCTTTTCTTTTAAAACTTTTCCTCATTTATTTATTTTGGGGGGGCATGTGTGGGCTGTGTGTGTGTGTGTGTGTGTGTGTGTGTGTAGGTCAGAGGTCACCCTGGTGGAGTGATTCTCCCATGTGGATCCCAGGGACCAAACACAAGTCCTTATACTTCGAAGCTAACTCCTTTATCTGCTGAACCATCTCCCCAGCCCTTACTTTTGTTTTTTTCTTTCACTGGATTAGTTTTACCCTGGGTGTAATAGATTTCGAGAAGAAAAGCGCAGTTAAAATGTGAATTTCAGATGCACCTAATATTTTAGTGTAAAGGAGTCCCACAGTCTCCCATGTTATGTTAGCATACACTAAAGGCAAAATGGTAGCATTTAGCTGAGATTCCAGGGTACAAGCTTATCCAAACGTATTCACCTTTTCTGAAATTCACATGTGACTGAGGTTATTTATTTTGTCTGGTGATGCTTTTTAGGTCTCTCTCTCTCTCTCTCTCTCTCTCTCTCTCTCTCTCTCTCTCTCTCTCTCTCTCTCTCTCTCTCTCTCTCTCTCTCTCTCTCTCTCATTTTTTGAACACTTTCCTATAATGGGCCTTTCTTTAAGCCAAGGTCGCTTCACAGTGAACCCAGGCGCTGCCACTCACGGGCTAGCAGCAGGGTAAGCAGCGCTCCGTTTGCTTGTCTGCCGAGTTCCTTCTCCCACGGAGTAAGCAGCGAGCTGGAATAACCTGTGGATGCTCACAACTTCCTGCCTAGATGAGGTAAGGTTGAAGAAGGCCAGCACCTAAGTGCGTGAACTATTTATTTTTACAGAGGACTAAGAGATCGTCTTCTAAACCGTACTTTGTGAATGAATGACTGTCCATCAAGTGACTCTGGAACAAAGCTTCAGACCCTGTCTCCCACCTTCACCGTGCTCTGATTCCTCTGCCGAGCACACTTATTGACAACAGTTTTTGCCAAACGAGCAGAGCAGTATAAAATTAAAACCAGCACGTTATACACAACTGATAGCCTACAACATTTCATCTATAGCCCTCTTTGAAAACGTTTTCAAGTTTAAAGACTTACATAGCCAAAACCCAGATACCCAGCTGCTCCTTCAGTGAGATAATGAGCCTTTTGCATTTTTGCCTTATTTAGACAGGATTTCACACATTTTTCACATCCTCATGTCTCTGAAATTAAAGTTGATGGTATTTCATGGCAGCTTTCTTCCACATAAGATCACAGAAAGTTTCAAAATCAGTAGTTTAAAAAAATCAGTAGTTTAGGTATGACAAAGCTGAGTGATGTTAATTTTTTCAAATCTTTTTACTAATATTTTTGTTTAACACACGAAGGAATGTGTTTCATCGGGACACAGTTTGTACATGTTTATCATTGTTCTTCAGTTTTATTTGTGTTCCCTTGTCCTTCTTCTTCCCTCCTTGATGATCTCTTCCTTCCCTTAATAGTCCTTTTGTGACACAGGGACTCCAGGATTGCTGTCTCCCCTCCCCCATCTCTTTGGCCCTCTTCTCTCCTGGCACTCTGTGTGTGTGTGTGTGTGTGTGTGAGAGAGAGAGAGAGAGAGAGAGAGAGAGAGAGAGAGAGAGAGAGAGAGAGAGAGAGAGAGAGAGAGAGAGAGAGAGAACACAAGCTATAATCACAGCATTAGAAAATCTCAGCCAGGATAACTGAATGGAATGCTGGTGTATTAGTTTCCTTTCTACTGCTGTGACAAAACCCTGTGACCAAAACCCAGTTTAGAGATAAAACGGTTAACTTAGCTTACCCATTTCACAGATCATCACCGAGGGAAGCCAAGACAGGAATTCAATCAGGGCAGGAAACTGGAGGCAAGTATCAAAGCAGAGATCCTGGAGGACCTACTTACCGTCTTGTTCTCCCGGTTTGCTGGGCTTGTTTTCTTCTACAATCCAGGGCCACCTGCCTCTGGGCTGGCACCACCCACAGTGGTCTGAGCCCTCAAACATCAATCATTAATCAAGAAGATGTCCCACAGACTTGGCCACAGGCCAATCTTATGAAGACAATTCCTCAATCAACATTCCCTCCTCCCAGGTAACTGTAGCTTGTTTCAAGTTGACAAAAGAGTAACCAGCCCAGCCAGCTACATAGTGAGATGTTATTTAAAAAAAAAAAACCGAACAAGCAAACAGAGCTTGTCATTGTACCTGCCAGGTCATATACTACTACATGCTTAGCACACGATTAAATTATCTTCCCCTTTATTGTACCTGCCAGGTCATATACTACTACATGCTTAACACACGATTAAATTATCTTCCCCTTTATTGTACCTGCCGGGTCATATACTACTACATGCTTAACACACGATTAAATTATCTTCCCCTTTATTGTACCTGCCGGGTCATATACTACTACATGCTTAGCACACGATTAAATTATCTTCCCCTTTATTGTACCTGCCGGGTCATATACTACTACATGCTTAACACACGATTAAATTATCTTCCCCTTTATTGTACCTGCCAGGTCATATACTACTACATGCTTAACACACGATTAAATTATCTTCCCCTTTATTGTACCTGCCAGGTCATATACTACTACATGCTTAACACACGATTAAATTATCTTCCCCTTTATTGTACCTGCCGGGTCATATACTACTACATGCTTAGCACACGATTAAATTATCTTCCCCTTTATTGTACCTGCCGGGTCATATACTACTACATGCTTAGCACACGATTAAATTATCTTCCCCTTTATTGTACCTGCCAGGTCATATACTACTACATGCTTAACACACGATTAAATTATCTTCCCCTTTATTGAGGGGCATTCAGGTTACTTCCGATTCTTTCTGACCCATGGTTTTGAAATAGGATTTCCAAAGCTGGGAGTGGTAGGATACACGTGTAACCCCAGATATCCGGGAAGCTGAGGCAGGAGAGTCTGGAGTGTAATTAGGTCACATCTCACAGAACAAAACAAAATAACTCCAAGTGGGGTGCCATGGGGTACGGCTGTAATACCAGCACTTCAGAGACCCCAGGAAGATCCTGACTTCAAGGCCATCCACGCCACACACCGACATCTTATCTCAAAAATATAAAGTAAACCATTTCTAGGACCAAGGCTTTCTAACTGAACTTGGGGTTTGCTGTGTATAGATGGGGTTTTGGCTCCCCAGAGGAAAGCCCTTTCTGTTTGACTGACACCCACTCTTTCTTTACCAGAGATCATAAGAACACCAAAAGTTGCTCTTCGTAAATGTCACCTTTGAGATTTTCTGAGACAGTTTGTGAGGCATTAGTCAACCCAACCAGCTTCACTTTTTAAACCCTTGTTGTATTTTCAAAGACTATCTGTGCTTGAAATGCCACACAAGCCCACAAAGATGAGATAACATTAGTGTGGCTTTTAAAGAATGGCCTGTAACATGTGCCAAGAACCTAAGAGGGGGCACCCGCATCTTGTGCATAGTACCACAATCAAACATGCACAGAAAAGGAGTAACAAGGTATCAACTGAAGGTGGGTTTGTATCAGTAGACATTGACACGCCTGTAGTCTCAGCGCTTGGCAGGCTGGAAAAGGAAAACCATAAGTTCAAGGTTAGCCTCTTCTGCTAGTGAGTTCAAGTTTGAGTCTCACCTGGGGGCTGGAGAGATGGCTCAGAGGTCGAGAGCCCTGGTTGTTCCTCCAGAGGACTCAGGTTTAAATCCTAGCACCCACATGATGGGTTACAGCCATCTGTAACTGCAGTACCAGGGCCTCTGACGCCCCCTTCTGGCCTTCACAGGCATGGATGTGGTTAACAGCACATGCAGACAAAATACTCACACACATAAAATAAATAGATCATAATTTGTAAAAAAAAAAAAAGGAATCTAATTTGGGTTGCAGTAGACTGACTATAAAAAATAAAAACAAGCAAGTAAATATATAACATAAAAAGGAAGAAAATGAGAAATACTCAAAATTGTGTAATAGAAATGTATATAAATAGATCATAGATCAGGGTAGTTTCTTAAAAACAGATCCTCAGGAAGATAGAAGAATATGACTTCCTTCCTCTGAATACTTAACTGTTTTCATCATGATGGTGTGTATGCATGCTGGGGAGGACTTGGGCTCGCACACGTGTGGAGGCCGGAGGATAACCTCTCCTCCTTCCACCCTTGTGTGTGTTCTGAGGGCAGAACTCAGTCGTGAGGCTGACTCAGCAAGCACCTCTATCTGCATAGCTGTCTCTCTGGCCCAGAATGACTTCTTCAAAAATGCCTATTCACAGAGAAATATCTGAACAGGAACAATCAGGTCATTGGCAGTCGGATGTGCAGTTTATAGACCACTCAATTTCCTTCTTTTGGCCTGATATATTTCTAAGTTTTATATGATTATTGTCTTTATAACAAAAATGCTCCATCAGCGTCATACTCTTTCTCTCTCTCTCTTTGGTAGCTTCCATATCCTTTTCTTGAGCCTTCACTGTTGCCCTCAGTGAATGGCGGATTCGCTTGATTGAGGCAGGAACTTACTGTCAGCTTCTATCTGCTTTTGGAGGCGAACCTGTGACACGCCTTTCAGAGGCGGAGGCTGTGACACACAGAGGAGTCCTTGAAGACTGATGGGTGACACCCAAACTCACATACTCTCCTTTCTGCAAAAGAAAATGGTACTTGTTCAGGTCTGTTGCTGTAAAGACCACTTGTTTACGACTTTCCATTCTATTACCTCAGGGGAAGCGCAGCAGACGTGGGGCCAGAGACCCTCCAATCAGAAATCATTGCTTCTAGGGTCTTTAAACTCCTAGAGTTTAGTTAAGGAAAGAAGGCTAGAAAAATAGATGGATAAGGCCGTGTGTGGTGATGACTTAACATCTGTAATCCCAGAACTCTTGAGGCAGAAGGAGTGTGAGTTCAAAGCCAGTCTGAGCTACAAGTGTGAGACCCTGCCTCAAAAACTGTCAACAGATGAGTAGATAAAATGTAATGTATGCACACACACACACACTCACACACTCACAGCACATGAAAGCAGTCTAGAATAAAGAAACTATAGGCAGGTTAAAATAGAATGGGGAGACTTGGGAGCCAACTGGGCTCTGGTGAATACAGTTAAAATACATGATTTGAAAGATATGGCTTATGAAAACCAACACTATGTACAATGGATCAGTTAAAAAAAAGACAAAAACCTAAGAAATAATAATTACAAAACCTCAAATCCAACCCGGAAGGGTTCAGCGTTTGAAGATTTCCCTGAGGCCCCCAGCTAATAGCTAGGATGCCATGGCAGGCTCTTGGCGTCTGGCTCTGTGACCATGAGGTATCCATCTCTTGTGTGAAACTCAAGCACTCGAAATGAGACTGAGTCTCAGTGTGGATCAGGGCACAGGGTTGGGAAAAGGGTCCCCGCCAGCCAGCAGAGGCTGTTCCCTCTGCATTCCAGGCAAACAATGGCTCAATGGCTCTGGAAGTGGTGTGAATGACACCCCACCCCCACAATTAACCTCAAAGAGGTGTTAATTTCACAGTCAAACTGAGGACCATTTAAATTCAGGCAGTGTCAGGAAAACAACCATTTATTTGGAACCAAAAGAACAATTTGTCTCTTTTTCTTGTGCGTGGTCGCCCCATTAATTTCCCCAGAATAAACTGTCCTCAAACAGACTCTCCTAAAACATCCCACCCAGTCAAGGCTTTTGAACAAGAAGAAAAGACCCCCCCCTCCATCTTTGGTGAAGACAACAGGGAAGGATGGACGGCTGCCTCCTAGGAGTGGCATTTCTGGAGCAAAATCGAGGTGCTTCTCCTCAGGCTGAGAGACTGTGGCGCTTGCGGAGTGGAGACACTATTTCTCTAATTTCGCCCACTTATTGTCTGGCTTGGGGTGATCGCTTTATCTTGTGGTTGCTGCCTTTGGAGGATTCTCCAGTGGTGACAGAACAGGGGTTGGTGGGAATGTTCTATCTACTCCAGGACTTTTAGCTGCAGTATCCACTATCCACTAGAGGACAGTACGTATCTCTTTCTCAGTCTCACTTATGGCAACTCAGTATGTCCCCAGAAGTTGCAAATCACCTTTCTGGGGGGAGTCTAAGCCCAACAAGCCTGTCATTTTTAAAAGCAATTCCATCCTAACCTTCAAAGGCCGGCCAAAGCCTCGCCTAGCTTCAGGTCCGGGCTTCATGGTAACGAATTCCCAACCTTGATAGCAGGCTACTGCGCCACCTACAATAAGAAAATGGAAAAACAGCAACAGCAACAAGAATATTGGTCTTTTCAGGGAATCATAGCCATAAGAATTCTGCTCCATTTTTTTAAAAAAAGTATTTATTTTTATTTCGCCAGCATTTTTAAGTTTAAATTAGAAACAAGCTTGCTTCACATGTCAATCCCAGTTCCCTCTCCCTCCCCTCCTCTCCCACCCCCCTTCAGCCCTCCCCCACCCAATCCCCACTCCACTCTCCAAGTGAGACCCTTCGTGGGGGATCTCGAAAGTCTGTTATATCTTCCGGGGCAGGGCCTAGGCCCTCCCCCATGTGTCCAGATGGAGACAGCATCCCTCCACATGGAATGGGCTCCCAAAGTCCATCTGGTTGACAGGGATAAATGCTGATCTATTGCCAGAGGCCCCAAAGAATGCTGAGGCCTCCTCACTGATACCCACGTTCAGGGGGGGTCTGGATCAGTCCCATGCTGGCCTCTTAGCTATCAGTCTGGGGTCTATGAGCTCCCTCTTGTACAGGTCAGCTGTTTCTGTGGGTTTCACATGCCAAGTCTTAACCCCTTTGCTCACCACTCCTCCCTCTCTGCAACTGGTTTCCATGAGTTAAGCTCAGTGTTTAGCTGTGGGTGTCTGCCTCTGTCTCCTTCAGCCACTGGATGAAGGCTCTAGGATGGCATATAAGGTAGTCATCAATCTCATTATCAGGAAGGGGCATTTAAAGGCAGTCTCTCCACTATTGCTTAGATTGACAGTTGGTGTCATCCTTGTAGGTCTCTGGACATCTCACTAGTGCCAGATCTCTCTTCAAACCTATAAAAGCTCTTTTTATTATGGTATCTCTCATCCTGCTCTCCCCGACTCAACTTTCCTGCTCCCCCATGACCTCCTCTCCCCTCCTCTTCACCCCCTCTCTTTCTCCCAGTTTCTTCACCGTCCCCCCCCCCCAGCTACCAATCCCCTCAGGAGATTCTGTCCCGTTCCCCTTCTCTGGGTTACCATGCAGGTCTCTCTTAGGATCCTCCCTGTTTCCCAGACTCTCTGATTGTGGGATTGTAGGCTGGCACTCCCCTGTTTCATGCCTACAATCCATGTACGAGTGAGTACATACCCTGCTTGTCTTTTTGTGACTGGGTTACCTCACTCATAGAAGCAACCTAGATGCCCATTAACTGAAGAGTGGATAGAGAAAATATGGTACATTTATACAATGGAGTATTACTCAGTGGAAAAAAACCCCAGTGGAATCTTGAACTTCGAAGACAAATGGATGGAACTAGAAGAACCCATTCTGCTCCATCTTGACTAGTACCTTTTTGTATTTCATTCACACGGAGCCGGGTGACCGAAACACATTTCCATCTTTGCTGAGGGTCTTGTAGAATAGTAACACTTCCAAGATTTGTAACCTACTGTATGCCAGGCTCGTGACAACTCAGGTGAATGTTTGTTGTCCCAATGTCACTAGAATCTAGTTTATCAATATACCTCCCAAGGCTTTGCACAGTGACCAGGGGATATGCTTCAAATAAATCAACCGAGGCTGTAGCCCAGTTGGTAGATTGCCTAGCATACAGTCTTAGGTTCAATTCCCAATACTACATAAAACAAACGTGGTTATACATACCTGCAGTCCCAGCGTTCCTGTTACATAGCCACTTTGAGCTTACAATGGGGTTCATGAGACCCTGTACCCACCCATAAGACAAAATTTTTAAAAATACAAATAAAATGAATTAATGACTGAAGTAAATTTTACTACAGAAGATCTTTGACTTTTTTTTAAAAATTGTTTTCTTTTATTTCATGTGCATTGGTGTTTTTGCCTGCATGTATGTCCATATGAAGGTGTTGGATCCCCTGGACCAGGAGTTATAGACAGTTGAGAGCTGCTGCTGGGAATTGAACCTCTGTCCTCCAGAAGAACAGCCCATGCTTCTAACCACTGAGCCATAGCCCCATGCCCCTTACTTCTTAATCTTACAACTCAAATATTTAGAAAATCATGTTTTTCCCAAATTTATTCAAAATGTATTTATTTCTGGCTGCCTGTACTTGGAATTGCTGGGGTCCAGGACACTGTTTTCTGTTACTTGGGTAGCTGTGAGAGTCTTCACCTGGCCTGCATGTTTCTGCTTTCATCTTACAGACTGCTACCAACCCAGCAACTGGGAAACCCCTTGAGGCACAAGATAGGCCAGCCGGTTGCACCCAACACCCCCTAGCGCTTTGCCATAACCCTTTGGTAGCTTACAACATTCTCTGTGAGTTCTTCCCTGGCTCGGTCAGGTCCTGACCCAGGCCCCTAGTCTCACCACTAGGAAAGCACTCAGCATTATGACTCTGAAATGCCCCCATAGTGTCACATTCTGAAAGCTTGGTACCTAGCTGGTGGCGCTGTTTTCAAGGCTGCGGAGCCTTTAGGATGTGGGATGGTGGAAGGTGATCGCTAGGAACGGGGCCTTGGAAAGTTATTGGCGGCTGGCTGCTCTGCCTCTGCCTCTAACACTTACATTCCCACTTCCACGGACCAAGGCTCCCCACTTCACCTTCCCTGCCGTGGGGAACCGTGAGCCTCTGAAACCGTGGAGCCAAGCTGACCTCTCCTCCATGAGTCATTTCTGTCACGCGTTCACCACAGTCACTTCAAGAGTAGCCCCACACCACGTGCTCTCCCACTCCAGAGCCTTCAGGCATGCTGTTCCCTCACATGCGGTCCCGTCACAGGGCTCTCTGCAGAAACACCGCTTGTTTCCATTCTCTATTCCTGAAGACTATCAGTGGGAACTTAGGTGTGACCCAGGAGTCCACTGCATCCAAACCTATTTATTTAAAGTCTGGAACCTGAAGCCAGGCTCTCAGTGTATTGTCCGTGGGCCCTACTCCTTCTTGCCTTTATTCTCCCCTTCTTTCCTTTTCCATGCTCACATACTGTTTAAACAAAGGAGCCCAGTATCTGCTGTGCTGCACAGACCCATGCCTGCAGTTCCCTGCTCTAGGACCTCGGCCACGTTACCTGTCAGCTTTCTCCGTTTAGTTTTATTTTATTTATTTTTTGTTTTTTTTTCGAGACAGGGTTTCTCTGTATTGCTTTGGAGGCTGTCCTGGAACTTGCTCTGTAGACCAGGCTGGTCACAAACTCTCAGAGATTCGTCTGCTTCTGCCTCCGGAGTGCTGGGATTAAAGGCATGCGCCACCAACGGCCGGCAGCTTTTTCTCAGTTTATAAACTGGGACGAGAAGGTCTTAGCCCATAGGATTCCTGCAAAGGAGAAACAGGCTTTGATTATTTCTTTACCAGAACATGCAGGAGCCATTTAGTGACTGTCAACCATTAATATTGTAAAGGCCACTCACTCTGGTCTCCTTTCTGAAATCCGTGGGACCAAGTCTCTCAGTCTCTGTAGATTTGTCTCTAGAGCTCTTGGACCTTTGAAATGAGCATGCCTGTGAGTTCCGTGCAGATGGGGTTCAGACCACTCTGCTCCACTCTGCCCTGTGGAGTGGCAACACCCATCTTCTGTAGCCCCAGTAAACACTGAGAGGAGTCAGTGACAAGGCTCTTGGGGAAACCATTGACGATTCCTCCTGACTGGTCATAACTGGTGCAAGTCTGCAGAGGTAGTAAGGTTAGAGGCAATCTATCCCAGACTTGGTTCTATAGTATCAGGAACCTAAAGTGATTTTGCAAAAAGATGCTTAGTAGTTCTTACACAGCCTTGTTAACTAAGTGTGGTTCAAGAGCCAAGAGAGTCGGCATCAGTGGGAATCGGGAAAAGTCCAGGAGTAGGTTCAGTCTTATCCAGGCTGTGGCTGTAGGGTCATCGCTCTAGGTTTTCAGGTCTGGGGCACAGTGGGACAACTTGAGAAGCCACTAAAGCAGCCCAGCCTCCTCTCTTCAGGTGTGGATTCGTTTGGTACAGTGTGGGAATTGGTTGCTGGTTTTTTTTTTGTTTTTTTGTTTTTGTTTTGTTTTTGAACAGGGCCTTACAACATAGCCCTGGCTGTCCTGGAATTTAGTATGTAGACCAGGTTGGCCTTGAATTCACAGAGATCCACCTGCCTCCGTCTCCCAGGTCTAGAGCTAAAAAGGTATGTGTCCCTACACTACGGACATTGGGATTTGTAAAAGCACAGTCTGCTAACCAGTGCCTGCCATCACAGACACACTCTAGAAATACTGAGTCAGAATGTGGAGCCGTTGAGCTTTTGAGCTGTGCTTGGGCTCCCGACTCCTTATTCTCGTCCGGGAGAATGAATGTCCAAACCAGGGAAGGTTTTCCATTATCATCTAGAGAGTAAATCCTACCATTTGTATTTACAGAAACTCAAACGTATTTTTGCATTGACATGATTATGTGCATATGTTATCTCTCCTCTAGCATTACAGGCTTTACCTAACAAAGGAATAAGTTAAACTTAAAAATGGAGAAAAGGGAACAAATCTTTCCCTGCCACACTGACACCAGAGTGCAGTGGCATGTTTTATACGGAGGATGACGAGTTGTCCCGGATCCATTCCACTAGTTGTCTGGCACTTCAGCCTGCAGAGGGACTAGAACCCAGGAGACAGGAAACATCTTTATGGAAACTGCATTTGTTGGGGACTGATGTGCCAGGCTTCGGAGAATTGCAATGTTTCACACCTGGTGTTCACAGTGACCTTGCTACGTCCCTTGCTCTCTTATGGATGGGAGGCTCTGGCTCAGAGAGGTGCAGAGAACAAGTCAGAGTCACTCTGGATAGTGCTTGAGAAACCAGTTTTATCCAGTTATTTAAAGAACTAATTCTTTAAATAACCCAGTTCATCCTTATATGAAGTGACTTCCTCCAACTGTATTCACTGACTATATTTACCTGCATATACCCTCAACTGTATCATGTATTCTGACTGTATTCACCACATATACCCTCAACTGTGTCATGTATTCTGACTGTATTCACCACATATACCCTCAACTGTGTCATGTATTCTGACTGTATTTACCTGCTTATACCCTCAACTGTGTCATGTATTCTGACTGTATTCACCACATATACCCTCAACTGTGTCATGTATTCTGACTGTATTCACCACATATACCCTCAACTGTGTCATGTATTCTGACTGTATTTACCTGCTTATACCCTCAACTGTGTCATGTATTCTGACTGTATTCTCCACACATACCCTCCTCTTTCTCCTCCTTCTCTCCTACTACTGGTCTCCTTCCTTCCCCCTGTCTCCCTTCTGTTTCTCTCTCTGTGTCTTATACACACATTCTTTTTTTTAAAGATTTATTTATTTATGTATTATGAATACAACATTCTGCCTCCATGTATCTCTGCAGGCCAAAAGAGGGCACCAGATCTCTTTATGGATGGCTGTGAGCCACCATGTGGGTGCTGGGAATTGAACTCAGATCCTCTGCAAGAGCAGCCAGTGTTCTTAACCTCTGAGCCATCTCTCCAGCCCTACACACACATTCTTACATACACATGCACACACACATACATGTACCATACACGCACACATATACATGTCTGTATGTTTGTGTGTATATATGCCTCATAGATGCAGAAGGTAATTGAATTACACTGTAAATTGGAGTCTATACATATGTTCATATATGGTCTATATATTTACAAAACACAAGAGAAATATGCACTATTGGCCTTTCTGTGTCTGGCTTATTCTACTTAATATGACAATCTCAAACTTCATCCTTTTCCCAGAAAATGACAGTTTTGTGTTCTTTATGGCTGACTGTAGTTGCACTGTGGAGAAAGCCAAGCCTTAAGCGCAACAGTTCTCAGCACTAACGTCACTTCCGCAGGCAGCCAGGGAGAGCCATGTATTACACAGTAGGCTTTAGAGAAATTAGCGTCATAGGAACAGGATAGGCAGCAGAAGGGAGGGGAATTTTGTTACAAACCGAAGTAACTCATGGTTATGAAGCTATTCACATGGTGACTGTGGATGGATTTCAAATCAAAGTGGTAGTCCATGCTTAAGTTACCAGAGCCATTGTCTCTGGGAACGGAAGATCCTGGAGGAATTGTTAGACATCCACTAAGACTTTTCAAAGGTCACATAATTTTGCAAACATATAGCTGCAAGATGTACTGTAGATGGGTTCAGCTTCAGTTGAGTGTGTATGACCATGTAGCACTCCAAAGCACCACTTTCTAATTGTTAAAGAGGAATACGTAGCCTGGATGTGTAACTCCTTAGGTGGCAGGGTGCCTGTTTAGCCTACACGAGGCCCTGGTACCCCATAAGCCAGGGCCATGTCTACAGTCCCAGCACGGGAAGTGGAGGCAGGAGGATTAGTAGTTTGAGGTCATCCTGAGTTCAGGGCTGCTTGAGAATTTGTATTAAAAGGGCGGGGGCAGAACCATAGAGCTTTGGCCATGATGGATTGATTGTAAGCATCAAGGTGCTACACAAACGTGAGAAAATTATTGTCAGACAAACAAGAGAGACCCAGGAACCTATGACCATAAACTACACTCAGTGCAGTGAAAACTTAGGGAGAAAACCCACAGGCCACTTGAGCAACAGTGACATGCTCTGCTGCCACGTCTTCCTCTTAAGGAACCGGAGCCTCTTTAACTCCGACTTCCAGAGCCATTTCCTGGAAGGAGGAAGAAAATATCTGTCATTCGTATCTGTGAGAGAGTGGACACTTCCGGTAGGGCTGCGTCTAGGGTCCCCTCACAAGCTTGTGCACACACTCACACATGCTCACGTACAAGGCAAAACTTTTGAAAAGGAGGGACCGCGGCACCGGAGAGGCGGACCAGCAGTTTAGGGCACTTGTTGCTTTTGCGGGGGACTCGGGTTTGATTCTCAGCAACCGCACAGCGGCCATCAGTGAGCCAGGCGGGCAGTTGGAACACGCACACACATGAACTAAACAACTGCCATAGGAAGAGAAGGAAGACCCCAAACAATGACCCAGCTTCATTCCACAAAGAGTAGTGGGTCTCCCTGGGGTGGGGGTGGGGGGTCAAACAACCCTTCCACAGGGGTCCCGTATCGGATCTCCTGCGCACCAGATATTTACATTACAGTTCGCAACAGTGGCAAAGTTACAGATGAGGTATCAATGACAAAGTTTCATGGCCGGGGGTCACCGTGACACGAGGAACTGTTACAGGGTCGTAGCACTAGGAAGGCTGAGAACCACTGAGCTAGAGAAAGAGGGACAGACTAAAAGCAACGTGAGCGGAAAGAATCGGAAGTGAAAATAAACGAAGCGGAGGAGGATGGAAAACACAAGGAGAACCAGAAGCCGGCGCTTGGACAGGGTGCACAAGAGCTCTGCTTACACCGAAACGAAAAGAGATGACTCGGAGCTCTGGCGTCAGATGCGAAAGCGGGGCACTGCTACCAACCTTACCGAGGCAAAAAACGTCTCAAACAGAAAATGTGAGCTGCTGTATAACGGAGCAGAAAACCTACGTGAACTAGTCAAATTCTTAGAAGCATACAAATTACTAGAGCTGAAGACACAGAAAGTCAAATTAACAGGGGCTGGAGAGATGGCTCAGCAGTTAAAAAAAAAAAAAACAAATTCCCAGCAACCACATGGCAGTTCACAACTGTCTGTAACTCCAGTTCCAGGGGATCTGACATCTTCACAGATATACATGCAAGCAAAAACACCAATCATACAAAATAAAAAGATAAATAAATAAAATGAGAATTATCTTAAAAAAATAAAGAAGATCCAATTAACCAACACAAGGAAAAGTGTTGTGGTTTGGCTACGAAGTCCCCCACATCCCTGCAAAAAAAATACCATATATATATATGGAATAACAAAGGAGAAATGGGAAAAAGACTCGAACAGACATTTCTACGCCTAAGTTATGCAAATGGCCACAAAAAAAACACGAGAAAATGTGGTCAACACGCCTAGTTGCTAGGGAAATGAACGTTGAAACTACATGAGACCACTTCCTACTGGACAGTGGTTCTAGCTCATGGTAACAAGATGTTCAAGCCCCCACACTCTGTGAAAGGACACGGAGAACCCACAGCTTCAGTCTCCATGCAGAACAAGCTAATAGGATTACCACATGACCCAGGGAGTTCCAAAGAGTTGAGAATGTGCATCCAAATAATACCTTAGTTTTAGAAAGACTTACTGTATTATTATAGTGTGTGTGTGCATGTGTGTGTATGTGTGTACATATGGGTGTGTGTATGTGTGTACATATGTGTGCATGTGCATATGTGTATATATGTGTATGTGTGTACATGTGTGTGAGCATGTGTGTGCATGCATGTGTATGTGTATACATGTGTATGTGTGTGAGTGTCTGTGTACACATATTTGTATATACGTATGTGTGTGTACGTGCTTTGCATGCATGTGTCTGTATATGCATGTGTATGTATGTGTATGTGTGTACATGCGTGTGTGTGAGTGTACACATGTTTTGTATGTATGTGTGTACTGCATGTGCATGCATGTGTCTGTGTGCGTGTGTGTGTGTGTGCGCATGTTTTGTATGTATGTGTGTGTATGCCTGTGCATGCATGTGTCTGTATATGCATGTGTATGTATGTGTATGTGTGTACATGCGTGTGTGTGAGTGTACACATGTTTTGTATGTATGTGTGTACTGCATGTGCATGCATGTGTCTGTGTGCGTGTGTGTGTGTGTGTGCGCATGTTTTGTATGTATGTGTGTGTATGCCTGTGCATGCATGTGTCTGTATATGCATGTGTATGTATGTGTATGTGTGTACATGCGTGTGTGTGAGTGTACACATGTTTTGTATGTATGTGTGTACTGCATGTGCATGCATGTGTCTGTGTGCGTGTGTGTGTGTGTGTGTGCGCATGTTTTGTATGTATGTGTGTGTATGCCTGTGCATGCATGTGTCTGTATATGTATGTGTGTACATGTATATGTGTGTGTGTGCATGTTTGTATGTATGTTTATGTGTGCGTGTGCATGCATATGTGTGTGTATGTGTGTGGGGGTGGCTCTTGTGAGGAGGTCAGAAGACAGTCTGGGGGAGTTGGCTCTGTCCCTCCACTGTGTCGATGAGGCTCTTCTCCAGCATCCCCGCCCCCATGCTGCTCTGTCTATGCACACCCCCACGGATTCTCCTGTCTCATCTACCTGCAGGAGTTCTGGATTACAGACCTGAGCCACCACGTATGCCTGTTTTACATGGGTTCCAGGAGTCAACCTCAGGTTATTAGGGCTTCCTGTAAGTGCTCTGACCTGCTCAACCCTCTCGCTGGCCTTAGGTGCAATCTTACACCTGGGCAGTCAATAGTGGTCTTATTCCAGATAGGTGGTAAAAGATGAAAATAATGGGATAATCAGTGGGAGAATGGAAGGCAACAAGTGTGACATCCAAAACACAGAATTTGATCAGGCACAAAATGAAACAATGTAGCGATCCATGCAATGCTGAGGGTGCTCACTGAAACATCATGGAAGCCAGGCACAAAGGCAGGTGCATGTTACTTACCAATTGCTATGATGCGTCCACAGTAGGTTAATCCACAGAGAGGGCTAGGTATTGAGTAACAATTGCTTATGCAATATGAGCCACCTTCCAGGGTGAAGAGAAAGTTCGAAAAGCATATGTGATAGTTGAATAGTGAGTAATAATATTGGAATGTACTCTTTCTTATTTTTATTTTGTAGTTTGGTTTAAGACAGTGTTCCTGATTGTCCTGGAACTAGCTCTGTAGATCAGGCTGGCCTCACATTCAGGGATCCACTCGTTTCTGCCTTCCACGTGCTAGGATTAAAGCTGTACACCACCATGCCCAGAGAGGAATGTCCACTTTAATAGGAGGCAATTCATGCCAGGCGCTGAAACCTAGCCAGCTACCCATGGCTGATGAGGTCATGGAACCTAGAAGAGAGCCTTCTACTGCCACTTGGCTGAATTAGTATAACTCCTAACTGCTTTCTCAACACTAATTCTTTTTTGTTTGTTTGGTTTATTTGTTTGTGTTGTTTTTCAAGACAGGGTTTCTTTGTGTAGCTATTCTAGAACTCTGTTCTGTAGACCGGGCTGGCCTTGAACTCACAGAGACCCATTTGTCTCTGCCTCTTGAGTGCTGGGATTAAAGGCGTGTGCCACCTCCTGGCTACTTATTATTATATCCACAGATTAATGGAGCTCTCAGACGTTATCAAAGCAGCTCCGTTTTGCAGATGTCGACCATAATAGACATTCACAACTGGTTAAAACAGGGCGTGGGTGCCCATTCCCAACGGACACATCAACAGTCGACCCCTACACCTAAGGCTTAGGAAACCGAGGAGGGTGGGCCAATCCTAAGGGTCAAACCAGGTTGGTGCCTGTATTCTATATGTGACAAAGAAACTGAGCCTATAAAATCGCCCAAGTTTGGTTGCCTAAACAAGACCTGTACAGTGACACCACTAGTTGCCATGTCAATGTGCGTGGCCTAATCTCATGGCACCTCACTCCTAGATGAAGAGCTGTAGGCAATTAATGGCCACTGAAGAGGGAAAATCTGTCTTCTCTGGGAACTAAGCCTCTGAGAGGTTATCCAAACCCCTAAACACACATGCATATGAGCAACACTAAGTGGACTCAGTAGGTTGTGTACATACACACATACATGCATACATATGTATACACACGTCGGCATGTACATGTGTAACGATAATAATTAGAGAAGTCAATAACTTGAGAAGATAAACATGGGTGGAGTTGGAATGGGGAGGGGAGAGGAAGGAGTTGAAGTGATATAAATATAGTAGTCATACGAAGCTCTCAAAAATTTAAAAATTAAAGATTAAAATAGTAAATCTCATATTGCATGTACTTTACTGACCACCACAGTAGAACATGCAAAGTTCCAATGAAAGCCGTGATTTCTAACATGTATTAATGATGAAATGTTGATGTACTCTATGCGAGGGGTGCTCGCTCGTGCCGTGGTGCACATAGTCTGACCTTTGCAGACACCCTCTTGAGGTAGTTCACCTTACCAGGACCCTGAGACTTTCAAGCGACTCTTTCCTTAGAAGTCTCAAAGGCAACCAGCGTCCTCCTTTGAGTCAGAAATGAATGTGTTTGGTAACCTGCTGCATTCAACTCAGCCAGGCTCTGAGTTTGGCAAGCAGGACAGAAATGATTGTCTTCACATGTGTGCTTGTCGTAGCGAGTGAAGCGATGGGAAGGGACTATTATGATTGGCTGTGACTCAGCAAAAGTTCCCACATGCAGGTTAGATTTCTGCTAACTTGGTGAAGCTTAACTTCCAGCTTAACCCAGTGCAGCGCCAGGGGGACAGTGGGGCCAGCACTGTGCAGATTCGTTTCCTGCTAGACCTTCAGGAGAAGAGCAGTTTGTAGTCACAGCTCCTTTGCACACACACTGAGCTGAGCTATTCTGTGTGACACATAGTAGGTACTTAGAGACATGGTGACTGCCAAAAAAAAAAGGTTATAGCATACTGCCTTTTAAGTCCATGTGTTTTCCCATAGCAATCAAGTTTCTCCAGAGAAACCTCTAGTAGGAGGTGTGTGTGTGTGTGTGTGTGTGTGTTGCACCCATGCATTCACAGGAGCTCTTGCTTATTTAGAGGTTTATTTTAGGAAACTGGCTCATGTGTTATGGTGTGTGACAAGTTTGGACGGCAGCCATGCTCACCACCACACACACCACTGACACACCCTGCTGTGTGGTGAGTTTGAAGTCTGTAGGGCAGATTGGCAGGCTTGAAACTCAAGAGCTGCCTCCATAGTATTGAGGTGCACTTCTTCTTTTCCAGGTTTTTCTCTTATCCCTTCAGTTGATTAGATGAGGTTTACTTGCTTGATTACAGGTCAGTCTCCCGATGAAGTCAACAAGTTGTAACTGTTAGCCATGTGTAAATAATACATCCACATCAGCGCATATAGATTAGCATTCGATTAAATGCCTGGCTACTACACCTTAGGCAATAGCAGTTAAGCTCCATACCACTTCATCTGACTTATAATCAAAGAGCCCAGAGGCTGGAACACAGGTTCAGTTAGGACTGTGGTGCACATTGCTGTCATCCACAACCTCTGACGTTTTTGACCCTAGCCCCCTGTTTCTTCTAGAGAAGTTCATTATCATTTAAAGTTCCTATTTGTGTCACTCTTGGTGCAGGGTAATTTTCCCCTTCCATGAGATATCTATCAGCATACTTTGCCTGGTCCCAAGTTCCATAGCTAGACTTGTTTCTGGCTACTTGAAGAACACAAGACTGTATAGCAGTCTTATATGCTCTGGCCAATACATTCACATGTATGGGTCAGATAATACAGAGACCTGGACAGTGGGATTCACATCCTAGACTTGTGAAAGGAGTACCACAGTGCATAGCTCTACAACACTAGGCTGACATTCATCTTCTAAGTATCAACCAAGCCATCCACCATCCATCCATCAATCCATCTGTCATTCTACCATCCATCCATTATCCATCCATCAATCATCCATCCATCCATTCATCATCCATCCACCCATCCATCCATCATTCATCCATCCATCCATTAATCATCCATACATCATTCATCCATCATCCATTCATTCACCCATCCATCATCTATCCATCTATCCACATCCATCCATCATCCATCATTCATTCATCCATCCATCCATCCATCCATCCATTCATCCCCCATCTGTCTATCATTCATTCATCCATCCATAATCTGTCTACATTCATCCATCCATCATCTATCCATCTATTCATCCATCATCCATCCATCCATCATCTATCTGTCTACATTCATCCATCCATTATCCATTCATCCATCATCT
Organism: Mesocricetus auratus; assembly: GCF_017639785.1. Classification (NCBI taxonomy): domain Eukaryota; kingdom Metazoa; phylum Chordata; class Mammalia; order Rodentia; family Cricetidae; genus Mesocricetus; species Mesocricetus auratus. The sequence continues at coordinate 55,163,368 of NW_024429267.1, read as the reverse complement.
ATCTGTCTACATTCATCCATCAATCATCCATTCATCCATCTATTCATCCATCATCAATTCATCTATCCATCATTCATTCATTAATCATCTATCCATCTATTCACCATCCATCCATTCATCCATCATCCATCTATCATTCACCCATCCATCCACCCATCTACCCATCCATCCATCCATCCATTCCTACCTCCCACCATCACTACTTACTAAGGAATCCATATTCAAAACTTAATTCTTTGGAGAAGATTCAAAGGGAGTGAGTGCACCTAAGTTACAAACACCAGACCTAAAGATTAAAGCCCTTCTAGTCATTGGTGTCTCTGTGAAAGGAAGAGTAGTCAAGTTTCTCAGAGTTTCAGTTGTGAAAAATCCTGGATGGGGTGCTTGAAGTCAAGTTGCATGTATCTCTTCCTTCCTCTCCAGCTTGCCCAGTCTCATGCATATATTTGTAAACACTCACTTGGCCTTTGCAGGGTGTCAGTCACTGGGTTAGACCCTGGTCATTTGCCACTAAGCTCTTACAGCCTAGTCTTCCATCTTAAAAATCAAAGTACTCAACTATAGTGTTTCTGACACTCCAGAGACATTTTGTATCTCTGGGTTGAGACAGAGAAAGATTTCTGGTTTCTGCAACTGAAAATTTACAATACAGGGTGATGAGATGTTGTAGAGTGGAAGGTACAATACCACAGCCAGGTGTGTACAATAAATACACCTGCCGTGGAGTTCCTTCCATGTGATTGTTAGCCATGGCAAATAAAGGGAAAGGAGATAGATCAACTTTCTGCTTCTGTCCCTCAACAAGTCTATCAGGAGGGAACTAAGTCAAGAAGGAGATTTAGTTGTGGGTTCTTTCCCCTCAGTTTGTGAACCCACACATGGTATTGCAATGGAGCTCGGGACACTGCCTTTTTAGTCTGATGGGCTGTTCCTGTGTGATCAGGACTGAAGCTAGCTTGATGGGCTAGGGCATTGCTCCACCCAGAAAGTTTCCTTCTGCCTTATCCCAAGACAGCTAAAGGATGTTTAGAAAATGATGCATATTACACTAAGCCACGAAGGGAAGGGTGATGATGATGATGACGAGGAGGAAGAGGAGGAGGAGGGGGAGCACTAAAGGATAAAGGCTGCTAAGCATGAGGGAGTTTGGTCCCTGGCTTCCATACAGTGGAGGAGATAATGGACCCCTGAAATTTGTCTTCTGACTTCCACATGTGTGCCCACCCCTGCATAAAGGGTGTCTGTTTTCCTGTTTCCCTTGAGCCTCTCTGCGGGACGCTGCTTCCCACGGTTGCCACTTCTTTCATTACTATGACATCCGCATTTTCTTCACATTTTACATCTTGGAAATTGAGAATGCTTCCACAGAAGGTGGCATTCTAGAGGGTGGAGACAGTGCAGCCAGTAAAGCTCTTGCCATCCAAGCACAAGGACCTAAGTTTCATTCCCAGAACCTAGGCAAAAGCCAGGTGTGGCAGCATGCACTGGTAGACCCTGCACTGGGGAGGAGACAGGCTGGTATCTGGGGCCACCTGGCCAGCGAGTCCAGCTGAGTCAGCAAGTTCCAGGGCAAGTGGGAAATCCTGCCTCAAAATAGGTAGACAGTATTCCTAAGGAAAGACACAAGAGGCTGTCCTCTAGCCTCCACACACAGACACAGACACAGACACACACACAGACACACACACACACACACACACGATTGCACAGCACACAGACAATCATAAAACACACTCAATGATGGCAAGTTAGATGAATGGGATGTGGTGACCCCACATCCTAAAGCCGTGTCTCATTGGTTATTTATCTATTTCATATGTTTGGGTTACCTCTGATGTCCCATAGTTCATTTTTCTAATTAATATTGTAAACTTTTTGAAGGGAGCAGAGTGCCTAGTCATTGCCGGGCATTGCATACACTGTTCGATTTTGATTTATTTTAAGCACACACTTCACTAAGAAGGAAACTGAGGCCCAGGAAGGTGAAGTCACTTGCCTAAGTTCCCACAGTCAACTCAAAGCAGCAGGATCAGAGGCTCATGACAAACTAGGGTTCACTGCAAGGAGGCGAGGTGGGACCCTATGTGGTTTTGACAAGGGTGGGCTAGAATTTACCCTGGAAATCTTGACTAAAATGTTTTTGTGGGTCCAGGGCACAGTTGGGTTCACACCTAGGAAACTCTCTGAGGGTAGAGCCACAGCGTGGTTAAATTGGGTGACTCACAAGTGTGAAGGTTCATATTTTAGCACCTGGCAATCAGAGGCAAAATTAAACCACTTAAAAATGAGCAGATGAAACTCAGAGCCTCTGCAAGGGCTGCAGGCCACAGCATACATTACACTCTTAATTGCACCGAAAAGTGGAATTACTTTCCTGTTCACCTTTGGTTCAGATTTCGGAACTGTACCTGGCGACATTAGAGGGACAGGGGTTGACTCTACTCTGGCAGACCTGATTCCAGAGCTCCTGATTATCAGGGTGGTTATGTGATGTTTACGTGACAGGTTTGGGACAGGGAAACACTGAGATCCTGAAAGCCAGTGTACTGGGTTTTAATGATGTAGTTTCCCTCACCTCCCCATTGTCACTGCTTCTCAGACAGGGAGAGTTTGCCGAACTTCTCAGAGCTTTCGTCTGATTTTTAATATCTGGTGTATTCTGCTTGGGATTCTGCCGTGGCTGGTGATCTGCAGATGTAATCCAAGAGATGTAAATGGAGGATCTTATTATCGTCTTGCTGGTGGACACATTGCTGGCAGCAGGTCTGTGTTTGCTCTTATCTGTTTATTCTGACCTTCTAGTCAGCCCTGTGGTCCTGTTGGTCCCTGTACACCTTATAGATGAAGACAGAATGACAGAGACGTGTATTTCTAACTTTGGGCAGTTTTGTAGTCTCTCCTCACATTTGCAGCTGTTTACGGTGAGAACTGATGTTTATGATGTAACTGAAGGTTACGTCTGAGCACCACAGATGCCAGGTATCCACTGGGCTGAGGAAGGAGGAGCACTCCTACCAAAGGTGGAGGAAGAGTCTTGGTGCCTGAAGTTAGAAAGGAGATAAATAACAATTGGATCTATATTTAAATACAACCACTTAAGCTGGCTTTGGTAGTGCAGGCCTATAATACTAGCTATTCAAGGGGTTTAGGGAGGAGGATACCAAGTTCAAGGCCTGCCTGGACCACAGAGTGAATTCAAGGCCAGTCTGGGCAATTTAGTGAGACCCTGTCTTAAAAGGTAATAAACAAACAAACAGACAGACAGACAAACAGAAGGTTGGGGAGATTGCCTAGTGGGAGAACACTTGCCTCATACTTGGAAGACCCTAGGACTGCTAAAACAAAGAAACCCAGACTTTAACCGTTAATAAGCACCGCCCCCCTGACTACAAGGAGAATCACCTGCAGTTTTTTTGTATAGTGCCTGTGACATGACCAAAACCAAGTAACTATCCTATTAGTGGATGGATAAAGTGTCAGGGACAGAGCCCTATCCTGCTCCTAGACAGTCACCAGGCCACAGCATAGAGCCCAGAACTAATAGGTTGGAATGAGGAAGATGAATTTGACTGTCTTTAAGGATGGTGCTGATGGTATCAGGCTGTGAGAAAGGAGATCATGAGAGTGGAGAAGAGACCCAGTGATGGTGGGAATAGACGGGTAAGCAAGTAGAAGGAAGGAGCCAGCTGGTTTTGTGTGTGTGCGCAACTGTGTGAGTGTGTGTGTGAGTGTGCGTGTGTGCAAGTGTGTGAGTGTGTGCAAGTGTGTGAGTGTGTGTGGGTGTGTGAGTATGTGCATGTGTGAGAGAGTGTGAGTGTGTGAGAGTGAGTGTGTGTGAGTATGTGCATGTGTGCGAGTGTGTGAGTGTATGTAAGTGAGTGTGTGAGTGTGAGTGTGTGCGTGTGTGAGTGTGTGCGCGTGTGTGAGTATGTGCATGTGTGTGAGTGTGAGTGTGTGAGAGTGAGTGTGTGAGAGTATATGCATGTGTGTGAGTGTGCATGTGTGCAAGTGTGTGAGTGTGCGCGTGTGTGTGAGTATGTGGGTGTGTGAGAGAGTGTGAGTGTGTGAGAGTGAGTGTGCGCGCATGTGTGAGAGTGTGTGAGTGTGAGTGTGTGAGAGTGAGTGTGTGCACGCGTGTGTGAGTGTATGCGTGTGTGAGTGTGTGCAAGTGTGTGAGTGTGAGAGTGTGCGTGTGTGTGTGCGCGTGCAGAGGGAGGCAGTGGGAGGGGGAATGTCTGAGGCTAGAGAATATTGCCGCACCGACTGAAGGTGCACTGGGACCCACTGTGTGGTCCCCCCCCACCACCACGATGGACTACGCCCACAAGACATGAGCCCCCAATCCTCTTCTTCCCTAAGTTCCTTTCGTCAGGCATTCTGTCCTGCTGGAGCACGAAGAAGCTGATACACCTGGTAACTGCTGAGCTGGGCCAGGGGACACTAAGCAGACAAAAACTCAACACCCAGCGTGCGGCTGCTGCAGTGATGGCCTCCATCCCTCCCCAGGCACTAAGCTCTGTGGGCAGAGGTGAGCTGGGTGCTTAAGATTCCTTCTCATCCTCCGCATGATCACCAGCATTTGTTGGTTTGGGTTTTCCTGAAGATAACCATATGATTTGGTGACGTGGGATTGCATGTAAGTATGGTGACCCAACCAACTGAGCCATTGACAATATAAGTATGGTGATCTAACCAACTGAGCCATTGACACTCCAAGATGGAGTCATGGTGGAACTTAATAGGCATCTCCTGATGATTAGAGATAGTGATTTTTTTCATGTCCTTATTAGCTATTTGCAATTCTGTTTTATTTTCATTTCCATATTTGCTACCTGTCCATAAGAACAACTTACCTCACTAAACATGGTGATCTCTCATCCCATTGTTTGTCCAGAAAGCTCTTATGGCTTCGCTCTTCTTGGGGTTTCCATAGCTTGGCTCGTGTGAACACAGCACCACAGACAGACACGGATGTGCAGGCATCCCTGTGAAGAGCTTGCGTTCCTCAGAGATAGCCCAGCGTGGATATGACCGGATGAGATAGCTGTTCATCTTCAATCTTTTGAGGGGTTTCTACACTGGTTTCCACAGTAGCTGGACCCCTCCGCTGTCCTTAGCAGCACGTCCTCCTTTGGTTTGTTAAATATCGCCACCCTGACTGGCATGTGAAGTATTCTCAGTGGCATTTTTTTCAAGGCAGGGTTTCTCTGTATTTCTTTGTCCTGGAACTCATTCTGTAGACCAGGCTGGACTCAAACTCACAGAGATCCGCCTGCCTCTGCCTCCCAAGTGCTGGGATTAGTGGCGTGCGCCACCACCGCCTGGCGACTCTTAACTTCTGAGTCATCTTTCCAATCCCTATAATTATTATTACTTTAAAATTTACTCTGAGAGTTTCATGCAAGTATTATGATCATATGACTCTTTCATTCCCCACTCCCCAGCTCTCCCCAGACCCTCTACAGAATATCCCATTTCATGTCTTTTTAAAAAAATAACATACTGTGTCTCATTAGAGTTGCCTGTATGTGCATGGGGTGGGGTCATCCACTGAAGTTTGGGCAACCCTTGTCATGACCCCAAAGAAAAATGGCTAACCTTACCCCACCCCCACCACCATAAACTTCTGAGTTCTTTTTAAAAATTAAATTGTGTGTGCACATGTGTGTGCATGGAATGCAGGCCCATGTGGAACCAGTCGCCACTGAATCATCTCAGGATTCAACTTCTGAGCTCTTTATATATTCTGGGTGTTAATCCCCTGTTGGACGCCTGGCTGGGAATAGCTTGTCTCCCGGTCTGTGGGCGCCTTTTCACCCTACTGATTACTTCATTGTAGAGCTACACAGTTTACAATGCCTGTCATCAGCTCTTGGTCATTTCCTAAGCTACTGGCCAGGCGTCTCCATTTTTGTTCTTAATAACAGCCTGGTTATCATATGACAAGGGCAGAAGTCTTTCACACTCTTATAAAAATCAACTCCTGAGGAATGGGGGTGACTGAAAATCCTGACCCTGACATGGGAGGAACCCCCAGTGCTCTTGAGGGCCTATAAATAATGGACCTTCGGGGGAAAAAAGGCAAGAAGTGTGGCAAGTGTAGTGTCTGGGTTCCGGGGCCCAGTGGACCCACTTGGCAGCCAGGGAAGGAGCAGAAGCAGATGAAGTGTGAGAAATCACTCAGCCCCAACACGCAGGCAGGCTTCGCCATTGTGAGGGAAGGACAGCCCCAGCAAGTCACAGATGACAAAATGTGCATTTTTTTCACTTGAGAGGATTTAGCCAGTTGATTAACTACAAAAAGAGGGAGTTTGGTGGGTCACAGACAAAGCTTTCACTTCTGGGAATTCTGGTGGAGCTCTCTGAGACAGCGTTCACATCTCCGCTCTGGGACCCTCGTGGATAATAGCTCACATCAGAAAACCACAGTAAAGGGTTTGGCAAGCAAGGAACCAGGGCAGGGGTCGGGTGGGGAGGGGATTGTGGGAAGGCTGTCCTCCTTCCTTCGAGGATAGGAACATTTTAGAGGTATGGTGCTGGGTCTGATTTGAAATTGCTTCATAGCGGGGATTGGCAAGCTGGGAAAGCAGAAATACACTGATGTTCTCAATTGTCCTGAATTTACCAGAAGACAGATTTCTAACGTGTTACTGTTAGAAATCACGAATACCCATTCAACCTACAGGAATGACAGTGACCTATAGTTTAGTCTAATAACCTCTAATAACCTGGGTATTAATTAAAGAGGGCAACCACCAAAACAAAAGGCTTAGTTTTCTGTCATGACGCTTTGAGGGTAATTTAACAATTTGTTGAGTGGCTTTTCTTGGGAGAATCAGAGCTCGTGTTTTCTGATGACGAGTGAGCTCTTGTTTGTATTACCCAGCTTTTGAGACACATGTTGGAGGTGAAGAGGGGATACAATAAATATTTGGGACTTGAATATAAAAGACCTCATTTAAGTCTGTGTTATATTTCAAGTCGGAATCTCTACATATCTTTGTTTTTGAGATGAGGTCTCACATAGCCCAGCCTGGTCTTTAACTCACCTGAAACTGAGAGTGACCTTGAATGTCTGACAGCCTTGATTCCACCCCTCAGATTCCGAGTTTCTAGGCATTCACCACATCTGACGCCTGGTAAGCCAGCACCCTGCCAACTGGATTCACATCTTTTATGGTTTATTCTGTTTTATATGTATGAGTGTATTATACAGGTATGATTTATTTTATTATACATGTATGAGTGTATCATACAATCATAGGCGTTTGCCTTTCTGGCCCTGGTTTCTTTCACTCAACATGATGACCTCTAGCTTTTTCATATTGATGCAAATGGAGTTTCATTATGTTTCTGAGGCTGGGTATTCTGCTGTGTAAGCATGCCACCCAATTATTCTTCACCACCTGCTTATTTACTGATGACCACATAGACTGATTCCAGTCTGGCCTGCTGTGAATTATGTTGCAATTAGCATGGAGAGCTGATACCTCTTTGACCCATTGACTTCATTTTCTTCGGTTGTACACCTAGTAATAGCAGTGTTAGACTGGAGAGCAGTTTTAATTTGTTTGTTTTAAAGAAACGTCCATGTTATTTCCACATGGCAGTGCTAATTTACAGGAGTTATCTGTTCTCCAGACCCTCTCTGGGAGTTGTATCTTGTCCTTTTTAGTAATAGCCATTCTAGCATGTGTGAGGTGATAGGATGCTGTGGTTTCAATTGGCACTTCCTGGGTGATTACTGAAGCTGAGCTTTTGCTCATCTTCTTGTTGGCCATTTGTATGGTGACTTCCTCATCTCCTTCCTCTCCCTCCTCCCCTTCTGCTCCTCTTCTTCCCTGTCGTCCTCCATGACCCTTCTTACAACTATGCAGGTATTTCATCCATTTTAAGTAGAGGATTTTCTTATTATTGGCTTGTCTGTGCTCTTTACATGAGCTATATGGTCTGCAAATTTCTCCCATTCCTTATGCTACCTTCCGTCAGCTGGTTATTTCCTTTGCTGTGTGTAGGCTTTTCAGTTCAGCGAGAGTTTATGTGTCTAGTGATGCTTTGTTGTCTTCCCTTTTATGTGATGTTAAGGAAGCCGTTATACAGACTACTGTCTACAAGTTTTTTCTCCTTTTCCTCTAGCAGTCCTTTGGTGTAGGGTTCTATACTTAGGCCTTTAATCCATTCCCTACCTACTGTAGCTTTTCAATAGACTCTGCAATCAAGTAGCTTTAGTTCTCTGGTTTCAAATCAGTTTGCTGATAGTTATTAATATTTTGGAGGCATGTCCATTGCAGCTGCATGTAATTCACATTCAGGACATCTTAATTGTGCTAAGTCTTTCGATTGAAGAACATGGTATATTTTCCTTTTATTTGGGTGGGATTTCTCCATCACTGTTTTATTTTATTTTACTGGTTGTTTTTTGGAGACAAGGTCTTACTTTGTAATCCTGGCTGACCTGTAACTCACTATATAGAGCAGGTTGACCTTGGGTTCACAGTGGTCCCCCTTCCTCTGCCTTCTAAATGTTGGGATCGAAGGCATTTGTGGATGAGATTTTAAATATTTAAATAGTTATTGGTCAACTTAAAGCCCCAAGTTGAATGTTACTATTTCAGGAGAAGAGCCAGGTGTGGTGACGTACACCTAATCTCACACATTGGGGAAGTGGAGGCAGGAGGGTCAGGAAGTCAGCCACCCTTGGTTACATAGGGAGTTCAAGGACAACTTGAGATATAGGAGACCTTCACTCAAAATCAAAGCAAAACATAACAAAATGTATACAGTTGTTTTATTAGCCAACATTTAGAAAGTGGAAGAACCAATATGGAATACGGAGAGAGGTTGATATGAATGTAAAATAAAACATTTTTACTTGAAATATTCCCAAAGATAAAATTCTCTGTGTGCTTTTCTCTCACTGAATACACAAGACACTGAATTTATTTTCTGTATTCTCAAAACTCGCAGCTCAGTGTGGTAACTTCCACAGAGGGAATATTATCAGGAAAATTTTCCTGTTTATATGAAGAGCTCATGAGCTAAAAAGGCTGGAAAGAGCCTTGGGTTTCTGAAGAAAAGTGAGAAAGAAAACATTAAGTCCAAGTGCTGTTCTAATGGGATACTGAAACCACCTGAGTGAAGCTGTCACTTAGGACTTTGTCTTTAGGTCTTTGAGTATCATGAGCCTTGAATGAGGGGGATACGGCTTGCATTTTGTTACCAGTGGTCAGTGAAGCCTCAGTTTGGCTTACAGATTTGGCCAGCCAGGTAAATGTTCTCTCCTTCTTTCTGTATGACAGGAGTAAATCAAAACATCGTGTTGCTACTTGCAATACCATGTTAATAATGGTGCTAATTATGGTAGGAATGGGAGCTGTAGTCATACTATGGAACATTCCATTATGTGAGATGAAAACTTTACTACTGAGATAATAACATTAATATTAGTACCAATGGGTCTAAAGACAAGAAAGCCAAATTTGAATCCAAGTTCCCCCAGATAAGTGGTTTTAGTCATGATGGCTTAAGACTGCGGAACAGTCATTTCTTTCTTTTCTTCTTTCTTTCTTTCTTTCTTTCTTTCTTTCTTTCTTTCTTTCTTTCTTTCTTTCTTCCTTCCTTCCTTCCTTCCTTCCTAAAACTGAGACCATAAAACACACCTGACAGAACTGTTTTCAGAACTAAGGGAATAGACATTTTCACACATTACCTGGGTTTCACATTTCATACTGGAGCTAATTTTCTTTTTAAAGTGAAAAAATTATGTGTATGGGTGTTCTATCTGCTTGCATATCTGAGTACCTTGTGTGTCCCTAGTGCCCTTGAGTTCAGAATTGGGTGTCAGATCCCTTGGGACCGGAGTTACAGATGATTCTGAGCCACCGTGTGGTGTTGGGAATCCAACACCAGTCCTCTGCAAGAACAAGTGCTCTTAACCCCTGGGCTGTCTCTCCAGCCTCCTGCTGCAAGGTTTTAGCAAAAGAACATGAAAGGGAGTGTAGAGGGTGAGTCGGAAGTGCATGAGAATGAAAGACAGTGTATCTGAAGCAGAAAGGCTGGCAGGACATTAGCAATAACATAGTCCTCTCAATGTCCGAGAAATGAAGCACAAGGCGAGACACAGGGCCAGACAAAGCTGAGTGGCAAGAGATAAGTCACATCTCCTCTGTTGCTGTGCGCCTCCCGCCGCAAATACTGCAGAGCGGAGCAGTAGTCATTCCGAAAGTAATTTTTATTGGCCCATAGAATTGATTCAGTTTAATTTACATATTTTTTCTTCTATTTCTTATTGCCACAATTTTCAGTTTTAAGTTCCATTTATTTAGGAAGTGGTGGCATACATACACCCAGAGTGTTGAGGTCCAAGTATAACTTGTGGGATCAAGTTCTTTCCTACTCATGCAGGTCCTGGGGATTGACCCGAGGCTTGGTAGCATTTTGTGTTGGCCTCCTGAGTCACCCTGCTGGCTCTCTTTTTGTTACCTTTAATATCCAGCTTGCAGTGTCAGACATTTTCTCCATAATCCCCCCAAGGAAAGGGTGTTACAGGAGGAAGTTGTGTTTAAATGTGGCCTAAAAAGTTTTCAGCTGGGCGTTGGTGGCGCACGCCTTTAATCCCAGCACTCGGGAGGCAGAGGCAGGCGGATCTCTGTGAGTTCGAGGACAGCCTGGTCTACAAAGTGAGTTCCAGGACAGCCTCCAAAGCTACAGAGAAACCCTGTCTCGAAAAAAAAAAGTTTTCAGCCCAGCCTAGGCCTATTTTGAAGACTTCATGATGGATGAATCCACAGATGAGTGCATTTTCTCGTCCTGAATGACTGAGTGATTCAGAGGTGGCATGGTGACACCTGTGGCCTCCTAAGTTAGAAGGCATTGTTCAAGATGTTGGATAAGTTTAGGGATGGGAGAGAAGAAAGTCTCTGCACTGTTCCTTTATGGTACCAGGGGCTGGGATGAAGAGAGAAAGCTCCCTGGGCTTGCTGGGGAAGCCTAGCTTGTCAGTGGTATAACCCTCAGGGAAACCTTTGTGTTCTTGCCTGATTTCACAACTGCAGGAGACCTTAAGGTTCCAAAGCACAGTCCTGTTTTCAGCAGCTCCGAGCATGCAGTGGACATGTTCTTGGTTTAAGTAAACAGAGCCACTATAGGGGTCTTAATGGGATTGGCATGGTGGAATGGAAGGCAAAACACCAATGTACATAAATAAAAAAACAATAATAAAAAAGAAAGTAACTCTCAAGCTGTCATCTGGGATTGAAGGCTGTCCATGTGGATAAGCTCTTTGGACACAGAGGAAACAAACCCACTGCTGACTCTAAGTTGCTTCATGAATGCATTCTGCAATGTGACACACGGGTCCCTAATGAGAATCCAGTTTTCAGAAGGGCACTGGCAAGTTGGCCATTCAGACAGATGAAGAGAGATAATGGTACGATCAGAAATATGGGATCTAGGGCTCAAGGTCCCCAACCCTTCACCTCTGTTGGGGTGTCTCAAGAGCCCAGAGCCCAGATGGTGCTGACTGTCATTTATAAGGGAAGAAATACAGGGCGGAGAAGTGAAGTGACTTACCGAAGTGCACACATCTGAGGGTAGTCGAGTCTGCAGGCAGACTGGGCTTCTGTCTCTGGATCCTTCCCACTAGGCTGCCTGTCCGAAGAATGGTGTGTGTGTGTGTGTGTGTGTGTGTGTGTGTGTGTGTGTGTGTGAAAGAGAGAGAGAGAGAGAGAGAGAGAGAGAGAGAGAGAGAGAGAGAGAGAGAGAAGTTTTCTGCCTGGGGGACCTGGGGCTCTCTGGTTAGCCTAGGCTGATTGGCCAGCGAGCTGAGCTCCAAGGTCGGCCTCTCTAGTTCTAGAATACAAGTGCATGCCACAGCGCCTGACCTGGAAATGTCTTCTAAGGATCAAACTCGTCCTCATGTTGCAAGGCAAGTACTTTCCCTACTGAGCAATCAGCCCTTGAAAACTTCTTTACGGTCAGAATTGTTCAGAAGGGAAGAACACCACCTCAGCATGAGGGTTTCACTGGAGGGGGTTGGGCAGGGCTTGTGAGTGGTGTGGGGATGTTTCTGGGTCCGAGAGATGGGGATGGGGCTCAAAGAATCTCTGACTGTGAACATCCAAAGTCCTATTTTCCTAAGTTACAGGAAGAAATCTCATTTAAACTCTCGCCCTTCCAGCTCAGATTAGTGGTGTGTGAAGTTTACTGAAGAAAAAACCCACAGCAATGAGATTCCAGTTCAGACCAGGTACCCCTCATCCCATGTGTTCCATAATAACTAGAAGTATCCTCTTGACTGTGGGTGTGGCTCGAGCGTCGTGGATCCCTGTGCTCCTTCACTGGCACCAAATAAAACGGGGTGCGGTTGTGTGTGGAGGTGCGAGGGTTACAAGTTCAGGGTTAGCCTTGATGGCATAGCAAATGAAAGGTTAGTCTCAGGTACGGAGACCTTATCTCAAAGAATGAAAAGAAGTTCCATTACCAAGCAGCAGGGTTAGTAAGTGAAAGTGTTTTGTTTTTGTGTCTGTAGATCTGAGTTTTCCTCTTATATTCTGTTTCTTTTTAAGGTATTACTTTATTCTATCGTTGACTCTAGGGATTTAGTTCTGTGGGATGGGTTTTCCGAGTGTTTTAGGATTTGTGTTTGAGACCACATCTTGGTTGCTCTAACCAGACGTGTGTGAGCCTGGACGAATCTGTTCTACTCCATTTGTGATGCTAACACTATGAGTGGCTCCCAAGGACATCAGGATGTAACATGAATAATAAAAATCCAGAGACAGACATTGGGGTTCAAGCTGAAAGATCAGAGAAGCAAAACAGCCAGCTACTAGCTCTAACTTGTACCTCAGACAGAAATGGGTGGTCTTGTCTCCATGAAAACTCAACACAAAGCAGACTGCACTGCTCTCCACCAAGCCTCAAACTGCAATCCCTGAGCTCCTGTCTCCTCCTGCCTTATATTCCTCTCTCCGCCCAGACATATCACTCCCGTCTCCACCTCCCAAGTGCTGAGATCACCTTTGTACGAGCTCTGTTTCTCTTTTAGACTGGATCGATTTCATGTAGCTCAGTGTGGCCTTGAGCTAACAGAGATCTATCTGTCTCTATCTCCTGAGTCCTGGGATTCAAGGTGTGTGCCACCACTGCCTGATGGATCTATGGCTGTGGCTGGCTTTGCATTTTGATCTCCAGTGGCTTTATTAAATAATAAATATCACCACATCAGGACATCTTCTCTGAGAAACTGGATGGGTGTGGAGAGCTGCACGCCACACGGTGCCTTAAAGATGGCGCCGGCTTCCGCCTTCCACCATCCCAACGGTGAGTGCTCTCGGTAACAAACAACTCCTCATTTGGCGTGCTCCTATCCCGCCAGGGTCACGCCATGATCATCAGATTGTTCACGCAATGGCTTATGCATACGTGGCCGTTCAGGGTTGGCTGGCCTCGGCTATTTAGGGAGCAGGAGGGGTTTCTCCCGCGGCTGCCTTTTCGACTGTTCATCAAGGTCCTGAATAAACTGTCTGCAAGAAGGGTTCCTGAGTCGCATCTTCCTTGCTGGTCGAGGTGGTCGTGACAGATGGGTGTCAGTAAGTGACCATGACTCCACCTTATTTAGTAAGGACACTGGCTTTTCAAATGCAGGAAGGCGGTGAGCTGCTCAGAGTTGAACTCCTTTTTGTTCTGGCTTCGACTGTGGTATTACCGACTGCCACACTGTTTTGGCTGTTGTGGCACCAGCTCATGGACCAGCTTTGTGCTTATTGTGTTCATGGAAGTGTTGCAAATACTTACCAGCTTCAGGTTACCTTTAGGTGCGACTCTTCCAAGCCTTTACATAAGAAAACGGCAGGTTCTTCCCTCTTATTTCTTGTGTGTATATCAAAGTCCGGACACCGTGCTGATTTCACCCCTGTGCAGTAGGGTTAGATTATGCAAATTTCATTTAGAGCAAATAGGGGATGTTACAGCCTATCTGTCCTAAACATGGAGGCTGGAGATTTCGAGGGCTTTCATTGTGTTTTGAGTTCCTATAACCCACCAAACTTAAAAATGAAACCAAACTGAAACTTGTCAATTTTGAAATCAAAGGCTTCTTTGAATCTAGATTCAAGTTTAGTAAAAAGAATACATGACACTTCACAAATGCAGGCGGGAGGCAAGGTTTCTGTGGGGGCCGTGCGAAGCGAGAAACCAGATTTAGGAGAAATCAGCAGACCAGGGAGATCTTGCCTCTTCAAATTCTTTTCAGAAACCTTATATTTACCTGGGCGAATTCTTCTTTTTGGCCATTGCTTTCAGACGGGATCTTGTCCCAGTCCCCACCTGTCCCCTAGGTGCTGCTGGGATTGCAGATGAACGCAGCGCTCCCGGCTTTCCAGGGACAAAGAAGACTAAAGAAAGGACAAGTGGTGCGGAAAGATACTCAGGGTCCCCATGTCCGCCAGGCGGCTCACCCGTGCTCTCCTGCTTTAACCTTCTGCTGGGATAGCCTGGGGCCAAGGACAGGTCCATCTTCAGGATCTGAGAGACGACTCTAAGGTTCCTGTTGGGTCCCCACATCACTCTGGGCCTCATCAGCACCTGCCCAGCTGCTCTCTGTCTTCTACTCCTAAATCTCTCCCTTCATCTCAGCATCTTATACCCTATGCTTCACATCTTAAGAAAAAGAAACACGACGGAAAACATCATATGACGCGGCTCACGTGTGTCAACCCAGCACTCGGGAGGCGGCGGCAGGCAGGAGCAACAAAGGATGCATCCTTGGCTACATAGTAAGTCTCCTGTCAGCCTAGGCTACCTCATGATACTGAAGGCCCTCCTCTGTCAAAAGAGAAAGAAAATATTTTGTGAAAAAGGAGCCAAAGCAAAAGAAAATTTGTTCCAAGCCTATGCATAAATGAATAGATATGAAAAACAAATAAAAATTATAGGCATATGATCAGAATATCACATAGAGGGTGATTGCGTATGTAGTTTCTAGGAAAAGGGGAATAATTCCTAGTATGAATTATGCATTAAAATGAAGCTAATGGAACTGAAGAGATTTTTCATATAAAAGTAGCAAAATATAGGTCACTGTTATTATCTTGAAGAGGAAGGCAACCATATATTAACATATAATTAGCAACAAAGCCACCAGAGGGACATATGAAGGAAAAAGCTGACCACATATTATGTTTATTTATTTGCTTTATTATTATTTCTCAAGACAGTTATCACGGCAAAGCCCAGGCTGGCTTGGAACTCACAGAGCTCCACTTGCTTCTGCCTCCCGAGTGCTGGGATTAAAGGTGTGCACCTCCATACTTGCCTAACCTTGGTTTTTAATGCTAACAACAGAACAGTCTTGGTTATTCTCTGCCAGCATGGTGGTTTCAGATCTAAGTGTGTGCCTTCAAAACTGAGTGCGGCTGCTGCCTCAGATGTCTGCCCAGTCTAAGAGGGCAGGCCCAAGATGATGCAGTTCGCACTGTACTCATCTGCTTTCCTTGGGGACATCTTTTACATTTTTATCATATTTATCTGGACACTCATCACAGTCTCCTGAGCAGGCAAGCAGAGCCTTCCGTAGCGGGGTATAAGCCTGTTTTTTCGCTGTGACTCATTGAAAAAAGGAGCAAATTCAAGGAAGACTGTGGAGGCAGCAGTCACACGTGCTCATCAGAAAACACACAAAACTCGAAAAGAGAAATCTGCATTGGTGATCTTTAGCTAAGCTGTGAACTGCGTTTTGCAATCTAACTATTACCATTTTCTTGTATTCCCAAAATGATGCTGCATTTCACAGGAAGTTGGATATTTTCAGATATTGTGAGTTGCTGTGTATGTGATGACCATTCACTGTTATCACAAAGGAACCTTCTGCTGATATCACGGAAATTGTTTATTGACTGCTAAGAAAGTTTACAAAAAATTTAATTGCTGCTCAAATTTAGTAGCTCATTATATACTTACAATTTTTAAAAATATTACAAATCCAAGGTTTGCGTATTAAACAAGCATTTTATTTAGATATTTGAAAGGTACAAATACGATATATCATGATCAGAAAAACTGAAAATACAAACCAACACCCCCCAAAATCATCAAGGAGCTTCACAGTGACCCATGAAACAGGAGGACTGTTGAAACCATGTTTGAGTAAAACAAGATGGCGCCACTCTATGAATGTATGTTTCTATCATGGTCATTAAACATCACTGTGCGATGGCGAAACAAGAAGCCTTGAAGATTATATTAGTCAGGGTTCTCTGGAGTCATAGAACTTACAGTATCTCTCTCTCTGTCTCTCTGTCTCTCTGTCTCTCTGTCTCTCTGTCTCTCTGTCTCTCTGTCTCTCTCTCTCTCTCTCTCTCTCTGGGACTTTATTGGAATAACTTAACAGCCTGCAGTCCAATGGCTATCTGTGAATGGAAAGTTCAAGAATCTGGTAGTTGCTCAGTCCCACAAGGCTGGGTGTCTCAGGTAGCCTTTAGTATATGCCGGAGTCCTGATGAAGTAGGCTTTAATGCCAGTGTGGCACAGATTAAAGGTGTGCCTTCCTGCCTCAAGATCCAGATCACAAGCGCGCTCTCCATTTCTGGATTATAGTTCACTCTAGATGTAGTCAAGTCGACAACCAAGAATAACCATCATAGCCGGGCGTTGGTGGCGCACGCCTTTAATCCCAGCACTCGGGAGGCAGAGGCAGGCGGATCTCTGTGAGTTCAAGGCCAGCCTGGTCTACAGAGCGAGTTCCAGGACAGGCTCCAAAACAATATAGAGAAACCCTGTCTGGAAAAACAAAAACAAAAGGAATAACCATCACAAAGATTTTCTGGGCTTCGAACTAACCTGAAGATACTGTTTATACAAATGATCTGTTGCCTAACTATGGGTGCTAGGGAAAATGTGAAGAAATTAACATGGACGGTGACAGAAAATGCTAGCCAGCTAGAGTAGCATTAGGACAGGTCATCATTGCATCAAACCATCTCAAGCACTCAGTGCAATCAATATCCCAGGCCAATTAGATGGAGGCAGTCCCTCAGCTGAGATCCTCTCTTCCCAGGTATGTCAAGTTGACAGTCAGAGGTAGCTATGGCGTATAGTAACACCAGAGCCTATGCTGTTTAAACAGAGAGCCTAGGAGGCCCAGGGCTGAAGGGAGGTCGTGCCAAACCAGTAGGTTTAGAAATAAAAGCAAGCTGGGTCCCATACCGCCAGGCTCCACAGATGTGGCCAGGCTTAGTGTCTAGTTGCTTCACAGGAAGCATGGCAGAATGGACCACAAGAGCAGCAGTTTCAACTCCGTAATTGTGTAGGGTCAGTGCAAGCAGGGACCTGTCAGTGTCACAGGAGAGTCTTTCATTTTTATCTCTTTGGCCTAGATGGACACACCTAGTCTTTTCTGTTTGAAAACAGTGCATTTAGTAGTGAAGCAAAGAGGCCGACTTGGCACCAACGATACAGAAACTGGATCATGGTCTAAGAATATCAGCATCAACTGGGAGCTTGTTTGAAATTAACACCCATGGTCCTGACCCAGGCCCCATGAATCAGGGATCTGGGAACTCCCATATTCTAACCTGTTCTGTGTATGCTTTGCTAAGAGTTCATTAGAACACAAGTATGGAACTGCCATCTTCCTCGTGTGTATTGCTCAGGACTCTCTAGAGTAGAACAGAACTATATATATATATATATATGTATATATATATAGTATATTATATATTACAAGGCATTTATTAGATTGATTTGCAGGCTTCTTGCTGAAATCTGTCTCTTATTGGTTGTTGAATAAAGCACTGTTGGTCAATAGGGAAGCAAGATAGGTGGGACTAGGAGTCAAGAAGGATTCTGGGAAAGAGAGGCAGAGTCAGACACCATGTAGACTGCCAGAGGAGTAAGAGGTCCAGACCCTTTTTCCAGTAAGAGAAATACTTAGATTAACAATTATGGATTAAATACTTAAGTCAGAGATAGCCAGTAAGAAACCAAGCAAATGGCCAACAGCTTCATAATTAATACAGCGTCCTGTGAGTTATTTGGGGGTTCAGACAGCGCGGCAGGGCCCAGGCAACTGGCAAGGAAAAGACAACACTCCACACAACAGAAGCTGTCTGCCATACCGGGAAGGAGTGAGCCTGGGGGCAGCTCAGCACACGAAGCTGGATGCCTTCCTTGGCAGTGCCAGCTCAGCACCAAAGGCTGGAGGATCCCTGGAGAACCACTAGCACTCACTCCATAGAGGAGGCCAAGGAGGCTGAAGTCTGATGCCAGCAGGGGATGGCTCAGGGGAGGTGAGGCAGGGAGGTTCTGCTTGCTTTCTTGGACCTCTATAGCCAGCTGTTGGGAGGAACCACCCAACGGGGCAATGGGAGTTCTCCTTCTCAATTAATCATCTTTGGAAACAGCCTCCCAGACAAGCCCAGAAGCATCTTTTAGGCGATCCCTGTCAAACTAGCCAGGAAGAACAGTCATGGTGCCAGGTAACTCTCAAGCATGCTAAAAATCGAGAGGCTGGTTAGTACCCCACAACCACCCTTGCCATGCTCACAGCAGAAGTACCTTCTTCATGAATCCAGCTAAAACCATCGGCTCTTAAGGCAGTGGCTGCAGGACACACGTGGCTACTGAGCTCTTTACATGTGGTAGGTCCAAATAAAGATGCGCTTGCACTTGATGCACTCAAGCTTTAAAGATGCAAGAGAAATGTTGGGTCTGGAATGATGGCTCAGCCATTAGGGGCACTGGCTGCTTTTGCAGAGGACCAGAGTTCAAATCCTAGCACCTATGTCAAGTGGCTCAAACCAACTGTAACTCCAGCTCCAGGGGGATCTGATGCTCTCTTCTGGCCTCTGTGGAAACTGCTCCCAAGAGCACTCAGCATGGCAACACCAAATATATATACTTTTAAAAGATCGGCATATAAAGTACAGTGTACCGTGTAGTACTTTTTATGTTGGCTAGATGCTAAGACATTATCTATTATCTATTGGAGTAGGGAGAATATATCACTTAATTTCATCTGTGTTGTTTCACTTTTTTTTGGTGCGTGTACCTGGTGTTTATGTGTGTGCATGTGTGAATGGGGCATGTGCATGTAGAGGTCAGAGGTCAACACTGAGCATCACTGTCCGTTGCTCTCCGCTTACTATACGAGACAAAGTCTCTCTCACTGAGCCTGGAACTCATGGCTTGGCCAGGTGAGCTGCTCAGCAAGCACTGGAGACCCTCCAGTCTCAGCTCCTGGGTGCTGGGATTATAGGTGTGGGCCGCTCACACTGCAGTCTTTTGCTTGTTTGTTTGTTTAATGTGGTGCTGAGGGTCGAACTCAGGTCTGTATGCCTGCATCATAAATATTTTGTTGGATAAACCATCTTCCTAGACCCTCTTTTTACTGTTTTCAACAGGACTACGGGTCATTCAAACAGATGGGACATTTTTGTCATACAGCACCTCCTCACAATGCTAAAGGGTGGTAGTTTCCCTACTTTGCATCTCTACTCTTGCTTATTTGAAAGAGTAACAAGAATAGCAAAACCGGGCATTTAGTTCATGTATAACATTTTGCATGGATGGTCTTAAATTTTTAAAAAAATTATTTATTTATGTATACAGTATTCTGTATGCATGTATCCCTGCAGGCCAGAAGAGGGCACCAGATCTCATTACAGATGGCTGTGAGCCACCATGTGGTTGCTGGGAATTGGACTCAGGACCTCTGGAAGAGCAGCCAGTGTTCTTAGCCACTGAGCCATCTCTCCAGCCTGGATGGTTTAATTTCATCCCTGCAAAAACTACAGCAATTGGTACTGGAAGCAGTTTCAGAGAGTTGAAATTAGTTGATACTATGTGGTCTGTAACAGAGACAGTATTCAACTCAGGGCCAGCTGAAGTCAAGGAATATCTTTTTTCATACATTGCTGTAACCCTGACTCTTGTCCATAAGTGTACTGAAAGAAACAGTTGCTTCTCAATGGCATTTCTGTACAAAATTGTGAGTATATTGTTCAAGTGTGTATCAAGTGGGAGCCGATGGTTATGAATAAGCAAAGATGAAGTAGCCCCACATGTAACATGTGTAGATCCGAGAATACTTCTGAGGAAGGCGGTCTCCCCTGACCGCACATCAGTGTGTGACCTTAGCAGCTCTCGATAACAAGTTGGCCACATGCCAGGAAAACATTCCAAACTCTGTGGATGGCAAGCAAATCAAAACCAAACCAAGGGGCCAGAGAGATGACTCATTGGCTAAGCGTGTACATGGCTTTTGAAAAGAAAGAGACCGGAGAGCAGCACAGACGTCTAGCAATGCCAGCAGTATGTCTGAAGAAGCCTTCATGGACGTGCTCCACCATCCATGAAACAACCGACTGAAATCAGGACAAGGAGCTGATACTAAAGTGAGACACGGGGGGCGGTGTTGGCGAGTAGAGGGGCAAATATGAACGGGATGTCAATACAACAACACGAAGGAAAGCATCAGGAGGAAGCCCACCAACTTGTATGCTAACCAAAGGCAAAACAGGGAACAGTAATAGAAACTACTAAGTAAACCAAAAGAAATAGAGCATAAGACAACCGGAGCCAGCGCCTGCAATGGTGGACCCCGCTGTGTCTAAATCTGCAGGCTCATCATTAGCTGGGACAGACTAGACTGACTTGGTCACTAGAACTGTATTAGTCACTTTGCCCAAACACCCGGCAGAGAGCAATTTAAGGAGGCAGGCCTCATTTAGTCTTTCCTGGTGTTGGGGAAGGGGTTGGTTGTGGCTGTGGCAGCAGGATCATAATGCTGCCTGCTCACATCCGGGTAGATCAAAAAGCAGAGAAAGGGGCAAACTGACACACACAGCTGGTTTTCTCCTTCCCTCTTTTTATTTTCTTCAGGACCCCAGCCCACAGAATGGTGCCACCAACTTTCAGGGCTATCTTTCTTACTCTCTCCCCATTAACACTGTCTGCAGACACCCTCCCAGACACACCCAAAGGAGAGCTTCACCAATGACCTAGGCATTTCTTAATTCGGTTAGGTTCACAATCAAACACCATAGTTCTAATCGGTTTTGTCAGTTCACTAGCAGAATTTTTGGCTAATCGTACTAACAATGTCACCTGCAACATACTTGAGTTGACCACTGATAAGTGATGTTAAGGCTTTCCCAAACTTAATGGCAGTTTATGTAAAGATTGGGGAATGATCTCTGCGGTCTTGGTGTCAAGTCTTCTCTGAGTTTCAGAATCAACTGGTCTTTCCCATCAGTGGTGTCTCCAAGCCCATCTACAATAATGGACAGTAAGGCTTCATCCATAGAGACTTCTGTCTTACAGTGTCAGCTCCAACCACAAAATTCTCAGGGTCCATCTTCATCAACGAGACATTTAAAACCACAGGAAAATTTCTAGAGATCCTTCAATCAGGGTTGGACACGAAGGTGGACAACAATAGTTACTTGTACAGAGACTATTTGTGCAAGGTGACATCGAGGGGACACTGCCTGGGGACCCTTATGAGCTCTTCAATTCATCAAGACTTTCGGAAACTCAAGTTTCCGTGGACCCTTAAGAGTTCCCAGAACTTGAAGGTGCCCATCTCTATATTTCCATAGCTTACTTAGAATCTCATCTGATGGGAAATGAAAATGCCCAATGTCTCATGATAGTCTTCTCTACCTGGGGCACACTAGCTTGGAAGGTTTAAGATGGAGAGAAAACAAAGCCTTCCTCTTGGTGGTAGAAATATAGAGGAGTGACACCCAGTCCCCCAAGCCTAGCCAGCGGCCAAAAGCATTCACATAGCTCTAGTCTCAGACCCAAATTAAAAGCATCAGCTCAGCCTGCCTGTGATAACATTTCACTACAGTAAATGTGTGACAGCTGCACGCAGGTAATGTGATCTGACAGTGGTGTTGTCACCTTGGAACTGTCGTGTCCGAGCTGTTTTCTTAGCCCTACAATGATGTCTACTATGAGTCTTCGTTCTGGCTTAAATTGATTGTGATGGTAATAATATACATAAAAATCGATGATACAAAGTTTGGACAGCAAATTCGAATCTATGAGTGTGCACGGTGGCTCTGCCACGGAGACCCCGGTGACTCCCAGTCCCTGTGGCTCACACTTATGTGCGTCCTCTTCCTTGACTGTGTGCATGACATGTGACTGGCACCAAACCCATACAATATGTCAAGAGTGATGGGTGCCACTTCCTTCATCAGGCCATGCTACAGGGAAAGAGGGACAGGGTCACCCAGTGATGACACTGTTACACAAGACCTTTCTTAGCAGAGGAGCTCCACGACAAGACACACACCCAACAAGGAATGTTCTGTGTCATCTTCCCAAGGGACAGAGGATCAGGTTTTCACAGTGAAGTCTGCTCCCTTAACACACCATAATGGCTTTCTTTCTTTCTTTCCTGGCTCACTTCCCAAATTCATCAGTGGTTCCTAGCATTTCCTTTCCAAATAAATGACTTGTTCCTCCTCACCCCCACCAGGGTCTGCTTATGGAAGAAACCATCCAGTGGAGTAGACACTGTCCATAAGATGGACACACATTAGAAACTAATCCAGTGGAGTAGACACTGTCCGTAAGATGGACACACATGAGAAACTAATCCAGTGGAGGAGACACTGTCCGTAAGATGGACACACATGAGAAACTAAGCAAGAAGGACGGAGACAATCACAGAAACTAGCCTTTAAATTCTTAAAATGGAAATGTATTGAGAGAGAGAGAGAGAGAGAGAGAGAGAGAGAGAGAGAGAGAGAGATAGAGAGAGCTTCAGGTACCAGAAGAGAGGGTGCTGGATCTCCTGGAGCTAGAGTTGCAGCCAGTTATGAGCTACCCATTGTGAGTGCTAAGAATCAAACTCAGGTCCTCTTCAAGAGCAGAAAGTGCTCTTAATCGCTGAGCCATCTCTCCAGTCCTGTAGCCATGAATCTTAATCAGGATCAAGTTTGGGTCACAGTAATGAGAAAGGAAGGAAGGAAGGAGGGAGGAAGAGAGGGAGGGAAGGAAGAGGGAGGGAAGAAGAGGGAGGGAAGGAAGAGGGAGGGAGGGAGAGAGGGAAGAAAAGAAGGAAGGAAGGAGGGAGGGAAGGAAGGAAGGAGGGAAGGAAGGAAGGAGGGAAGGAAGGAAGGAGGGAGGGAAGGAAGGAAGGATGGAGGGAGGGAAGGAAGAGGGAGGGAAGGAAGGAAAGCTGTAAGAACAGCTCTCTCTATGTGAGGTGGGGTTTTGTTGTTTTGTTTTGTTTTGTTTTTTCTGTCTGCAGGCAATTACTGATGAAAGTGTTAGGAAACTCCTGGATATCAGGGCACCAAATCCGTGACAAGAGGAGAAGCATTCACTTTGGGTTATGATATGAGGCTGTACATAGTCTGTCATGGCGGGGAAGTCATGGCGGAATTTACGCCTTCAGGAGTGCACACAGCTCAGGGGATTAGAGCACACACTGTTCTCACAGAAGCCTAGGGTGAAGTTCTTAGCACCTACCTTGGGGGGCCCAAAATAACCTACAAATCCACCTTCAGGGGCTCTGATGCCCTCTTCTGGCCCCTTCTGGAAGGCTCCTACATACACACAAATGAAAATAAACAATAAATCTCAAAAATTTAATATTCAACAAAAATAGAAGTTCAAGGTAGGAAAATAATATTTAATATTAAATATAAGATACTTAAAGTCTCATTCAAGCCAGGTGGTGGTAGTGCACACCTTTTATCCCAGCACTCGGGAGGCAGAGGCAGGCAGATCTCTCTCTGAGTTCTAGACCAGTCTAGTCTATAGAGTGAGTTCCAGGACAGTCAGAGCTACACAACCCTCCCCCCACCCCACCAAAAAAACAAAAGAAAGAAAGGAAGGAAGGAAGAAAGTAGGGAGGGAGTGAGGAAGGAAGGTAAACTCAGTGTCACACAGCTACGATATCAACAGGGTAAATTTTAAAATTTGTTTCTGCGATTTCCTCATGTGTTTTTTATTTCTTTGAGATAGACACACCACGTGCTCTAGTCTGCTTTCTTGTCGATGTGATCACCACTCTGACCAAAAGCAACTTAGGGGAGGACAAGGTTTCTCTCAGCTTACACTTCCAGGTTATAGGTCATTACTGAGGGAAGCCAGGACAGGAACTCAAGCAAGGAGGAAGCGGAGACCATGGAGGAACACTGGTTACCGGCTCACTGGCTCATGCTTAACCATTCTTACACGTAGTCCAGACCTACCCACCCAGGGATGATGCTGCCCGAAGTGGACTGGGTCCTCCCACCCCCCCCCCCCCGCAACTTGTCACAGACACGGCTACCAGCTGATCTGGTGGGGACAGCTCTTCAGCTGACGCTCCTTCCTAGGTGCATCCCTTGCTTTTCTTTTGCCGTGGCCAAAGAAACGTATGGAAGAAAAAAAAATGGTTTTCTGGCTCGCAGTTCTAGAGGGATGAGAGTCCCTCATGGCAAGGGGACATGGCAGCTGGCATGGTGGCATGGTGGCAGGAGCAGGAAGCTGAGCAACTGCATCTTTGGCTGCAAGAACAAAGAGAGAGGGAACTGGGCTTGGGACAAGGCTGTGCTCTCTCAGAGCTTGCCCTCCAGTGACGTGCTTCCTTCAGGCGGGACATCAGTACCTCATCAAACAGAGCCATCAGCTGGGGACCAAGCGCTCAGACGCATGCCCCCCTATGGGGGACATTTCTCACGGAAACCATTATACCAGTTGGCGTTAGACTGTGTTGACAGTAAAACCAAACTAGATACTGTAGTTGGTCCCTGCCCTGCCTTTGGGAATTCACCACTCAGGAATGCTCAGAGGAGTTCAGGAGTTGTGTGTCTTGCATGGAGTTATTTGTCTTAATGCTTTGGGCCATAAACTTCTGCATACAGTCTGTGGGGAAAGTCACTTGAACAAACAATGACACCAAAAGGCAACCAGTTCCGCATAGAAGTGATGGCGCAGCCTTTTTAGTTCTGGGATTCTGTGATACCATGCCTCCTCCCAAGCTATTTTCTTTTAATCCCTACTTCCTATCTGATGTTTAAATAAGTCCACTAAAAGAACATAATTATTTATTTGAACCATTACTTACTGTCTGTCTCCTATTCCCCAATACTTGGTATTGAGGATCTTAGACTCCTAATTTTCGAGGCATCTGTCTACATACTCCCCCAACTCTGAAATATACTGAAAACCTCCCAATGAACCAAAGACAAAGGGCAGCCAGACACTGCCCAACAGCCCCGTTCCAGCCCCCTGAATATCTTGTCACCACTGACCAGCAGGATGCCAGTGTGTCACACATTATTCTGGGAGCAGAGCGAGACCCCTCAGGTCGGTGGGTAATCAAGAAACAGTGTTATGAGAGCTGACATCTTATGAATAATTATTTTAAAAATCTGTTCGCTTCTTTTCCTTCACCTCCAGATGGGCGAGTTATTTCTATCAAGCTGCTCAAACCTTGATGAGTTGGAACAAGGCACCAATTGCCTCCTGCTCTTGTGCGAACTGTGCGGTGAACTTGATGGCCCAAAGAGTGTAAGACAAATAAATCCATGCAAGACAGGTAACTCTGCTCTCCTCCGAGCTCCCAGAGTTTGGGGGACCTCAGTTCTTTTTCTGATTTGAGGCAGTGTCTGCTGGTATTAAGTGTTGTGACTAGGATGCTGTGCTGCTTGGTGTTTGCCCCCTTGACACAAACTGGGGTTGTCTGGATGGATAGATCATTGGCACAAATAGATCCCTGGTCTCCATTACAAATTGCAGGGAGCAAGGGAGGGAGAGAGAGGGAGAGGGAGAGGGAGAGGAGAGGGAGAGGGGGAGGGAGAGGGAGAGGAAGAGAGAGATAGAGAGATAGAGAGAGAGAGAGAGAGAGAGAGAGAGAGAGAGAGAGAGAGAGAGAGAGAGAGAGAGAGAGAGAGAGAGAATGTTTGGTAGGTTTGCATGTGCATGTATGCACACCCGGGCGTATTTAGAACCCAGTACCAGCAGCTGGAAGTAGAACTTGGGGCAGATTGAGCTGTCTTGCCAAATGAACTTTACCTAGGTGATAATGATTCAAAACGAACAAAAATCAATAAAACACACACTGATGGGAACGTGGCTGCAGGTGGTTGGCTCTGTGCTCAGCTCTTGGTTGAGTGTTGTGATTCCCAAACTCGTGGGGGTGAAGAGAACACTTCCCAGAGTCCAGACAGCACAGCTGCTGTTGAAGCCAGCCAGGCACTGTTCCTCCCTACCCCGCAATGTCCCCAACACCGTCATGGTGAACTCCTGTGCCTCAGTGTCCTCTTGGGCCACTTGAAGATCCCTGCAAGGACAGCGCAGTGCCATCGTGGATTCTAAGAGACTCAGTATCTAGTCACACAGTGCTTCAAGGGTGGCTGCATTCAGTCTTTATACCAGAGCCCTGAGGCCTGGAGCTGTTTCCTCGGAATGGTCCCAAAGCCTGTGAGTGACTCAGGCCTTCTCGGGAGCCTAAGAGGCTTTGGAGTCTAGGGAGCTCAGCTGTTCTGGTTAATCTGGGACATGAGGCACCCCAGGGTATTTAAAAAGTGGTTAGCCTCGCATACAAATTAATTATTTTTACCAGGGTGTTTTCACACGATTGTCAGTATATTCTGCTCTCACTCATTCTCTTCCCTCACTGCCTTCCCATGTGTGTGGTGGTGCTCCCCACCAACCAGCGGTGCTCCCCACCAACCGGCGGTGCTCCCCACCAACCGGCGATGCTCCCCACCAACCGGCGGTGCTCCCCACCAACCGGCAGTGCTCCCCACCAACCGGCCCCCTTTCTTCTGTCAGCTAGCCTCAACTTGTGTGTGTGGGCTTATATGTGTATGTGTTCCTGTGTGTACAGATATATGTATGTGTGTGTTCATATCTATGAGTATTCTATGTACATGTATGTGTGTGCATGTAGGGACCAGAGGACAATGTGGGTGCTGTCCACCATGTTTGCTGACATAGGGTCTCTTTCTGGCTATGAGGCTGACTGACTGTGAGTTCTAGGTCTGCCCGTCTCTGCCTTCTAAGGGCATGTGACGTTATGCCTGGATTTTTAAAAAATTGGCTCTGGGGATCAAACTCTCATCCGCATTCTTGCAAGACCAGCACTTCACGCCTGAGTTGCCTCCCTAGCCCCTCTGCCTCCTTGTCACTTCCACTCCATTTCCTCCAAGACTTTTCAGTTTCAAATCCAGGAAACTTCTGGGCAAATGAGAGCGAGGTGGACACTGTAGTTGCTTGTCAGGCTTTCAGCTGTGGTTGCAGAATCAAACCACCTGCATATCCTGAAGATACGAAGCGTCAGCCCCATCCCAGCAAACGGAACCCAGTTTACTGGGAGTCTCTTCACTTCCCAGAGTATATTCTATTCTGTTTTCATGCAGAATGCGGTGTCAGTGGCCTCATCCCTTCAGGACGCCACGTAAAGAGCATGGAGTTATTTATCACCGACAACTGTACGGAGAAAGTCATGCTGAAAGGAGCATTGGAGAAGGTTGCTTTCCTCAGGGATGGAACAGCTGGAGCGAAGGCAAACAGTTGCACGGCGGTGGCGCTCCGTGGACCAGCGTGCCAGCACAGCCCCAGGACCTGTTTGGGGAGACAGATGCTGCTCCCAGAAAGCCATTTCCATAGATCAGCATCCAGTCCCCATGGCTCATCTGAAGGAGGAGGCAGAGTGTGCCAAATATGGTGTGATGAGAGCAAATCTCTGTGGAATGGGAACTTCCGTCGAGCTTCTGAATACAGTTAGTGCATTCTTGGAGGTTTAGCAGGGTCTGACTTGCCTCTTCAAGGAACTGAAGATTTGGAAAAAACTAGGAGAAAGAAAAACAATATTCAAATTAATATTCAAATGAAGAAAGAATGTGGTTTGGCGGTGTCAGGACTAGGTACGGCTTCATTCCCGGAGAACAGATGAAAACCGACAGTCACTTTCACAAGTGAGTGAGAACTGCACACGAGAGTTAGTTGGGTTTATTCCACTATGTGCTTTTCCAACATCCATCTAGAGTAGCCAACAGTCATACAGAGTGGGGAATATATATATTTACCATCGGGATTTTTTTGTAGATAGAAAAATAAATTTAGTGAATGCACTTTATGAAAAAAATTTGCTATTCCTAAACAAGTTTTACTTTGTGTTTTGAGTTTCCAAAGATAGGTACAAGCTATTGTGAAGAGAGGCACCGGCATGCTGAATGGAGACATGCACCAGTGTGAAGACATGCACCAGTATGAAGACATGCACCAGTGTGAAGACAAACATGCACCAGTGTGAAGACATGCACCAGTGTGAAGACATATACCAGTGTGAGGACATGCCCCAGTGTGAAGACGGACATGCACCAGTGTGAAGACATGCACCAGTGTGAAGACATGTACCAGTGTGAGGACATGCCCCAGTGTGAAGACATGCACCAGTGTGAAGACATACACCAGTGTGAAGACATGCACCAGTGTGAAGACATGCACAGTGTGAAGACAGATACCAATGTGAAGACATGCACCAGTGTGAAGACATGCACCAGTGTGAGGACATGCACAGTGTGAAGACATATGCCAGTGTGAAGACATGCACCAGTGTGAAGTCATGCACCAGTGTGAAGACATGCACAGTGTAAAGACAGACATGCACCAGTGTGAAGACAGATGCCAGTGTGAAGACATGTACAGTGTGAAGACAGACATGCACCAGTGTGAAGACATGCACCAGTGTGAAGACAGACATGTGCCAGTGTGAAGACATGCGCCAGTGTGAAGACAGACACCAGTGTGAAGACAGACATGCGCCAGTGTGAAGACATGCACCAGTGTGAAGACATGCGCCAGTGTGAAGACAGATACCAATGTGAAGACATGCACCAGTGTGAAGACATGCACCAGTGTGAAGACAGACATGTGCCAGTGTGAAGACATGCGCCAGTGTGAAGACAGACACCAGTGTGAAGACAGACATGCGCCAGTGTGAAGACATGCACCAGTGTGAAGACATGTGCCAGTGTGAAGACAGATACCAATGTGAAGACATGCACCAGTGTGAAGACATGCACCAGTGTGAGGACATGCACAGTGTGAAGACATACGCCAGTGTGAAGACATGCACAGTGTGAAGACAGATACCAATATGAAGACATGCACCAGTGTGAAGACATGCACCAGTGTGAAGACAGACATGCACCAGTGTGAAGACAGACATGCACCAGTGTGAAGACAGACATGCACCAGTGTGAAGACATGCACAGTGTGAAGACAGATACCAATGTGAAGACATGCACCAGTGTGAAGACATGCACCAGTGTGAAGACATGTACCAGTGTGAAGACATGGACAGTGTGAGGACATGCACCAGTGTGAAGACATGCACCAGTGTGAAGACATGCACCAATGTGAAGACATGCACAGTGTGAAGAAATGCACAGTGTGAAGACAGATACCAATGTGAAGACATGCACCAGTGTGAAGACATGCACCAGTGTGAAGACATGCACAGTGTGAAGACAGATACCAATGTGAAGACATGCACCAGTGTGAAGACATGCACCAGTGTGAAGACATGCACAGTGTGAAGACAGACATGCACCAGTGTGAAGACAGACATGCACCAGTGTGAAGACATGCACCAGTGTGAAGACAGACATGCACCAGTGTGGAGACATGCACCAGTGTGAAGACATGCACAGTGTGAAGACAGACATGCACCAGTGTGAAGACATGCACCAGTGTGAAGACAGACATGCACCAGTGTGAAGACAGACATGCACCAGTGTGAAGACATGCACCAGTGTGAAGACACGCACCAGTGTGAAGACATGCACCAGTGTGAAGACTGACATGCACCAGTGTGAAGACAGACATGCACCAGTGTGAAGACATGCGCCAGTGTGAAGACATGCACCAGTGTGAAGACAGACATGCGCCAGTGTGAATACATGCACAGTGTGAAGACATGCACCAGTGTGAAGACATGCACCAGCGTGAAGACAGACACCAGCGTGAAGACATGCACCAGTGTGAAGACATGCACCAGTGTGAAGACAGACATGCACCAGTGTGAATACATGCACAGTGTGAAGACATGCACAGTGTGAAGACAGACATGCGCCAGTGTGAAGACATGCACCAGTGTGAAGACAGACATGCGCCAGTGTGAATACATGCACAGTGTGAAGACATGCACCAGTGTGAAGACATGCACCAGCGTGAAGACAGACACCAGCGTGAAGACATACAGGGTAGGGACCAGTGTTCTGATATCTAATCCCTACCTGTGTAGTTGTCAGGGGACATTTGTGCTACCGTGTTGGGGACCTCCTCACCATTGGGTCTCAGCTGCAGTGACTAAATAAAAAGATTTTATTTTTAATTATCTGCATATGTCTGGGTGTGGAGGTACCCTCAGAGGCCAGAAGAAAGCATTGAATCCCCAAGAGCCAGAGTTACACAAGACTGTGAACCACTCAACATAGGTGTTCCAAACCAAACTCTACTGCCCTACAAGTGCAGTATATGCAGCTACCCACTGAGCCATCTCTCCAGTCCCAACCTTGTTTCTAGAGACAGGTCTCTCACTGGTCTGGAACTGGCCAAGTAGGCTAGGCTGACTGGCCAGCAAGCCTCAGCGGTCCACCTGGCTCTCCCTCCATAGCACTGAGATTACAAAGCACATGCCACCATCCTTAGCTTTTGCCTTGAGCTCTGGGCATCAAATTCCCATTTTTATGCTTGTGAGGCAATCACTGTACCCAGTGAATTATCTCTGCAAGTCCTAGTGAGAGCTTTGTGTGGTTAGTCCTAGATGAGAGTACTGTCTCCTGGCAACAAACATTAAGTGACTCAAAAAAGGTTCCAGTCAGAAGGCTGAGGATCCAAGAGTCAGGTTAGGGTTAGAGTCATAGCTCTTCCCATACACCCATGACCTCTCCAGCAGGCTTCCTTCTTCGACTCCAAAGTCTACCTGCAGAGACGGTGAGCACTGATCTCTTCCCCAAGAATGCATTCTAGGATTTTTGGCAAGGGATGCAAACATAATCATGCACAGTAGAGCATTTTGAAAACATCATGTCTTTCAAAAAGATGCTAGTTTAAAATTTCTTGTGACTTCTAAGCCTGGTTACTGGCTTGCCAAGATGGTGACCTGTCACAGGCTATGATGCTAAAGGGCATCCAAGAGAAAGGCAGCCGGAACCAGAAAGACTGCAGTCCAGATGCCGCAGACGGAAGCCAGCCAGAGAGCAGTAAAGACAAAAGCGCAAACAGAAAATGGATGGAGGGTGTTCTGTGCTGACAAATTGGTGTGAAACCCCGAAGGTGAGGGGGCAGAAGATAGACCAGGCTCAGCTCACACCAACAAAGGTGTTACAGCCGGAGGAGGCTTCACCTTGGGTAAACACCAGATGAATTAAAGGCCACTGCCAGCGGCTATGAAGAATGTCACCAGGATGCTGTCTGATGGACCAGTGAGTCCTATGAGTGAATGGTGTCTGCAGGAAGGTCAGCCACATTACAATGGTTCAGCTGCGGGATGTGGCTGGAGGCACCCGCACACACGCAGGAGCAGGGAAATGTCTCTTCTCTTACAGCATGCACCAGGACAGCAGCCTCCATGCTGTCAGGAGAAGTATCGCATAGACAGCCTGGGTCATGCCAGGAAAAGACAGTGAACCTGCGGCAGGCATCGAGATCTGCATAGCTGAGGGATGACTTGTTTTTAGCTTAAAATTTCCTTTTTGTTACCAAGACAGGGCAGCCTGTTCTGCCACCCTATTAACTAATTTTATTTTATATTTCATTTTTTTTGAGACAAGGTTTCTCTGTATAGTCCTGGCTGTCCTGAAACTGACTCTGTAGACCAGGCTGGCTTGGGACTCACAGAGATCCACCTGCCTCTGCCTCCTGAGTGTTGGGATTAAAGGCACGTGCCACCATGCTTGGCTTATTGTTTTATTTTCAAATTTTCATCAGTCAATTTTGTCCTTTGGCATTTCATACATGCACACACTGTTTTGATTACTCTGCTCTGCCTCCTGTGTAATCTCCATTCCTACCTGGCCCTTTTCAGATTTATGACTTTTGGTCTGGTTTTGTGACCCTTTTATGTTCAGGAGAGACAAATAGGCAGGGCTGCCAGGTGGCTAGCATAAACAGACAGAGAAAAAGAGAAGGAGGAGGAGGAGAAAAGGAGGAGAGGAGGATGCCAGGGGTGAGCCACCCAGCCACCCAGCCACCCAGCCACCCAGCCACCCACAGAGTAAGAAGAAAGATATATAGAACAAAGGAAGGTAAGAAGCCCAGAAGCAAAGCATAAAGAGAAACGGGATAATGTAAGTTAGAAAAGCTGCCTAGAAAGAAGCCAAGCTAAGTTCAGGCATTCATAAGAGTAAGTCTTTGTGTACTTATTTGGCAACTGTTTGGTGGGTCCCCCAAAGAGTAAAGAACAAAACAACAACAACAACAACACCAAAACACCAAAACAACCAACTGCATAGTCTCCAGAGTTTTACAATTCCACTGAGCAGGAGCTAGCACTGAGAAGGCCTCGTCATTTGTTAGTTTACTTTAGGGGTCACTGTGTATTCTGTGGTAACTATATAATGCTGCCTGACACTGTCATATCATAATGAGTCACCATGCAGCATCTCTAAAACTTCCCTGCCCCCGCCCCCAGCCCTGGGTGACACTAGGCTCCTCATCATCTCAGCCTTGACTTTTCCAGAATGTCACAGTGTTGGCTCTCCATGGGTATGAGTGGTTCAGGCTGGCAGCTCTCTTCCTGTCCCCTGTGGACAGGCCACTCTGCTGCAGGCTGCACTTAGGCACTAACCACTCTGAAGTGTCCTTTCAAGGCCCCAGGAGACATGTGGCTGTCATCTGCCACTGGCCTGGAGTTAGTGCATGCTTGATCCCTTTGCAGAATCCCTTCCACTTTGGACCCAGGCAGGCTGAGCCCCTTACTAAAGACTAACGAAATGTGCACAGCCGAATCCCAAAGGTGAGAAAGCATCCTGAGCATGAGCCGCATTCTTCCAGCTGTTTTTCTCTGCCACAGACAGACTTGGGAAAGTGGGCACACTAAGGAACAGGTGGGCACAGCTGGATACCGTATCCTCACGAAGCATTGTTCTTCCCCGGCCTCCGAGCCCCACAGAGCTCACACAGTTTTAGTCTAAGGAGCTTGCACTCTTTGGGGGTAACTCTTGCTGATTCACACTCCATCCCATTTTCTTGTAGAAGATAGGACTGAGAGCCCAAGAATCCCCAAGGATTCATCTACAAAGAGAAAGAAAGAAAAAAAGGTTCAAGAGAAACAAAATGTGGGACTTCCAAAAGAGAAACAAAGAAAGAAAGAAAAAAAGGCTCAAGAGAAACAAGATGCTGGAATTCCAAAAGAGAAACAAAGAAACAAAGGTTCAAGAGAAACAAGAAGCCTGACTTCCAAAAGAGAAAGATCAAAGAAAAAAGGGTTCAAGAGAAACAAACAAGATGCCCGATTTCCTTGTTAACGCTATCTACATCACTGTTTCAGGTGGGGGGGGGGGCGCTTTTTCGAGCCCTAACTAGAAGCGGAAGTATGGGTGCTTCCACGCCTCCTTGGGAGATTCTTAGATGAGTGGGTCACATCCTGGTCATCATGGCTTCTCTGGCTAGAATTTCCTAGGTGATTAAAATTTTTTTTTCTTAAAAATGTGTTTTAATGAGAAAGACAACAAGGACTTCAGTGTGAGTTTCTAACAGACAGCTGCTGGCTGGTCTAGGGTAGAAAACCTCAAGGCAGAGAAGACTGGCATCATGCAAGGAGCAGCACCTGGGGGAATCGGGGCTGTGCTCTCAGAAACAAGTCCCCCCTCCCACTCCCCTCCCCCTCCCCCCAGCTTTCCTTCCCTCCTCCCCTGTCTGTCCTTCCTTCCGTTTGTTGAGCCCATGACTTGCAGTGTTCAGGCTGTTCCTGAGCCCCCGGCTCCAGTCTCTCAGAGTTGTGAGATTATAGGCACACACCGCAACCCGGGGAACCAGTTCTAAAGCCAGGTGTGTTAACTGAGAAAACCTTGTCTT
Organism: Mesocricetus auratus; assembly: GCF_017639785.1. NCBI lineage: Eukaryota > Metazoa > Chordata > Mammalia > Rodentia > Cricetidae > Mesocricetus > Mesocricetus auratus. The sequence continues at coordinate 55,129,330 of NW_024429267.1, read as the reverse complement.
GCTGTCACCTGCCCTTTTGCTCAGCACCATAAACACAGAGCAACTGACACAGGCATTTCTATTCCCTTACCCATGTGAAATATCAGAGCCCCCGTCCAAAACTCAGGTCACAGTTCCAGAGTTAAAGAAGTTCTGAGCAAGGCAGAGTGTAGCTCATATCTCTGTGAAGTGCTATGTTAATAGCTGTCCCGCTGCAAACTTCTAAGGGGGGGCCAGATCAAAGGCTAACGGTGAGGCTGGAGAGATGGCTCGGTGGTAAGAACACTAGCTGCTCTTTCAGAGGACCCTTGTTTGAATTCCAGCACCCATACTGCAGTCAACAACCAGCTGTGTAAATCCAGTTGCCGGAGATCTGATGCCCTCTTCTGGCTGCAGATATTCATGCAGAAATAATGCCCCCACACATAAAATAAAAAGAAATAAACCTAGAACAGCAATCAGAACTTAAGGCGAACAGACACATTGGGCTGTGGATATAGCTCAGGTGGCACAGTGCTCACTTTGTATAGAGAGCCGTGGCCTGAACTTCCAGCTGCAGAAAATCAAGCTGAGGCGGGAGGGAGCCCTATAAAGCCAACGCCCAAGATATAGAAGGGGGAGATCAAAAGTTCAAGGTATTTCATGGCTGCATGGAGAGTATGAGGACAGCGTAGGCTACATAAAACTATGCCTAAGTAAATAACAGAATTTTTTTCCATTTCTTCACCTTCAGCTTTCAATAATGGTTCTTGATTGATGTTATCATTCTTGGTTTTGTTTTTCCTTGTTTTTTTTTATTCTTTCCTTTACCCCTAAATTTCCCTAAAGAGACAAATCAATGGAGCACACACAAAGACCTTACAGTGAAAACCAGAAAACCATCTTGGACCTTGATGTAGAGTATTGATTGGACTGGAGGAGGGTGCTGAGGACACAAAGGCTTTCTGGGAGGATCAATAATGATGGCAGAGCACGCTGTGGCTGGGGTTTCGCTAATGAAATGTTCCCTTCCTGCAGCCACAGGGGGACAATGAATTGGAAGCGGTACCTCGCCATAGACTCTTCTAAACATCTTAATCAGTCTCCGCAGGAAGGAGGATCCTTTCGCATGGTCCTTATCCTACCAGGCAAGATGATGGCTCATTGGCTCCTAGTCTCATCACATCTGTCTGAGATCGTCACTTGGGTCTAAGTTTGGCTTTGAGGGCATGGAGAAAGCTCAGGAGGTGCTGCTGAGGTGTGAGGGCTGGACATCTTCTGTTGCAGAGAGCATTTGTCTCCTCCTGAGTGTGGGTGGTGGTGGTAGAGAAACAAGCCTTAGCTGGGAGGGAGAAGCTGTGAACCCAGGCTCACCACTCAGGTGTGAGAGGAGCCGAGCCTGAGAACCATCTCGTTATTAGTCGAGTGTTTTTGTTTAACTTGAAATCATTTAACAAACGGGACAGGTCTCATCATGCCTTTGTGTTCCGTTCTAGCTTATTCTCATCTATTCACTTACTACTTTAATCTTCTAAAAAGAGTGCTCTGTGCGCTTACGAATGTGTAGCGCCCATGCCTGTGAAACAGGAATTTCCTGTGCTGTTCCCTGCCTTACTCCTTTGACATTGACTCTTGAATTTAGCCATGGTGGCCAGGCTGGCTGATCGCCAAGTGACCAGGATTTATCTGTCTCTGTCCCCAGTGCTGGGTTAGTATATATTGCTGTTTTGGGGGTAGGGGAGACTGGGTCTCCCCAGTTCACTTAGAATTCATTGTGTAGCCATGTGGACCAGGGTGGTCTTGAACTCAGAGATCCAACTGACTCTGCCTCCCGAGTGCTGACTTCTAAGTTCTTTTAACTATGTGTGAGTGCTGATTTCTTAGTACTTTTAACTTCGTGTCCTTAACCACTACCAAACATCACTGTTATATCATACATTTACTGGTCAACTGTATTTAATTGTGAGTGAACTGTCTCTTCAGATTTACTAATCGTTTTTTATTAGATTGACATTTTCATATTATTTTATATGAACATTATTACTTCAAATATTAAAGACTTAGTTTATTTTGTTGTATTTTGTTTGTTTTTCAAGACAGGGTTTCTCTGTGTAACAGCCTTGGCTATCCTGGAACTTGCTTTGTAGAACAGGCTGGCCTTGAACTTAGAGATCCACTTACTTCTGCTTCCCGAGCCCTGGGATTAAAGGCATGCATTACCTAGGCCCAGCTAAAGACTTGTTTGTAATATATTATATTTTCTCTTCATCTGCCCCTGTGACTTTTTTGCCTTGTGGTGTTGGATTTGAACCAGAGTCTTGTATTGGTTAGGTAAACGGTCTACCACTCTGATAGTTTAGTGTTTCATAAACTTAGATTTTAAAACACTTAAAATATTTATGCATATAACTATCAAGTTTGTATTAGAATTTTGTATTTTAAGTTTTTCTAGTTCCAAGTGTTGTTAAAATGTCTAGGTTTACCCAGTAACAAGACACAAATCATGAGTCAACAATCCCACGTGGAGTTTATTGGTGGACAGGGAAGGAAAGGGGGGTGAGAGATAACCAACCCATGCAGAGCAGAGAGAGAGATAAGATATGAGAGAGAGAGACAGAGAGACAGAGAGACAGAGACAGAGACAGAGAGACAGAGAGAGAGAGAGAGAAGATGGAGAGTAAAAGAGAGTAAAAGCAGCCAGGGGTCAGTCCTTTAAAGGGGTCCTTTGCACCTGCGTGGTTCTCACAGAACTCTGGGCTGGCCAGAGTGTTGCCTGGGTGCATCCTGCCAGGTAACAGGGCAGGCCGGCATAATGCCTGAACCTTGCACCAAGCCTCTTCCACAGATTTAGTTCTGATTCTTAGCTTCCATTACCTGTTTCTACGTTTAGAACTCTAATTCAGACAGGCTCATTCACATATGAGAAACAACCATCTTTGCATATGGATGCCCAGTTGCCTTCACCCATCTTGGCTTCCGCTCCCTTCCCAACATGAAATGTTACATTGCCGTGTTAATACAAGGTGTTCTTGTCTCCGGGCGCACTTCTGTAATTAGTTTGTTAGTGCCAATCTCAGTGGCTATGGTGTTCTTCCCCATCTTCTCCAATTACCTTGACTGCTTTTATATATTCTCTCAAATGGACCTCAAGTCAATGCGTTGAGTTAAAATTCAATGCACATGTGAAACAATTGATATCTGTGTTGAACCACTTTAAATGTCGTATTGGTGTTTCCCACTTTGAGAATGTATCAGTTGAGACATTATCTCATGCTTTTCTGTGTAATCTTGTGTTTCCCCAGATATTATATTTTTGTCGGCATTGTTTCTTACAACATCTTCTCATTTAAAATATTACAGAATGAAAAGTGTGTTAATGAGTTTTCATAAGTGAAACATCCTTTTTTTTAAAAAAAATCCATTGCTTTGTTTATATATTTTAATGGTTCTTGCTTCTTTAATACCAGAAAATTGAATTCACTTATCCACCATGAAAAAAGAGAAAAAAATGAAGATGGATTGGAAGTAGAAAAACAAAAATTAGTTTTTTATCATCTTTTCATTCTTGAGAATGAGATATTCCATGATTTTAATTTTTTCCTGCATTTGATTCATTGGGGTTTGGCTTAGGAATTTTTAGATGTACATGATTCACTAACTAGCTCTGTCCTCTGAAAATCACTGCTGTCAGTTGTGATCTGAGTGCCATGCTGCCTCTACGGCAATAATCTGATATCACCTGTGTCTAGAGAGGGTGTGTGCCCTGAGTCAGGCAGCCTTGAACATTGGGCATCCTTAACAAAGTCCTCAGTATTCCCCTTGGATTTTGGTCTATTTGTCCTTTCTATTTCTTTTTTCAGGCATTTAGTTTTTCAGACATAGCCACAGTGTCTCATATATCCCAAAATGGCAAGACTGACTTTGATCCTCCTCTAGCTACCTCCTAAGTGCTGGGGCTATAGGTGTGTATCATCTTGATACTCTTTTTTAACAAATCTGTATTGTATTTCATTTACGTGTGTTTGTGGACTCGTGCACACAAGGCTGTGGAGGTCAAGAGTACTGCAGCTGCTTCTTTTCATGCACCCTGTGGTACCTTCCATGAAACTCAGGTTGTCGGGTGTGGCTGCAGGCGCCTTTACCCACTGAACTATGTCACTGGTCACCTATGTTTTCCTGAGGACCTCCCCCATTGATCTCTGACTACAATAACACATTTAATATCTGTTTCTAAGTATGTGCTAAAATAGGGGAATGTAGTAATTAGTTGGACTTCTTGGCTCCCCTCTAACACTTGGTAGACCAGTTGTCTGTTCCTAATGAAGCATCTTGCAGCTGCTTCATCCTTTTTCCCTTTCTGTTATTTAACAGGAACAGTTCCTATGAAGCTCTGCCATGGCCTAGGCTCTGTGTATACAGCATGCTACTTAAATGCTGAGTATGAAAGACAAGTTATGGAAGACGAGTATGAATGTCTCCCAGGTGAGTTCAGTGAGAAATTTCTTTTCTACTTAGAAACACTGTCTTACCCAGCATGGCAGCAGTTTTGAACAATCTTTCTGCAAACAAGCCTCCTTAGCATACCTTCCCACTCAATGTCACATGGCCTAATGCTGCCAAGCACTTAAGAAACTTGTTCCCTGATGCAATCCAGTTGGTGCTGCCAGCACCTTGAGAAGTCCACAAGGGGGGAGACAATTTTGGCTCAGACCTTGGCCCCTGTATTCCAGCTGCCCCACGAGGTAAGCCAAAACAATCTGGTGTGGGATTTTCAGGAAAATATTGCAATTAAATCCACATGACGTCATTAGCAACCAAAAAGACAGCACCCACTCACCAATCCTGTCCGCCAGTGCCAATTTGATTCCTCATCAGCAACCCTGAAGGGTTACAGACAGCCTTGCAAATGTCCCAGCATTTATATGTTTGTTGCAAAAGGTAGAGCCACCGTGAAATCATCTCTGCCCCTAAAAGATTCTCAATCACATTTTCCTCTTTTGTTTGAAAGCTTTTGTTTCCTTCTCTGAATATGTTTTGGTTGGGTTAAAGGAGGCTAAAGTTGCAAATGTTCTTAGACTTACAAAGAATAGTTTTTTTTTTTTGCCTTGGAGGTTTTTCCCAGTTTGAGAAATAATGTGTTGTGGCTCCAAATAAGCAAACATGTCACAAGAGCTGGAAGCCAAGAGGCTAAAAACACAGAAGCAGGAGAAACACAGCCCTAACTAACACCTGATGAGATTTGTGCCAGTGCTTGGTAGGAAACCAAAGCCCACATCTGCTGCAGCTGTCTAGACTCCTACAACAAGACAGCTTTTGATCAGTCTGGCTAGGAAGCAAGACAGAGGAAGAGGGGCCACTGACGGTGAACCAGTGACTGTAGGGATTGTCAGGCATTTGGTTTTAGGTCTCAAAACCTACTCTCAAGTCAGACTAGATTATCTATTATCAGATGATGGTCTGCACATTTTTAAGTAAATAATTTGGTTGACAGTACTCATGATGAGGAGAATATATATATAGTCTCACACTGTATGGTTCCTATATAGATAAAATCATTTATAAAGAACAAAGCTTGAAAAGAACCCACTGGTAGAACAGGGATTAGGAAGCTGTAATCCCAGAAGAAGGCGGTATGGTAGAATTCTCCCCTTTCCTATTAAGAACAAAAAACTACTTACTTCCAGACTCTACAGGAAGGAAGTGTTTAGGCCTATTCCTCCCATCTTCTAGGAAACTGTAAGGAGATGGCAGCGAGAAACACTGTTCTCTTCACAGTGCCCATGTATTGTAGCCAACACTGCAAAGGACACGGATTTCCAGCTCACACCGCCATGAGTCGGCGTACTGCCCCTTGGCTCAGCCATGTGGCTAATCTATCTGCAGTAAACCACACACTCCACTTCCACACAAAGGGTCTGTGCGTGTGTGACACAAACACTTTGATCTAGGCCTGCACGTGGCTTCCAACATCGGGGAGCTGTTTCAGGCACTCCCCTCAGAGACCAATCTTACCCTGGCTTTCATGGACTGAGATAGAACATCAGCAAGACAGACCAGTTCTCTCTCTCTCTCTCTCTCTCTCTCTCTCTCTCTCTCTCTCTCTCTCTCTCTCTCTCTCTCTCTCTCTCTCTCTCCCCCGTGAGTGTTTTGCCAATTTGATAGAAGCTAGGATCCTCTGGGAAGAGGGAACCTTTACTGAGAAGGTGACTGCTGAGCTGTGTGCAAGTCTGTGCACCATTGCCTTGATTAAGGATTGGTGTGGGAAGGCCCAGCCCACTGTAGGAGGCACCACCCTTGGGCAGGAGATCCTGGGAGCCATAAGAAAACAGGTTAAGTGAGCCAGGAGGAGGCAAGCCAGTAAGCAGCACTCCTCCATGGCCTCTGCATCAGCTCCTGACTCCAGGTTCCTGCCTGCTTGAGTTCCAGTCCTGACTTCCTTTGATGATGAGTGCTGATGTGGAAGTATAAGCCAAATAAACTCTGTCCTCTTCAAGATGCTTTCGGTCATGGTGTTTTACTACAGCAAGGGAAAAGCAAACAAAGGCATAACATTTACTTTTATTTATGTGCATCTGTGTGACTGAGTGTATGGCATGTGTGTTTGAGTCCTATGGAGACCAGGGCAGGAGTTAAGATTCCCTGGGGCTAGAGTTATGGATGGATGTGAGTCACCTGTCATGGGCACAGGGAATCGAACTCTGGTCCTCTGCAAGAGCCACGAGTGGTTTTAATCACTGAGCCATCACTCAGCCTTTTACGTTCTTCTTAAAGTTTATTCTTCTAAGTATTTAATTTTATTTTGAGTGGTTCTTAACTGGTGTATTATGTTCTACATTTTTTTTGTTGTTATATTTTCCAGACAAGTTTTGTTTTGTAGCTCTGGGGATCCTAGAATTCACCATGTAGACCAGGATGGCTTTGAACTCACAGAAGTCCAAATGCCCCTGCCTCCCCAGAGCTGGGATTAAAGGTGGGTGCCACTGTGCCTGGTTACACTTTCTTTCCTATTGTTTGCTGTTGGTATAAAAGTCAACTGATGCACTGATCTCTGAAGATGCTAACATAGTTATCAGAATCTCACTTTGTCTAAATTATATCATATCTTGAAATGTTATCAGCATTTATATTTTTGGCAACATTCATACTCTTTAATTTACCTCTAGAAAAGGTTTAAGAAGTGAAAAATATAAGATACGATTTTGGTTCTTGGATTATATAAATTATACCACATGTTTGAAGCACTAATGGATGCTTTGCAGAACCACCAGGAGAAGATACTTGGTAGGATGAATTTGAAGACTACGTCATAGAAATGGCCTCGCCTAAGATCTGGTGTCCTCTTACCTCCACTTGTTCACCAGATATATCCTGTGGCTCAGGGAGCTCTTGAACGCCTTCCTCACTTGTAAATGGTTCATACCACGTAAGTGCCTTTTATTTCCTGCAACCACGTTTATAATCCAAGACATGATAATTCAAAGTGGAGCAGGCGTACTATATCAACACAAGGTTACAAGATTTTCTCTCTTCCTGTGTTTTATATACTTAAGACCCATTTTCAACTCGGAAACTGCTTTTAGATTTTCAGCATCAAGGTGAGATGTGTATTGTCGAGGTAACCTCTCTAACCATGATTCTGGTGAGCAGCGGTTAATTATGTCACACCATGCAGGAGTGAGTGGCCCTTCCATCCAGGCCAACTGGGCATTATTACAAGAACAAGTAATTGCCCTGCCTCTCATCAGTCGCCTAAATCATTAGAACACAAGATTATTAAACTAAGACCCTACCAATTTAACTGCTCAATGATGGAGTCTATTAGACCATCTGCTGCCTTATCAGCGGCAGGCACGGCAGGTCCAGGCAACCGTATACCCAATGTGCAGCATCATACTGCTCCCAACTGGTCCATATACCTCTCTTAAATGATTGTTATTTAATTGCTGGACTAACAAGCAACCCAACAATTGCTCCTCAGCTGTTAGTAAGACTTGCCAAAAATGAACTGTTTGGTTTAGAAAGAGCCACCTCACACTGCCAGGTTATTTCAAATCGTGTTGTGCAGGCCAGATTCTGGGACAGATTCCGACTCCCCCCCAACAACAACACACACACACACACCAGGAAGGCATAGTCCTTAAAAACACAGGACTATGACCTCATCCTCTTATCTGCTCAAGTTTTCTCGGCAAGTGAGGCTTAGCTATTTTGAGAAGATGAATAAGAGAACTGTGGAATATAGAAGATGCTTGCCTTTATACTTATTTACCCTCCTGGGTCCTTCCTTTCCTCTTACCTCATTTTAATCTCTCCAAGATGGCATAATTAATTTTTTAAAAAGTCTATCTTTGTTTATGCGTATGTTTGTGTCTGTGTACCTGCAGAGGCCAGAAGAGGGTGCTGGATCGCCCGGAACTGGAGTTACAGGTGGCTATGAGCTGCCTGAGGTGGATTCTGGGACCTGAACTCAGGTCACCTGCAAGAGCGGCTCTTACCTGCTGAGCCAGAAGTGACTTTCCCATTGTGCACTGTATATCCAGAGGCTAACGGGAGTTTCGCCTCAGAGACGAATATAGATGCAGGTATACAGTGAGAAGGGTTGGCAAGGAAGTAGACATAGTTTTATAGGAGAACAAACCTGGCAGGTCCTTCCAGCGTTTTCATCACACACGCTCCTTCAAGTACTTACGGGAACCACTCAGCCTTAGTCTATCCCTGGAGCACAAGACAGGGAGCTGAAGGCGAAACTACGCGGAAGCTCGGTTACTGGCCCCTCTGTGCTCACTCAGATGCTTTTAAAAAAGATTTTTTGAAGCTGGGTGGTGGTGGTACACGCCTCTAAGCCCAGTGCCTAGGAGGCAGGGGCAGGTGGATCTCTGTGAGTTTGAGGCCAGCCTGGTCTACAGAGTGAGTTCCAGGACAGCCAGGACTACACAGAGAAACCCTGTCTTGAAAAACAAAACAAACCAAACAACCAAACAAACGAAAAAAGGAGTGTATGTGTTTGAGTACTCTTCCTGCTTGTGTGCATGTGGATCTGGTACCTCCAGAAGTCACAGGAGTGCGCCAGCCTCCCTGGAACTGGAGTTAGAGTTGTTTGTCAGATGCTATATGGGTGCTGCGAACACCCAGGACCTCTGCAAGAGCAGAAGGCCGCTCTTATCCACAGAGCCATCTCTCTAGCCCCTCAGCTGCCATTTTTTACAGACCAGGCCCACTATGTAGGGATGGGACTGCCCACAGTGGGCTGGGCTTTCCTTACCAAAAGCAACCAAGAAAGTTCAATCTGATGGTATATCAAGTTGACAACTGATGTTAACTATGGTAACTCCTTCAAAGATTTCCCCCTAATGTAACTAATCAGATTGCTCAAGTATACAGAATTTATCAGAAACATAATGGAAAGGCGATCCTTTGGAATTAGGCAAACATGTTAAATGTGGTTGGATTCTATAAAACCCTGGGAACAAATGCAAACAAAAGTTTTGTTTTCTGGAGAGCTAGTTGGGTGACTAAGAGCACCGACTGCTCTTCTAGAGGACCCAGGTTTGGTTCCCGGCATTCACGTGGTGGCTCACAGTCACGTGTAACTCAGTCATGTGTAACTCAGTTCCAGACGGCCTCACAGGCATCACTCACACAGGGGGCGCACAGACATGCATGCAGGCAAACATCCATATGTGCAAAGTAATAATTTAATTTTAAAAAGCCTTTGATGAGGGGACTGTGAGGAGACAACACCTTCAGGACAGAGGTGACACTTAGGGGCCTGTGGATAATGGAGGGAATTGTCAGCTATTATCAGTTAAACCTCTCCAATGCTTGACACAGTCCCTGACCACCTTAAAATGAGTTTTATTAAAATGAACCCAAATTTCAGAAAAGATTTTAGTTTGGACTGGCAATGTTCATCTAGAATTAACCACTGGATTTGAGGGAGTTGCATTCACTCCGCCATGATCTTAGGGGAGTCTGCAGGGACAGCTTCAGAGCAATGTGAGGAAAACACTTGGCAAACACTAACATCGGGAGCTACCCCGTGAGCACTGCAGCTGCCAGCTAAGCCTCCTCACAGCGGCCAAGCACCAGGCATCACAGTACGTGCTCAACAGACAAGATTCTTTCTTCAGCACCAGCACTGCAGCTCCCACCACACAGTTCCCACCACACAGTTCCCACCACACAGTTCCCACCACACAGTTCCCACCCCCAGTTCCCACCCCCCAGTTCCCACCCCCCAGTTCCCACCACACAGCTCCCACCACACAGCTCCCACCACACAGCTCCCACCACACAGCTCCCACCACACAGTTCCCACCACACAGTTCCCACCCCCAGTTCCCACCAGGGAATCTGGGTAATCTTGAGCACTGTATGGCTTTATGGGTTTAATTCCCTTAAGGACAACATTAGACAGGGTTTGGGAAGTCTCTGGAGGTGTTAACTGAATTTACAAATACTCAAGCAAAACACTCATACACATAAAATAAAAAGAAATAAATCTTTAAAAGAATCAAGTTGTCCCCCTGGGCCCCTCACATTACATTAGATTGCTTTTGTTAGAGAGAGATAGAATCTCCTTCCCCCCCTCCCATGTAGGACATTTTGGGCAAAAGTGTCTGCTTTTTGGTATTCATTTAAATGCCAGTAGGCATGCTCTTCTACCAAAGGCCATGCTTAGAAATAAGCCAGATTACCCATTTTTTTTCCAGCTATAAGCAGGAAGTTCTACAATCACAAAACACAGTGCACATTGATGCTCTTTCCCCCTCAAGTCTTAATAAAGTCTGTCCTGAGGACTACTGAATTTTCAGTCATCAGAACAATGACTAAAATAGTGCCCATTTTCACTGACATACAAAGTGCTGAATAGTTCTATCCTCCTAATGCTTGGCTGGCTTTGCTGAAAATTAGCTCGTTTCACCCACGTGAGCACTAGAAGAACTAGATACTATTTTAAACTAGGTATAGACACAGCCATAATTGTACCTTCGGCTCTATCCCCAGAATTATTAAGCTAACCTGTTGTTGATATGTAATTCAGGCACACACCTTTCAAAGCCCTGGGTTAGAGGACTCGCGTTGAAATGCGTTGACCAGGACAAAAGCGCCTGCCTCAGACACTGAAAGTGACACACCCGTGTTAATGGTCATGCATGCGTTTTTGTGAAGCTCCTTCAATTTGATTAAACAGTGAGCTCCCCAGACTGAAGTCACTTGCTTCCCAGGATGGAAGTAACGTGCTTTGTCCTATCGGTCAAGAGAAGGCAGCCGTGGGAGACACTTACCCATTTCCTGCCACTCTTTAGGCCACAGCTCGCCTTGTTTCCCCAGCCAGGCCTAGCAAGGTCAGCCACTGGGCAAAGGAAGAAAAATTTTGGTCCCTTCTCCTCTCCTCCTTTTCTGTCCTCTGCCTACGTCAACCTATACGTGGACCATGACTCTGGTGCCTTGCACACAAGTCTTTTCTTGAAGAAAGCCTGTGCTGCTGTCATTGTCCCTGTGTCTTCCTTTCCCACTGGCCTTGTAGCCAGGGCATGCGTAAGTCTAGTCTTTGCTAGATACTGTATTTTAATCCAGAAAAATTTCCAAGGCAAGGCAAAAGATGACTGATGTATTATTTGGGACCAGAAATGTCACTGTTAAGGCTTAAGAAATGCCCAGAAGATCAGGCACTGGGCTAGACTGTGTGCTCATTCCGCTTTTCCTAAATTTGTATGCTGAAATCCTGACCCTAGCACTGCTGAACGTGGCATCCATGGCTGTATCTGGAGTTTCAAGAGGTAGCTGGGGTCAAATGAAGTTACACAGGTGGGCCCAAATCCAATATGACCGGTGTTCTTGTAAGAAGGCCTTAGGGTGGCGACAGAAACAATATGAGAAGATGTCTTACTTGCAAGTCAAGAAGAGAGGCCCTCAGAGGACACCAGCCTCACCAACACCACGGTCTTGGATTCCTAGGCTCCAGGGGTAGATAGACAACAGTTATCCGCCCATCCTAGTTGGGTGCTTTATTTTGGCAGCCTTAGCAAAGTGACACGTCTTAGGGAATCTGAAGAAGAGGTGCCTGATTAGGACAAATGGGAAGGTTATGTGAAAAGGGGAACTATTTCGAGACTGCAGAACGAACCTGGAGTGGTCGCCTGCTTGGTGGGGTAGAAGTAGACTTGAGTGGAGACAAGGAGCCTTTCTTTTTGGCTCAACTTACTTTTAGGTGGATGCGAGACTGATTTCTGCTTTGTTCCCAAACAGCTTGTGTTAGCAACTGGCCACTGCCAGGCTTGGGCTGGAGAGGGAGGACGCTTTGTCAGTATGCACATGAAGCCCTTGGGGCAGGCTGCTTACCAAACACCCTGGTGTCAGCAGCCTTTAACCCCATGTAGGAATTCAGTCTCATTTCTGGCCAGCAAATCAATTCATCCCTGAGAGAAGAAACCTCGGGGATAAAAATTCACACACCATCAGGAATTCAAAACCTCAGCTCCTGCAAGGCTGCCTTCCAACAATCCAGAATAATGATAGACCTCAACACAAAGAACATCTCAACAGATGGTCAGCCCTGTCCCCAGCTGAACAGGCTGCTGTGGACCTATCAAAACACATGAGCGTGGAGCTTTCATCTCTATCCCAAAAGCCAACGCTCCCTAACAAGACTCATTTCACTGGCCTTTGGAGAAAGATGTAAACCAGTCTTCTGTAGCCAATTCAAGTGCACGCCCATCTTTTCACTTCCATAAGCAACTGCATCTTGCTTGCCCGAACTCTGTGCTTCCTCCAACCGTTTCCTAGCTACCTGACACACAGGGAGTCTAAGCACCTCCCTAGCCACCGAAATTATTCTCGGTGACTGTCATGAAGAGAAGTGAGTAATAACTCCAAAGAAACAAAAAGATTAAAGTTTTCTTTTGTTTAACTTTACTCTCTAGTCATTTAGTGAAAAAAAGAATAATAAAATACCAAACTTAAAAAAATGAGGAAAGAACGCATCAAGACTAATTAAGTAAAAACATCACATTTAGGTAACTATGATGAAACAGCATCAGCTTAACCTTGTAGTTTCTGCATTCATTTATCTCTTTCTCTTTTTTGAAAAACAAACTCATCTCTTAACTAAAAATCACAGAGGAAGCTCAGTTGGCAAAGTGCTTGCCATGCACACATGAGGACTTGAGTTTGATCCCTGGGATCCATGTAAACACTCCTGGTAGGTCAGTGTGGGCCTGGAATCCCAGCACTGGGGCAGCAGAGACAACTGGATCTTTAGATCTTTAAAGCTAGTCTAGCTTATTTGATGAACTCCAGGCCAAATAAGAGACCCTGGGGCAAAAACAAAACCAAAAACCAAAAAACGGGTGGACAGAGTAAGGGGACGGATACTTGAGGTCCCCCGACTCTTACATACAGACACACAGACAGAGACAGAGACAGAGACAGACAGACAGACAGACAGACAGACACACACACACACACACACACACACACATTATGTTTCCATCTGAACAACCTATAGGAGTAGGGAAACTGGTCTAACCTGTCAGGGGGGAGGGGACTGTTACTCAGTATCCTGGGAAGTTGTGAGAGGAGTGAGCAAGAATATTCTAGGAGGTTCTGGAAAGTTCTGTGTCCTATCAGGAAATTGGCTATACAAGCTTGTTCCTTGTGAAGAGTGAGTCCACATGCTGAACACTCACGGTTTTCAATAAATGTAATAATTCAGTAGAAATATTTTTCTTTCTAAAAAATAACAAAAAGAAGAAAGCTGCATTTGAACATACAAGGAGACAAATGGAAAAACCCAGCAGTGGCTAACCTTGGTTGTCAAATTGACACACATGGGAAGCATGACTCTTACTTAGCTGAGGAATTGTCTCCATCAGATTGTCCTATGGGGCCATTGTTTTGGTTGACGCAGAAGGGCCCAGCCCACTGTGGGTGGAGCCATCTCTAGGCAGGTTGGCCTGACCCGTATAAGAAATGAGCTGTAGATGCTGTATACCAGTCTGAGTGCAAGCCAGTCAGTCCTCCATGGTCCTGGCTTCAGTTCCTGCCCTGGCTTCCCTTATGGTGGACTGTGATCTGTGAGATGAAATAGACCTGTCTTCCCTAAGTTGAAACAAAGCTAGAACAACACTCTTTTAAAGTTGAGCATGTAATATGCTGTCTCCAACTTCCCATGATCCCCCAAAGTCACAGGTTTTATTAAGCTTTATTTAGACTAATTATTTCTATCTGGGGAAGTAAAAACAGCTTTTAAAATGTGCCCAGTGACATTCTGGGCTTCAAACACATCTCTTGTCTCTGCAAACTAGGCTGATTGTTGAGTGATCTTTTGCTGTTAAAACAGCAGCAAGATATTAACCATTTTCCTGCTCCAATCTCTCCTGCCACGGTTTCCTCTGCCTTTACTTCCAGATGTCATGCTTACTCTTTCCAGCATCCAGGGAAACACAGAATTGCCTCACTTGCTCCTGAACGTAGTCCTTCTTCACCATGCAGTCTGCTCTCAACTTTACCACTGACGCCCTTGAACGACTGAGTCCCCCGGGGCCCTCTTCAACCTCAGCCTCGGCTGCTTTTCACTGGCTTTCCTGTGAGTCGTGTTCTTTCCTGAAAGGAGGAGAGCGTGGAGATGGAGACCATCCGTGAAGGGTTAGACAGACATTGGAGGAGAAGAGGAGAGGGACGAGAGTGAACAACACCAGGCGGGCGAGCCCCGGTGAGTCACAGGCGTGTCACCCTTGACAGCAACCGGCAAACATGACTTACCGGGGTTCCCAAGATCTAACGCCAACAGAAGCAAGGGCAGGGGACCGTGGTAGTTTACTGGCGGTACTCCATGCCAGGCCCTGGGCTCAGCACCCTGTCTTTGGTTGTGTGGACGAAGCATTAAGCCAGTAGATGGGGGTTTCCATCACTGTTTCACAGAGGAGCTGAGATCCCACATTTCCTCCGAGTGTCACTGTCAGCACGGGGAGCAGCCCAGACATAAACTACAACACAGGCAATAACACCATGGAAAACAAAAGGTAGCCACATCACAGAGGGAGCCCAAGGCCCAGAACCCATCCGCATTTCAGTCATGGGCAGCCCATGCTCACATGGAGCTGGTAACTGATCTTATTTCCTTAAAAATAATATATTTTAAAATTATTTACTTCAATTTTTGAGATGATAATCATACCATTTTCCCCATCTGTTTCATCCTTCCAAGAACTCCCATATGCCCTTACACACACACACACACACACACACACACACACACACACCGACCTACACACATAAACACAAGTCTAAGATTACTTGCATGCGTGATCTCAGGACTGACCCCTTGGTCTGGATAATCAATTGGTGTGCTCTTCCCTAGGGACCCTTTTCCTCTGCTGGAAGCATTCCTTAGGAGCCTCTAGATCTCTGCGTAAGGCTGAAGTCTTGTAGTGTGTCCCCATCCACACTGGATTGCCTATTGCCGTAGTTCTTGCTCAGCTCACGCTCAGTTGTCATGCTAGAAAGACTTCGTGGGTGTAGCCTCTGGCATGCCTAGAACACACGGTCTCCCAGCGAACTCCGAGTCTCACTAGCTCTTAGACGCTTTCTGACCCTCTTCTGAAACGTTCCCGAGCCGTGGGTGCAGAGGTTGTATTGTGGATGTGTTGGCTGTATTTCTTTATCTTTGTGTTTATTGCAGTTCTTGAGGCTATCTGAGTCACTCTCATGGCCACCTGCAGGCGTCTGGGAAGACAGCAATTGCACACTACTGTCCGAAATCTGCAGAGTTGCTCCGGGTGCCTGGAAGGAGGTTAGCATAGGACACAGTTCTCAAAGGTTTATTTCTTGGCAGCACCCCATATTCCAGTCACTCCTTGGTTAGTGGCAGACCTGTACCATCGCCTCCCCATCTCTCCCTCTCCCTCCTTTCTTATTTTTCTGACATAGTGTCTCCAGGCTGGCTTAGAACTCACCGAGATCTATCTGCCTGTTTCTGCCTCCTGAGTGCTTGGGATCAAAGGTGTGTGCCACCAACACCGGACTGGCAGACCCACACATTTTAAATTATTCAAGTTGAATCTAGGACCTGCATGACCACTAACCAAAACCAATAAAGATGATACCGAACAACCTTTAGGTGGTCTCTGGAGAAAGGTTTGTGCCTCAGGCTCTCCTGTACCTCCTACTTGCCAATGGCTTTCCTTTCACCTCCTTTCCTTTCTTTTATGTTGAGATAAAGCTTGGCTATGTAGCCCACGCTGGCCTCAAACTTGCAGCAATCCTCCTGCCTCAGCCTTCTGAGTGCTGCTTTGTTTCGGCTTACCATTATGGTGTCTTGCAGACATTTTTCAGCTTATCTAGTAGGAAAACACTCAGGGCCACTTAGTTATTTGAGAGATGCTCTTTTTAAAAATGGGTTTCTGGTAACCCAGGTTAGCTCAGCCTAACTACATAGTTAAGGATGACCTTGAACTGCTGATCCTCTGACTTTCCCTTCCCAAACACTGGGATTTCAGGTGAGTACCAACTTGCAGTTTATGGAGGGCTGGGGGCTTAAACCCAGCGCTTTGTCTATGTTGGCAAGCACTCTACAATAGGGCCTCATTCTGTTTTTGTGTTTTAAATAAGAGATAAACAGCATCATAGAGGTTCAGTTCCACAAAACCAATCAGGGGCAGTGGATTTATGTTACCTAGTGGGAGGATGTGTTCATGTACAAGGAAAATCTTCGTGATAAAAAATGATTACTACTCCCCAAGACAGCTGCTGGTGAAGGCTTTCGGGTCTCCTCCTGACCCAACAGGAGTTAGAACAATGTCAATCCTTTAGGCAGATGTGGGTGGGAGATTTCATTCAAAAGTCAAATCCCATGAGAGTTTGTTGTAGGGCAGATTTGTTATAAATGCTAACAAACAGAAAATTATCTTTTCAACTACACTAGTATGAACTAAGAAAGTGTTAGTTCTGGAAAAGTTGCACCATGGAGACATTTAGTGGTCCTATTCAGTCCTTTCCACAAATAAAATCTGGAACACAAAATATTTAGCAAGCTTCTTCATGAGCCAAGAAATCCATGGGAACAAGTCTGAGAATAGAACATGAACTTGGTGTCTGGGTGACCAGACAGCAGAGTAAGAATGGCACTCTAGTCATGTGATTCCTTCCATGGCACTTTCTGACCTGCCATCAACAAGAGGAAGAATGATGTAGTTAGTGGGCAGCTGTGGCCCCTGGGTGTAAGTGGTATCATTACCAGAGAATGCATCTTTTCCAAATCCATTTGGCTCCGAGGCAACAGTACTGTTGGGATCCATGGCTTTCTAGGGTCCACACACTCAAAAGTGGTTTTCCTCATCTGGAAATATCAAGAATCTCAATGCTTATACAAGACCAGCAATGGCTACAAGTATCAACCTTCTCACCAAGAAACGCAAAGAGGAAACTAATTTTAGCCTCCACCCTAATTCTGAGGCTACCAGGACATGCAAATGAAAAAAGATGGAAGTGCTAGTGTTCTTAGGACGGAATTCAAGAGATAAAGTGATGGCTACTGTTACAGTAGCCTTCAATCTAGAAGCATAAGCAATGAACACATACGATGAAATGTTTGTCAGTGTTAAACTAGAGTGAATCACATAACTAGAAGCATGGGTGTGATACTTGCAATATGCCTGCTTGAAATCCATTGTGCTTGCAAGCCACAGCTCAATGCTTTATGCAAAACTGCAATGGGCATGCATGCTCATGCCTTGTTCCCACCAGGCAATGGATGTGGCATGCTCATGCCTCGTTCCCACCAGGCAATGGGCATGGCGTGCTCATGCTGGTGTTTCCACCAATTCCAGTGTATATCTCTTTGATATAATGCCTCATTAGTTTGTGACTCAATGTTTTTGCTGAATAAAATGCAACTTTGAACACTTCTAAGAATACAAGTAAAGCTAGGTATTGGTGGCACACGCCTTTAATCCCTGCACTTGGGAGACAGAGGCAGGCAGATCTCTGTGAGTTTGAGGCCAGTCTGGTCTACAGAGCATTCCAGGACAGGCTCCAAATCAATACAGAAAAATCCTGTCTCAAAAAACCAACCAACAAAAATAAATAAATAAATAATCACAAGTAAAAGGATTCAGGCTTAGTAGGCAGGACTAATTCAGTATTAAAAATCTCTCTTCCATTCCCTCAGCAATGATGGTGTAAGAAGATGCAGAAGGGATCTATAGGAATCACTCTATCCTGGATACTCCTAGAACTTAGTGGGTTTTCCCTAATGTTTTGAGGATGGAAGTTCCAATATAAGAATTTTACTCAATGAATTATTGGGTTATGGTTCTAAAATCAGCCCACAAGCTATATTTCTTCTTTGTTATCATTCATTTCATAAGTATTTATTGATACCTATGGAGACTAGAAATAGTTATAGATGCTTGATACATAATCTGTAAACAAAACTAAAACTCTGGACCATGTGAAACTTGCATCCTGTGAAGGGATGGTTATAATGAGCAATGATCATGATGAACCAGAGGGTACCAGAGTTCACTGGAAGGAGGCTAGCAATGGGGTAAAATTTGATGAGGTAAAAATCACAAGTAGGGAGACATGGGTGTTATCACCATAAGAAACTCAGGCCATCCTAAGCAAATGAATGACTCACTTTGTCAACTTGCTTTCTGACCACATGCTGCAGTTACTGGAACTTCTTGGATGTCCTGGCAGCCACAAAGAATGGCCATCCTAACAAGATTCAAGGGACAGGTTAGCAGTATTCAGTTGGATGAGCTTCTTGTACATTGATTTCCAGAAGGAAACGGCCAGCCTTTGGCCAACTGGGAGAGGAACCATGCTCCCAAAAGAAGACAACTCAGTTCAAGTCCCCAACACCAGAAAGAGATGTTCTTTGAACATAATATATTTCTTGGGGTATCTTTGTGTCAACCATCATCCCTCATCCCAACCCCAATCTATCACACCCTAACACCCACCCATCCTGAAATCCATAATCCATGTCTCCCACTAGCTGACCCAGGGACAATAAGGGAAGTCCCCTGGAACAAGGCGTAGGGGACAGAGTGACCATTGAATATACCAAGCTGTTTTTTCTTCTTTTAGAAACTGTCATATGGCGAGATACTCGTGGGTTTCAATGCTGTCACCTATTCAGCCAGCCCAGATGAACCAGAAGAACCATTTCAGTTATATCATAGCTTCAGGCAAGAACATGTCACTCTCTTTATCCCCTGCTTCCAACAAGCTGCTTAGGCAGATGCTAAATGTGGTCCTCCCTGCCACGGTGGGCAGAGTGGCCTTTGTGTGGGTTAATTGAGCCCCCACTCCATTTAATAGGCTGTTGAAGTCTTATTGAAACAGAGCTAGTGCTGCAGGTTAAATACATTGCAGCGCTCTTGTTAATCTGCTCATTAACAGGGCTGGAAAGCTTCTTGGGAGCTGTGAGTTTGCATATATTAACAGGGAGATCTCCACCCGAGTGCTGTCACTAAGACGGCAAAGCAAGTTTGCAAATAGTGAAGTAACGGCAGCGCCAGGCTAGGTGCCTAAAAAAATAAATAAGCAGATTAATAACTGATGAATCTCATGTTCCCACACAAGGAATTACAAGGGTAAGCTAGGAAGAGATACCTGTCAGCGGAGCAGACTTAAGGCAGAATCCAGACTGACACCACCTTCCTCGGGAGAGTAGAGGATGGACCCGAACTAGGAATGATGTGAGCTGAGGTTAGCCCATGTTTGTGCCCGAGACAGCACAGTGAGCTGCTTTTTATGAGGGGGTCAGAAATAAAATAAAAGCCAATCCATGCTACGTGGGACAGATGGAGGAGTGCAGGGAAATAGTGTCGGAGCAATCATTTCTGAAAGCATGTGGCATCACAAGGGGGCTCCTGGGCAGAGGACGTCCAGTGCCAGCAGGGGAAGGGGGCAAGGGACCCGTGAAAAGGGGGAGGGCTGTGAGTGTGCTCAGATGAAGACCGCCCTGCCGGAGGAAGAGGCAGGAGGCTATTACAAATGAGTTCCACAGGGCTCCCTGGCGTGGCCCAAAGACAAGAGTTGCTATCAGCTGTCGTGACTCGTAGCCACACAGTTGATGCTCAGCTAAAACACATGTTCTGTGGTACCGGAAGCAAAACGGGGCTCTTGTGGCTTTTGAGTTTATTGGGTTGTGGTGTGGCTACATTTTACCAGGGAAAAGACTTTCTGCATGCCAACCAGTCTGCTTGGAAGAGTTTGTATCCTCTGTTAAAGTTGAAAAATAACTAATGGGGACAGGGATGTGGCTCAGTTGGCAGTGTGCTCGCCTGGCATGCATGAGTTCATGGGTTTGATCCCCAGCAGAGCCTACAGCTGTGTGGCGGCGCACACCTGTAATCCCAGCCACTGGGGCGGTGGGAGCAAGAAGATCAGAAGCTCAAGGTCATCCTCAACCACATAACGAACTGGCATAGGCTACATCACAAGACAAAAATAAACAGCTTCTACTTTGTTCTAGAATTCACTAGAAGCCACATTCTTAAGTGTAAGTTTTCATCTTTGTATGAAATCTTTGCTGATACTAGGTAATAAATTTCATTTATTTTCCATGGTATCTTTACAGGCAGACCTCGAAAGGGCTGTGTCATGGTTTGGGGGTTTTCTGAAGGTTCTTTGCAAAAAGCCTTCACCTAGAAAGGGATCAATAGTGGCTTTTTTAAATTCAGTGGAATGATATATACAAGTAACATTTTAAGTATATCCCCCTGTGAGTTAGAATTGCTACCTAAGGAAGCCCTTGATGGTGCTAGGGGTGGAACCCAGGACCTCACCCGTGCTGTGCAAGTGCAGCTGTGCCAAGCTGCATTCCCAGCCCTTAAAAACGTCTTTTAAAATAAGAGTAACTCCTGGGTGGTGGTGGCTCACACCTTTAATCCCAGCAGAGGTCTGGGGTGGGGGTGGGGTGGAAATCTCTATGAGTTTGAGGCCAGACTGGTCTACATAGTAAGTTCCAGGACAGTCAGAGATACACAGTGAGACCCTGCCTCAAAAGACCATAAATAAACAAACAAATAAATAAAATGAGGATAACTCCTGAACTTATCACTGGCTACTGCAGAATTTCCATGTTAGATTTTCTTTAGGTCAGTACCCCTGGTAGGTAAACTGACAAAAAGGAGTGTCTTGATTCTCAAGACTCAGATATGTAAGACCACACAGCTACATGAAGGCAGAGTGGGTTTGGAAGGATGTGTCAGATAGCAGACTGTCACCTGGGAATTGATGAGGGATGTCATCAGATCTCAGAACCTGCATTTAGCAAGCCCCACTCCCCATTGATCACATGCTTATTAGAGCTCTCCTCACAAACCACGCTGCTGGAAAAGAGGATTTACTGAAAACATGAAGTCGGTATGCCAAAGAAACATCTGCACTCTCCCTTCTTGTAGGACTGCTCCCAGTGGTGACATAGCATCAACCTAGACGCCCATCGGCTGGATAAAGATGGGTCAAGAAAATGTAACACACAAGAGAATACTATTTGTCTACCCCCAAAGGAGCTCCTCCCATTGTGACACTGTGGGTGGACGTGGGGATCTTATGCTAAGTGATACAAGACCGGCAGAGGAGACAAATGTCCATGACTTTACTCCTAGGTGAGGCTGAGAAAGTCCATCTCTGTCTTACACTTCCCCAACTGGGTTGAAATACCCAGCACCCAAGATTAAATGAATCATAACTCAATAAAGATGAGCTTAACTTAAGCTTAAACATGGATCTCTTTTAAAAGTTCATTGTAATCAAATTTCATAGGCATATTTTCATTAACCTATAGTTATGAAAGCATCAAGAAGAAAATCAACAAAAGTATATTAGCATATGCTCTCTCTCTCTCTGTGTGTGTGTGTGTGCTCATGCACTCATATGTAGCATACATTCTTATTTGCTCAGAGTCAGTGCTGATTACAGCATTTGAGGTCATAACAGACCTCCCCCCCATCATATACCCACCAGTTTACCTGAAGTTCGTCAGCAACAAGCACTTGTTTCTCCCAGTCTGTCTAAACTTTTCCTATTGTGGCTCAGGCAGTCTTCAAGGTTGCACTGAAGCCTTTGGCCACCCTACAACGTGTATCATTTCGGATCAAGAGCCGAGTAAAACCTCCATCACTCAGCTGTTTCCAGTCCTCTAAGGCATACACGTTCTGCTTCTCTTGACGAAAACTGGGGTTTAGTCTGGTCTACCGTCATTCCCCCCCAGATTTGCAGAGCACTATTTGTGCCAGTAGTTGTAAAACAAACAAACACATGGAATTTCACAGAAAAGAATAAACAGGAGCAGAGCTGACCAGAAGCGGACAGCTGACTTGCTGTTTCCTCTTCCCCATCTCCCCAGCTCTTCCACAATTCTTTGGAGAACAAGGCCTGTCAGGGAGCCTCCTTGGAGAAGCACCCTGTCATCTCAACACCCTGTGAGACAACTGTGGAGTGGAAGAGGGGAATTCTGACTTAAGAATTCCCCAGGATTGTGTTGTCCCAGTTGAAACCGATCACATTTATCAAACACTACAGACGTGCTAATGTTATGCATTGTTAGCCACAGTTAATGCAATCAAGGGAACACCTCTGTGTGTGTGTGGTGGGCATGTGTGTGAGAAGGGGAGAACAGGAGAGCTTAGGAGGAGGTTAGTGTGGACTCTGGCCCTTTAAGGAAAGACATGAGGAAGTTGAAGTCAGTTGTGTTGCTAACAGTTCCTGATAGAGCCTTTCTCAATATTCAATGAAAATTTGAAGGGGGGGGGGGGAGGGAGGGAGGGAGGGAGAAGGAGAAGAGGGAGAGGGAGAGGGAGAGAGACTAAAACACTTCTTAAAGTAGGAATGAAAACAAAAGAAGATACCAAGGCCACAGGCAGCCATGATGACAGGATTTCTACTTGCTCTAACACGGGGTCACAGAAGTGTAACTTGGAAACATTCTCACCTTTACTGTCTGAAGCAAAACCCCGAGTAGCATGTCCAAGCCAGAGCAGTAAAAACTAAAAAGAGTGTGGGAAGAAGATGGAAAAAGAAGAAAAAAGTCGGAATAAAGGACAAGAAGGAGAAGGATGAGGAGGTAGAGGAAGGGGGGAGAAGAAACACGCCATAAAGCTTACCAACATTCATGCAAACACAGGAAAACAAGCACACAATTGACTCCCTTATTAGGGGTGATTATGGGAAATAGTGAACATAACATAACATGACAAAAGTTTGTTGAAGCAGTTACAGGATTTTAGGCTTCCCAGCAAAGTACTCACCACCCCCCTCTCTCTCACACACACACACCTGCAAAATAACATGAAATATGGATACAGAACAAACCAAATTAAGCAACACCATGAAAAACATTGAAATAGTGTATAAAAAGTCCAATAGACTGTGATAGTTATTTCTGTGCCAGGTTGACTGCGTTTGGAAAACCCATCAAGTTTCCAAGTTGTCATTTCTGCCTTGGGTTTAGTGTGTGTTTCTAGAAGACGATGGCATCTGAATTACTGGGCCGAGTGTGGAATATTCGCTCAGTGAAGGTTGCTTGGAACAATTGTCTCCATCTCTGATGGACGCCCTGCCCATCTGCTCTCGGATATCAGGACAAAAGCTTTGGGCTCTGGGACTTCTACCAGTAGTCCTACAGGTCCTCAGGTCTTTGGGGAGAGAGCTATACCATCGGATTCCCAGAATCTGAGGTCTTCCCAATCAGGTGGGAGAGGAGAATATAAATCTATCCTCGTCTGTCTGTCTGTCTGTCTGTCTGTCTGTCTGTCTGTCTGTCTGTCTATCACCTATCTAATGTACCCATCATGCATCTTCATCTATCGTCTATCTGCTTTCATCCTTTATTTTCTTTTATTCTTTCCATCCATCCATCCATCCTTTCTTTGTGTTTCTCCCTGACTAAAACACTAGCCAAAGCCATTAGTCTACTTCAGGAGTGCAAAGATAGTTTAACCCAAGACAGCAAGAAAATGCATTTGTATTGTTTTAAGGCACCTAATTTCTGATACAGTTTTACAGTAGCAATCATGAAGTAACCCAAAGGACAAGGACAGCATTTCATCCTCAATGTTCATACTCTAATATTCAGTAAAGAAACCACCTTGGCATGTCAAAAGCCAGACTGTGCCAAAGACAGCACCCTCGAGGGCAGGCTACGTTTTCAAACAGTTTTGGAAGTTTTAGCTAGCACAGTAGAAAGTAAAAGAGCAATGGAGGTTTACCTGTTGGAAAAGAAAAGTGGTTCTACTCTTGAAACACGAGTGATTTGCTGATCACCTCCCCCTCAGCATCTGAAACTCTGAAATAAGAGTATTCTGTATGTTGGGGACACACACCCCTTTGCCAGTGACCCTAAGTCTCATGGAGGTCAGGTTCTCTAGCTCTTAATTTGACCTTTTGAAAATATGAGTGTCCCTAGGCTATATCTCAGTAGCTAGCATTTGCCCTGTAAGCCTGAAGACTGGAATCTGTAGCCCCGGGGCCCTATAAATGACATGTGGGTATGATGGCTTACCCGCAATCCTGGCATCAGATGGTAGAGACCGGAATCTCTGGAGCAATATGGAGACCCACTGTACCGACAAGCTCTGGGTTCTGTGAAGAGGCCATGACTCAATGGTAAGAAAGAAGGGAGGGGGGATCAGTGGAGGCAGCTTCTCATCGTCAACCTAGGGCCTCCGCAAGCCCATGCATGCGTATCCACGTGCAATCCCCCAAGTGTGCCCGCACATGTGCAAGCACGCACATACAAATGAGGAAAGAAAAAGCCCATGTTTTTGCATGCATTTCAGTGTCTTGAACGAGAGGGAGGAATTAATTAACAAGAATTTATGCATGATGACACTAGAGATTTTTAAGAACATAAAACAAGCTACTGGGTTAAGTCTAACAGTGAATATGAAGTTAACAAATGGCTTTTTGCCATTTTTCATAAATAAAGATGTGGTCACGTGCTAGCACACACCTCCGGCTCTAACAGTAGTAACTTCTGTAATGTCTTTTTTAAAGTTAACTACAGAAAAACATCTTAGGGAGCTGGAAAACAGGCCTTTACAGTATTTAGGGAGATACGTAAGAGAATGCAAAACAATGGCCAGGGCGTTAGGACAGGGTTAAAGAGCGGACGTATGTAGCTCAGTGGCTGCTGAGGTGTGTGCTGTTTATCCCTGCAGCTACACGGAGGAAAAAGAGTTTTACAGAATGTTTGGAACATCTGGGAAACAAACTCCAACAGGAGAACACCTCATTATTTTCCCCCAAAAACAGACAATCAAGAAAAAGCATCTATTATTTCAAAGTTAATGATTTTTTTCTTCTGAAAAAGATAAAGTTATAGCCAGGCATTGGTGGCGCATGCCTTTTAATCCCAGCACTCGGGAGGCAGAGGCAGGCGGATCTCTGTGAGTTGGAGGCCAGCCTGGTCTACAGAGGGAGTTCTAGGACAGCCTCCGAAACAATACAGATAAACCCTGTATAGAAAAAAACAAACAAAAAGTTGTTAATAGATGAAATTGAGAGTAACCATGAGGGTGACGAGTGAACAAGTCACTTATAAACTCTAGATAACAGCTGGGCTTGTTTGGTAACAAGTTCAAATCTACCTTCAGCTCCCTAGCTTGTTAGTGACATCGCCTACCCATCCATGTTTGAAAAATCTATCACACAGTGCTAGAGACCATCTCATCTAACACGGAGGATGGAAGAGAAATGCTTGAGTCTGAAGGTGGCATCGTTTAACATTTATATGTTGGAATCCTAATCTCAGCTGAGTGGTATTTAGTTTTCTTACAGGGACCAGAGAGACCCCTGCCTCTTCTATGTGGGGACACAACAAGCTGGTATTGAATCATCTAGGACTAGAAACCTGTCCCTCACCTGCATCAAATTTGTTGACTCAAATTTGCCGATACAAAAATTATGAGGAAGAAACTTGTTTTGTAAAAAATCAAGTTCGTGGTATTTCAGTGTAGGAGACAGAGTAACACAGGATGTTGTAGAGATCTTCCATTATTGACATCCCAGAACCAAAACTCTTCACAGCTTGTAAGTGCTAAGAAGGTTGTGACATCATTCACTCATCTGTACATATTACCCAGGCTAACACCTAGCCTGAGGCAGAAACTTCCCCATGGGAGGAGGAAATAAATACATTTCTAGATCAGAAAGGTCAATTCAATGATCCTACCCAAGGTAAATCGTCACCACATTTCACAAGAAATGTGAAGGACGTGCGTACATCCATACACACACACACACACTGGGGGTTAGAGATAAGTTGGCATGACTTTGGGATTTCACAGAGCAGTGCTAAGTGCCAAGTCTAATCATTTATTAGCTTTTTATTGTTTGTTTGTGTGCACCACCATGCAGGGTGCTTTCTCTATTAAAAATACTTTAAAGCTGACTTCTTAACTGAGTTTATTGAGCTTTTATATAACAGTGACTGGTCTGGTGCTGATATAGTAGAGAAGAAAACAAAGTTTTAACATGGCTTTCTTGTTTTGTCTTTTGGTTTTGCTTGCTTGTTTGTGTTTGGTATTTTTTTTAAGTCATGTTCTTACTTTACGTTCCTGGCTAGCCTGAGACTTGTCATGTAGACCAGACTGGCCTTAAACTCACAGAGAACCCCTTGCCTCTGCTCTCTAGTGATAGGACTAAAGATGTTCACCACCACACTCAGAATCAATAGTCTTTTAAGTGCACAGAACCCTACTCCTCTCTCCTCTGGATAACATCCTGATCTCAGAGGGCCCAGTTCCAAGGCTGGAGATGCAGCTCAGTGGTAGACATTTGCCTCACGGTGCCGGGGGTTCACATTGAAAACCTCACTAACGCCAGAAAAACAGGACCCACATTCTAGTTGTGAGAAACACAGTAAGCAAATAAATCAGTCACCAAGGTCTGGGGAGATGGCTCCATCAGTAAAGTGTTTGTTGTACAAGCTTGAGGGCCTGAATTTGGCTCTCCAGCTCCCACATAAAAATCAGGTACATGCCTGTAATTCCAGCTCCGAAGAGGCAGAGACCAGAGGATCCCTGGAGCCTGGAGCTTGCTGGTCAGCCAGCCAGCCAACCTAAGTCATTAAGTTCCAGGTTCAGTGACATATGCTGTCTCAAAAAATAAAAATAAAAAAGATGTAGAGCAATAGACACAGATACCTAGTGATGACATCTGATCTGTACAATATAACACACACATACATACCCTCATGAAAAAGCCAGCCTATGATAACATTAAGAACAAAAAAGAGCAACCAGACAGAGCATCATTCTGTGTGAGGTGAGTTGCAGAAGCCTTTGAGCAGAGCTGGCTCTAGTGAGTTGAAATCAGATCCACAGGATGTGTGGGTGACAGTGATCAGTCCAGGCAGAGGGACCAAGGCCCTATATCTGAAAGGTACCAGATGTCCTCTGAAGACAGCCAAGTGGTGTCTGAGGCCGAGTCAGGGTGGGGAACCAAGAAAAGGGGGCAGGACTTTTAGGTGTTGGGGAAGCTGCTCTGAGCTTTAAGGTCTCTGTTAAAGATTTTATATTAAACAAGATGGTGAGCTACTGTTAACTTGGGTATAGTGGAAATATGACCTGATAAAACTTTGAAGAAGTCATAGGGGTTTGGGGTCAATCTCTGTTATTTATCTATCTATACTTAGCATGTATAGACCCCAAAGACAGTCCTCAACACAATTAAACTAAACTAAATGACAACAACCATAATAATGACAATAATAATCAACAACTCTGCCTACCCTTTGTTTGCTACAGAAAGCATCTCCAGGCTCAGCTTCTGCAACACCAGCCTTCAACTCAGAATCACCCCACTGCCCTCCATTCTGTGTGCAAGCTGGATCCTGAAGCCAGCTAGAACCCATCACTGGGGTCAGTTCACTCTCCAGACATTGGAGTGTTCAAGTTCAGACCCCATCAGTCTGAGCTCAAGGAAGAAGCCAGGAAATCTCATAACCAAGGATGTGCCCTTAAGCCAGTTCTCCAGCCTGTGACTAGTGGGAGGTTGAACTTGAAGACCTCTACGGTGCTTTCCAGCCCACGGTAGGTGTGGTCACTGACAGCTTGTGTTTCCTATGCCTCAAGGCAGCTGCTCTTGGACAGTGAGGCTATGAGGAGGATGTTGGGACCAACAAATACTTCACAGAGGTCTAGAACTTACTATGTGCCAATTATTGCACTAAACATCCTACGTGTGACACCTCTTTTCCACTTACAGGTGGAAAAACAGACATTAATTTATTCAAGTTCACAAGGTCTGGTGAGGGTTTTCTACTGTGTATCCAGTGGTCCTGTCATGACTGCTGTTCATTGACAAAGGTCTCTTACAAAGGAACGACCTTAAACATTGCCTGTGAAACAATAGCTCAACTATATAAATACGTGTTTTTTCTGTCAAGATTATTCTTAAAACCCAGAGTAAACTTCTATTTTGGGGTTTAAACGAAGTATCTGGTTAAACTGTCATATATTTTGCTAAGTTATTGGTATATATTGGAACAATAAGAAGATAAATTACAACATCCAAAATGTGTTTGAAGGCAAGAGTTCTGCCTGGGTATTAGTGAAAACTTGCAGTTTTGTAGGACATAGTTACCTAAAAGTGTTAATTATTATATATTGAGCATTCATACATATCTAAAATGTTTTCTAGCAGACTTAGGAAAGGTATTTTCATCCATCCTTCCCCCTTCTTCCTTCCTCCACCTTACCACCGCCCCTTCTTTTTCTCCCTCCTTCTATTCATTCTATTATTCTCTTTGGATATTTAGATGTTCTTCTCTTTAGATATTTCTGCAACTAAAATAACTTTTTAACTGACCCGAAGACTAAAGTTGAACATGTGTTTCTGAAACTGATAGAATTTACAGTTACCAAAGCTCATCCACATTACCCACATCTTTCATGGCATGTTTTTATTGAGCTCTGAAAAGATGGGACCCTATCAAAGCATACTCACTTCCAAGGCAACTCTTGAAGACTTCTGAGAAAATCTCTGTTAACTTCTTTGTACAATGTGGCATGCGTATAGTCACCATCTATTCTTTTTTTTTTTTTTTTTTGGTTTTTACGAGACAGGGTTTCTCTGTATTGTTTTGGAGGCTGTCGGTCCAGCCCGGCCTCGAACTCACGGAGATCCTCCTGCCTCTGCCTCCCGAGTGCTGGGATTAAAGGCGTGCGCCACCATCTATTCTGAATGGGAGACGATGAGACAGTGAGAGAATAAATATCTTTCAAAGACAGAGACAGAGTACTTGAAATCTGAATCATTCTACAGAGTCCAAGATATAAACTCTACAAAATAGTACACTGTAGCTTTTCGTGCTATTTCCCAGTCTTCTTTCCAGAACGTTGTTGTCACTGCCTCTTCTAAATACTGCTGTCATAAGACGAATGGAATCCATTCTTCCTTACTGCTGTTCAGATGTCATTAGACGGGATGACTAAGAAGAAACAAGATTTAGATTGTAGGAGAGAAAGGCCTAGAAGCAATCTAGATCTTCCAAGAAAGAACTACAACATCTAGCCTGCAGATCTAGCATACTGTCTGACTGCTTGCAGCCTTTGTGTTTCAAGTAAAGAATCTTTCTTGAAGACACAATTCCGTGTGCTTAAAAGTAGACAAAGTTTTTATTTTAATTAAGTGAAGGAAAATATTAAGCCACATATGTAACATGTGTCCAGATATGTGTACATGTATATGTGTATGTATGTGTATCCAGTGCTATATATAACTTGTTTGAGAGGCAGCATGATGTAGTGACACTGTGCAAATCACTCTCCATGTCCAGACTTTTACAAACTGCTCATATAAATAAAGCTTAAGAAGTCCAGCTGATCTGGTTCCCTGGCTGTCAGCTTCACTCTATCCCATGATTTCACTAAACAACTTAACTAAGCCACAATCACTTCCCAGCATCTTCACCTCTCCTCTTCATTTTTAGCTAATATGTACTGGGCAGCCTATTCGCTTCTTATATTTGTTCTCTCTGTGTATCTCCATCTCCATCTCTCTCTCTGTCTCTGTCTCTCTCTGTCTCTGTCTGTCTCTATCTCTGTCTCTGTCTCTGTCTCTCTCTCTCTCTCTCTCGCTCGCTCTGCGTGTGTGTGTGTGTGTGTGTGTGTGTGTGTGTGTGTGTGTGTGTATTGGTTAATTTGTTTCACAGTAGGGAAGAAAGAATGTACTCTGAAGAGGCAAAAGTGGAGGTTAACGGCTAAAGAGCTCATTTTGCTGGTCCACACTGTAGGAAAGCCCTATACTATTTCTAATATTGTACAACTGACAGCTTCCTGAAGGGGATTTTTGTACTCAATTGATTGACTCTTGGGAGAAGCAATGACGTGTCTTTTTCTTTACCAGCAAGTTCATGATCCTACAAGTTTTAGACAGTAGACTTCTACTTCACAGAGTAGAGATTGTCACGTCTCTACCTAGAGCTAGAGACAGGGTTTGATCCTATTCTTTTGACCAGAAGTGCGTGCCTTACTCTTTCAGTTCTTGGTTTTTCAAGTTGCTGCTTTCCCAGGAGCAGCCTGTCTAATGACCTACAAGACTGCTAATGTGTAGCTACCTGACACTCACCCCTTGAGACTTTAGACCCTAAAGTCATTTAAGAGACATGCCAGTCTGGCTACTTTTAGATGAAATGGGCCATGGAAGGGTTTAGCGTGTCCATTCTTCCTGACTTTCAGGTCTTGGAGAATCATTAATGGAACCCAACAAGATGGAGTTTGGTTGCTTCAGGATGATCTGAAAGTGAATCAACAGAAAATGAAAGACAGTGAAATTATGAAATTAAGACAGCAGTCAAGTATATAAGGGACAAAGACTAATGGGTGTACTACTAAGATTGCAATTGGCCTAACTCCTCTCTTCTTTCTCCTCTCTCTCTCTCTCTCTCTCTCTCTCTCTCTCTCTCTCTCTCTCTCTCTCTCTCTCTCTCTATCTAATTTGGTAAAATGTGTCTGTGTATTTGTGTATATGTACATGGAAGCCATGAATCATCCTTAACTGCAAGCGTCATCATTTTTCAGCTACATAATTTCCTTACTGTAAGGACCTAGAGCAGTGTTTCTCAACTTTCCTAACACTGTAAACCTTTAATACAGTTCCTCGTGCAATGGTGACCCCTAACCATAAAATTATGTTGCTTCCACTTCATAACTTTAATTTTGCTACTGTTATGAATCATAATGTAAGCATCTAATATGCAGGATATCTGATATGCAAACTCAAGGGGCTCATGGCCCACAGATTGGGAACCACTAATCTAGAGACTGCAGGATTATTTTGGCCATAATGCATTGTAAGCTAAGGGCCATGAAGAAATCTCTAAGTTCCCTTAAGGACCCAGTTCACACATTCTACAGAGTAAGTAAAAGCAGAAGGGTCTGCCATTTGAGCTCTGATATTACTTCATTAATTCAATACAAGAAATGTGCTGACCTTATATATGACATTAGGGATACTCAGAAAATACTAATCACTCTCCTTTTGAGAAACACACCAACTCAGGTTCGTATGGGTGTGGAGGAGGCAGACGTACCAGTGGAGCAAGAACTGGTGATCTGAAGCCTACGACCCTGAAAATCAGAAGGTCATAGAGGTCCTGTCTGTGGCCGGGTGCCGAGTCTACTCAGACGGGTGTAGGTAAAGGAGCAGGGAGGTCTCCACACCCCACCACATGAGGATGTGGGAAATTCAATTAAAAGCTATCACTGGGCTCTCTCTAGAGATGCTGGCTGGGACCATGGTCCCCGTGAGCACCATCAAAAGAATTCACACAAGACACGCACAGAACTTAGTGTGGAAGACAAGTAGGAGTTATTTCTAGAAAAGTGGAGGTTCCTCAGGGGGTGAGAGTAGATTGTCACCAAAGGGACCATTGCAGATCAGGGCATGCTGGAAAGAGGTGAGGTGGACAAGAGCTGAAGAAGACCATCGTCCTAGTCACTTCTCGAATGCAGATAGTTCCCTTTTTATTCATTTTTAATCATGGTGTTCTGGGCCAGACCAACGGCTGGGGCTCCAAGCAGTTTCTTTTCAGGGTTAAGGTGGAAGGTAGAGCCTTGTTTGAGCTAAACAAGCGCGCCACTGCTAAGCTACACCTAAACCCCGCTTTTATTTCCATGTTCAGACACAGTGTAGGTAAATAGCTACGACTGTGTTTGCCCTCAGTCTGCAGCCTTAACGGGGCTTGTCCTTGTGATGCCTCAGCCTCGGCCTCTGGAGTGACCAGGGTTCCAGGCCTGCAGTACCAGGTCTCACTTCCTTTCAATCATTTTTTTAATGATCGAATGAAATTATTCATTAAAAATAACCACCGGATTACATGTATGCTGACTTAAAAGTCTGCTTCTTTTGTAAGGGATCCCGTGACCTCCAGAAACGGGCTCAACCTTCCTACACCTCGAAAAGTAAGGGTGCTGATTTTCTGTGGAAACTCAGTCCATAACTCTTCCCTTTCTGGAGATGATGTCAAACGTTCATGGTCATAAGGGCGTTGTTGGGGCCAGTGAGACAGCTCAGTGGGTAAAAGCAGTTGCTTGGCTGTCCCTCTTACAGCTGCACCGCAAAAGATTCGACACAGATGGATCCATTTTGACTTTGAAATGTGTCCGGGACTGTTGATGATAGTTTTATACTCATCCATCTCCATCTCCACACCATTTCTGCCCCCTGGTTATTGCAAAGACGGACGCCTATCTTTGTAATTTTTGCCACCCATGCTCTGATTCTCACGCAGCAACAGGAACTGGTTGGAGTCATGTGGGCTTCAAAGCAAGACCAAGATGCAGTGAAATGATGAAAACTAGATTCCTTTCAGCAGCCCCCATTAAAAGCTGCTGTTGGGAAAACCCACACCCCCTTGAGCACTTTATGATCTCAGTTTGACTAGTACTTTGTCTCTTCTGATTCACTTCGCCAAGAGGTGTTGCTCTAAAGAAAATGAAAATGAGATTGGCCCAGAACTTGCTGGTATTGGATGGACAATTTCTAATTAATGGTCCTCTTCCCTTCAAGCTCAGAGCTCTGTAGGGGCAAGTTCCTAAACAGCATTCGAAGGTTAGAATATTTTCAGATAAGCAAATTCTCTCCCTTTCCTCTTTCTGGACTGGAGCATCTTCATGTTTTCCAGAACTGTGTTTCATGCTAGTCAACCCTCCTGGCATGACTCAGTCTCCAGGATAAATCATATGCAAATAGAAAATGCATCTTATTAATAGATCATGACTTAGTGCTGAGAGGGAGTCAACATAGGCACTGGCTTTGACTTCCAGAACCTACAGCATTCCAGGGTCATACCCACCTCTGAGACATTCATAATGTAAAATTTATGCAAGCTTCAGTGGTAGACACTTGCAACACATGTCATCTTAAAAATAAACTCTCTATTCTTCAGGCAGAGGTGTCGGAGGCGATGTCGCTTGTTCTTCTGACAAACAAGGGTAAAGGAGAAATGGATGCAGAGAAGCTAGATTGGAGCCAGGTCTAGCGTAGACGCTTCATGGCCTCCATCCTTCTCTTTTCCTCACCTTAAGACATCCCATTATATCAGCCAGTACCCAGCAGCACATGTCTAACCATCTGCTGGGATATCAAGTCAACATCGCCATTGTTGGCAGGGACCAGAGGCCCCTCACTCTGGATTGTAACTGTGAACGTGGTGGTGCAGTAAAAACAATCTGGAAGCCAGCTGACTGGAGTTTTGATTTTTAGTGTGATGTTTAAATCCCCTTCCTTAAATAATATGGCGGCATCTCGTTTCTGTTTTCCCTGCTCCCTGCTGACTCTCCCTATAAGATGCCAGGGACTAAGGTCTCTTTCGCCCAATTTTCCTCAGCTCACTGTTCACGTTGCCTTCTTATGTCTTCCTCATGCATTTGAATACAGGTTGTAGCACAGAAGTATTCGTGCTACTATAAATTGGGAGTTGGGGATGTCAGAGGACAACCTGGGGTGTTGTTCTTCAGGCACCGAATACCTTCCTTCTACACTGGCATGAAACTCACCAGAAGGCTAGGAGGCTGGCCCAGGAACCTCGGGTATCTGACTGTCTCCACCTCTGCAGTGCTGGGATTGCAAACACAAACCTCCACGACTGGCTTTTTGTGTGGGTCTTAGCGTGCAAACTCGGGTTTTCGGACTTGTAAGGCAAGCGCTTTGACTGTGATCTCTCTAGCCCTGTGTTATTGTGAATCCCTCTTACAGATGAGCCATGGAAGACCTGTGCTAATGTTTGTTTCTCTGTACAGAGTTTTTCTTTGCCACAGTTAACAGATTCGGTTGACTGAGTGAAAGACAGCATTACATCAACTGTCATCCACTTTGTTGGTCATGAAAGTCTCTTTGTGATGTGTGGACATTTATAGCACTTACCAGTTTCTTACTGCTATAGAAGAATGTAGAAACAGAAGCTCAGACATGCTTACCTCTGGGAATCCTCTACTACAAAACTCACAGCTGCGATCCTCCACTGCGCAGCTGCCATCATCCACTGCACAGCTGTGGTCCTCCACTGCACAGCTGTGGTCCTCCACTGCACAGCTGTGGTCCTCCACTGCACAGCTGTGGTCCTCCACTGCACAGCTGCGATCCTCCACTGCACAGCTGCCATCATCCACTGCACAGCTGCCGTCCTCCACTGCACAGCTGTGGTCCTCCACTGCACAGCTGTGGTCCTCCACTGCACAGCTGCGGTCCTCCACTGCACAGCTGTGGTCCTCCACTGCACAGCTGTGGTCCTCCACTGCACAGCTGCCATCATCCACTGCACAGCTCACAGCTGCCGTCCTCCACTGCACAGCTGCGGTCCTCCACTGCACAGCTGCGGTCCTCCACTGCACAGCTGCGGTCCTCCACTGCACAGCTGCGATCCTCCACTGCACAGCTGCCATCATCCACTGCACAGCTGTGGTCCTCCACTGCACAGCTGTGGTCCTCCACTGCACAGCTGTGGTCCTCCACTGCACAGCTGTGGTCCTTCACTGCACAGCTGTGGTCCTCCACTGCACAGCTGCCATCATCCACTGCACAGCTCACAGCTGCCGTCCTCCACTGCACAGCTGCGGTCCTCCACTGCACAGCTGTGGTCCTCCACTGCACAGCTCACAGCTGCCGTCCTCCACTGCACAGCTGCGGTCCTCCACTGCACAGCTGTGGTCCTCCACTGCACAGCTCACAGCTGCCGTCCTCCACTGCACAGCTGTGGTCCTTCACTGCACAGCTGCAGTCCTCTCCTGCACAGCTCACAGCTGCAGTCCTCCACTGCACAGCTGCAGTCCTCTCCTGCACAGCTCACAGCTGCCGTCCTCCACTGCACAGCTCACAGCTGTGGTCCTCCACTGCACAGCTGCGGTCCTCCACTGCACAGCTGCCGTCATCCACTGCACAGCTGTGGTCCTCCACTGCACAGCTGTGGTCCTCCACTGCACAGCTGCGGTCCTCCACTGCACAGCTGTGGTCCTCCACTGCACAGCTCACAGCTGCCGTCCTCCACTGCACAGCTGTGGTCCTCCACTGCACAGCTGCAGTCCTCTCCTGCACAGCTCACAGCTGCAGTCCTCCACTGCACAGCTGCAGTCCTCTCCTGCACAGCTCACAGCTGCTGTCCTCCACTGCACAGCTCACAGCTGTGGTCCTCCCCTGCACAGCCGTGGTCCTCCACTGCACAGCTGCCGTCCTCCATTGCACAGCTGCCGTCCTCCACTGCACAGCTGCAGTCCTCTCCTGCACAGCTCACAGCTGCCGTCCTCCACTGCACAGCTGCCGTCCTCCACTGCACAGCTGCCATCATCCACTGCACAGCTGCGGTCCTCCACTGCACAGCTCACAGCTGTGGTCCTCCACTGCACAGCTGGGTTTTGAAGAAGAGCTATGTAATATGAATTAATTATATACCCAGAGGTTGATACTGCAGTTCTAACTTCAAACTGAATATCAGAAAAGCAAAGCAGCTGGCCACTAGCTCTCACCTTTAGCTCTTCACCAAGTCTCAAACTGCTGCCTCTCCTCAGTGTGGCTGGAGAAGGAATGCCTCCAACTGAATCTGTTCCTGTCTTAAATACCTCTCATGAGTCCTGGGATTAAAGGCATGAGCTCTGTTACTCTTTTAGAGTGATTGTATAAGCCTGGGTGGTCTTGATCTCAGAGATCCATCTATTTCTTAATCCTGAGTCCTGGGTTTAAAGGTATACACCACCACCTACTAGCTTCTGGCTGCTGGGATTAAAGAAAGGTGTGGCTTCTATAATTTGTGGCTGACTTTGCTTTCAGAATCCTCAGGCAAGCTTTAATAGATCACAAATAACATATCACTACAGAGATAGAGATCCTAACAAGCACTGTATGCATTTAGTCTGTTAATTTTTTAAATGCATAAGAAACTGAACTTATGTAATGCTTCCTTGTCCCTTTGTTTCTTCATACCCTCCCTCTGTCCTTTTCTTCCTAACCATGTATCTTGCTGAGCATCAAAGGGTCTTTGGGATGGTACTTCCCTAACACTCCATCACCCACTAACAAATAGTTTTGAGGCTCCTCATGAGTTAGACACAGTGTTAAATACTTCAAACAGGACTGTGGGGGGGTTGGTCCTCACTCAGACTGCATGTACTCAGTATTGCAGGGCAGGGGTACTGAGCACACTAGCAGTCTAATCTCACTGCTGACTGCCTGGGTACTTCAAGGAAGAAGGTAAGTGCAAGAAAGCCATGCATTTCCGTCAGGTTTCAACACAGAGGATAGCCCTGGGTGCCGGTGTCCGTATCCACTTTCCACCTTATTTGAAACAGGGTCCCCTGTTCCTTTTTCTGCTGCTGTCTGTGCCTCCATTCACGTCCCTATAAAAGCACCAGCATGGCATGTGCTTGTACTGTGCCTGGCTTTTATGGGGTTATGGGTTATGGTGATTCAAACTCTCCTCCGCCAGCTTCTGTGGCAAGTGCTTTTGCCCACTGGACCACATTCCCCATTCCAGGAAGCCGTCTTAATCCTGTACCCTGAACAAGGCAGTATCCTCAGCTCTCAATGCACATGAATTCATCTGTTATTGTGAGTTATTTAGTGTAATATCCTCATTTCGTAGGTAAGAGACAAATGGCTTTCTCAAAGTCATACAGCTCTTCAGAAGCATAACCGAGTCCACTCAATGTCTTTCTGTCATTTGTCTTTTGCAGCTTAGTGTCTTTGAGTTTGAGAATACATAGAGAAACTAAAGATGCCCCCTTTCATATTTTACTGTGTATTTTAACTCCAAGCAAGTTTCCATCATCCACTGGGCAAGCAAAGGTCTTTTCACTCTGTTGCTAACAAAGGAATGAAGGTTCTTACTAGAGATGTTAGCCTGCTGCCCTCTGTCTCTAGACTCGACGCTGAGATATAAACTGTGAAATGCAATTCTCTTTCTTTCATGTGACTGGCTATGTGGGAAGTACCAGCAGAGCACAGGAGGCTAACACATTTCTCCACCCACTGCAAGTCTCCCCTGGCCACAGCAGGTGCTTGGAGATCCCACAAGTAGGAAAAGTGCTAAGTGAGGCAATGTTCCAGTCAGTGGGACAATTTTCAGAGAGAAAAATCCCCCTTGAATGCTGCTGCTGTTTTCTTTAAAGAACAATTCTAGGGAGAGAGAGAAAAACGACAGTATATGTGTTCTTTGAACACCCTACTTCGTATGTTCTTTGACCATATATATGTTATTTGAAAACTTGCTTAGTTGTTTGTGGTATGGGGGAATAGGCCTAGCTATAAACTAGCCAAGCACTGCACTACTCAGTTACATTACTAGTCCTTTGCTATATTTTTATTTTGAAATAGGACCTTGCTAATTTATGTAGGCTGGCCTTGCACTTACTACGTTACCCTGGCTAGCCTTGAATTTGGGATCTTCCTTAACCTCCTCAACAGCTAGAATTACAGACATGCCCATGCTGAAAGCTACATTTTTGGTCACTACTTTAAAAAATGATAGTAAAAATTATCTATGAGAAAAACTGAATGTGTGACCAAGAGTGAAACTTGGCCATGCATGGTCATTGCTGATGTCCACAACATGGAGTGTCACTGGAATCTAATGGGCAACATCCAGGTACTGTAGATGGTAGCAGGCTACTCTAGACAATCAACAAATCACAGAGAAGTCCCTCACCAACCAAGAGTTACCTGGCCCCAAGTATCAGTAGTGATGATGTAGGCACATAATATTACAAGGCTGGTCTACAATAGAATACTTGCTTTTAATATTTTTAAATTGAAATCAAATCGTTTTTAAATTGAGTACCATAGTGAGAGGATTTAATATGTCCTAGGATCGAACCCTTACTTAATCTAAAATGTCAAAAGAGAGACAAGACACACACGACGGAGCTCTGCTTCTGAGTGAATAAAAGCCGATGCACCTGTTTCCTCTTCCTTCTCTGAGTGCCACCCAAGCCCAGAGGATGCACATATAATACACACGGTGACTGGGAAAGTGCTGAGAGGGAGGCAGGCTGGAGAGAGAGGCTGAGACTCAAGTGACCATCTCATGGTGAATCCACGGGTTTTCTTTTTACCTCATATATCTCCAAATCTGGTGGAGACAAATCTGGGGAGCTGGAAGAGCTGAGGGCTATGGGAGAATGGAAAGGGTCAACCTGACAGATAAGTGTTGAGATAATAACTTCTCTACTCTAGCCGAACACTGCGGACAAGACTATCGCAAGCCCTATCCCAGACCAGAAAACAGTGAGTAGGAGTTCAGACTTCCACCATGAAGGCTGAAGAAAGGTGTTCGATGTCCCCCCCTGCATGAGGTTAGTCACAGATGGGAAAACACCAACCCGGAAATTTACGTTTCCACTGACAGTAGCACAGTCCCCTTCCTGATACCTTTAGTGGAGAGCACCTCAGAAACCCAAACATCTACCTCCCCCATAGGAATAAGATTCAGCTACATGTGAAAACACATAAAAAGAATTATACATCACAAATCAATAGGATTTATCCCAGGGAATGAAAATCTGGCTTAAATATTTGAGAATTGGTCGTTGAAGCACACTGCTACCATGACTAAGACAGAAAGAACACGTGAATGCATCGGCCAATGCAAAAGTATTTAATTTCTATAGATAAAAAAATACATCGGAAAAGTAAGAACAGAGAGGGACTTCCTCAACAGAGGATGTCTACAAAAATCTCATCACTAACTCGAATGGAGTGATGACGCATTTCACCCAAGATCATGAACACGCCAAGAATACCTGCTTTCTTGTTTTGTAGTTTTAGCCACTTATTCCAAATAGATTGCTATCCAGGGCAGTCAGACAACACAAGAAAGCAGAAGACATACAGATAAGAAAGGAAGGACAGCTGTCCCCACCTGGGTGACGTGGTTGCCTGGGTAGGAAACACATAAACAATACATATAGAATTAATACGTGATTCCATATTCCTATGGCAGGAGTAGGGTATAAAACCATATCAGTTAAATAAATTTTTACATACTAGCAATAAACACCTGGGTATCAAAGCTAACAATATAGTACTGTTCACAACTGTTCATGAAACATTTGGTTGTAATTCTAATAAAGTATATAGAGGACTTGAGTGTTGAAAATTACACAGTTCCACTGAAAGCAATCCCAAAAAGGCCTCCCCAAATGAGGAGGCAGAGGTGTTCTGTGTCCTGGCGTGGTGGCTTAACAAGACAGACATCAGTTTCCTCCCAACACCAACATAGCACTAATGCATTTCTTACAGACATCTCAGAAAGTTCCCGTTTTGTTTTTCAGGTTTGTTTTTGTTTATTTGAATCAGGGTCCCATTGCACAGCCCTGGTTGGCCTGGAACTTGACATATAGATCAGAGATATACCTGCTTCTGCCCCCAGAATGCTGAGATTGAAGGTGCATGTCTCCACACTTGGCCTCAGCAAGTTTTTTTTAAAAAGAGTTATTTATTCATGTATTCTATGCTCTGTGTTCACGCACACCAAAAGAGGGATCTGATCCATTACAGATGGTTGTGAGCCACCATGTGGTTGCTGGGAATTGAACTCAGGACCTCTGGAAGAGCAGTCAAGTGCTCTTAACTGCTGAACCATCCCTCCAGCCCCAGCAAGTTTTTTTTTATGTATAAAACATTACCTTAAAATGTAGATGGATGGGGCTCCGACCGTCGCCGCCACTGCTGGGGGGAGGAGGGCCATGATCCAAAGGAACCAGAACAGTTGAGGAAGCTGTTTATTGGTGGTCTGAGCTTTGAAACCACAGACGATAGTTTAAGAGAACATTTTGAGAAATGGGGCACACTCACAGATTGTGTGGTAATGAGAGACCCCCAAACAAAACGTTCCAGGGGCTTTGGTTTTGTGACCTGCTCTTGTGTTGAAGAGGTGGATGCTGCAATGTGTGCTTGGCCACACAAGGTTGATGGGCGTGTGGTGGAACCAAAGAGAGCCGTTGCTAGAGAGGATTCTGCAAAGCCTGGTGCCCATTTAACAGTGAAGAAAGTTTTTGTTGGTGGTGTTAAAGAAGATACAGAAGAATATAATCTGAGAGACTACTTTGAAAAGTATGGCAAGATTGAAACCATAGAAGTTATGGAAGACAGGCAGAGTGGAAAAAAGAGAGGATTTGCTTTTGTAACTTTTGATGATCATGACACCGCTGATAAAATTGTTGTTCAGAAATACCACACTATTAGTGGGCATAATTGTGAAGTGAAGAAGGCCCTTTCTAAACAAGAGATGCAGTCTGCTGGATCGCAGAGAGGTCGTGGAGGTAGCTCTGGCAACTTTATGGGTCGTGGAGGAAACTTTGGAGGTGGTGGAGGTAATTTTGGTCGTGGTGGAAACTTTGGTGAAGAGGAGGCCATGGTGGTGGCGGTGGTGGCAGCAGAGGCAGTTATGGAGGTGGTGATGGTGGATAGAATGGATTTGGAGGTGATGGTGGCAGCTATGGCAGTGTCCTGGTTACAGTAGGAGAGGAGGCTATGGTGGTGGTGGACCAGGATATGGAAACCAGGGTGGTGGATGTGGTGGTGGTGGAGAAGGATACGATGGTTACAATGAAGGAGGAAATTTTGGTGGAGGTAACTATGGTGGTGGTGGGAGCTACAGTGACTTTGGAAATTATAGTGGACAACAGCAAGCAATAATGGACCCATGAAAGGGGGCAGCTTTGGTGGAAGCAGCTCAGGCAGTCCCTGTAGTGGTGGCTATGGATCTGGTGGTGGAAGTGGTGGATATGGTAGCAGAAGGTTTTAAAAAAATACAGCAGAAAAGGGCTACAGTTCTTAGCAGGAGAGAGAGCAAGGAGTTGTCAGGAAAGCTGAGGTTACTTTGACACAGTCGTCCTAAATGCATTAGGGGAACTGTAAAAATCTGCTGCAGGAGGAACGATGATCATAGTCAGAAAAGTTACTGCAGCTTCAACAGGAAACCCTTCTTGTTCAGGACGGTCATAGCCACCGTTTGCAAAAAGTGCAGCCATTGATCAATGCAGTGTAGTGTCAATTAGACGTACATCCCTGAGGTCTTTTATCTGTTGTAGCTTTGTCTTTCTTTTTCTTTTCATTACATCAGGTATACTGTCCTGTAAATTGTGGTAGTGGTACCAGGAATAAAAAATTAAGGAATTAAAAAAAATGTAGATGGATGAGCAGATGGCCTAGAACAATTTAAAACAAGAAGAGGAAGAGGAGGAGGGGGAGAAAGAGGAGGAAAAGAAAGAGCAGAACCAATTTCAATACTTCTATTTCAGTGTACAATAATGACAAGTGTTACACTGGAGAGAGAGACAGAGACAGACAGACAGACAGACAGACAGAGTTCAATGGAACAAAACCAAGAACACGGAAATAGACCCACACAACTATGCTTAGCTGAGCTTTCATCAAGGTTCAAATGCAATCAGTGAAGGGACAGCATCATTTGCAGTACTTTGTTTCTGGGTAATTGATATCCAGTGGCAAGGAAGAAGGAAGAAAGGAAAGTGGGAGAGAGGGGAAGGGAGAAAGGAAAAAAGGGTGGGGAAGGGAAGGAAGATTGATTTAAAACCCGACCTTTACCCAAGAATTAGTCCAAATGGATAACTGACTCAAATGTAAATTTGAAATTTAAATATTTTGCAAAAAAGAAATAAGGGACAATAGAAAAGCCTTAGATTTGGAGTTAAGCAATGTTTTCAGACTAGACGCCATGGAGAGATTAAAGGACACAGGTAGTTTTAGCTTGGTTTCAACACTACATACTCCAGGAGTATTTGATATATCACTTAGTAACAAACCAATGTAGATGCTTATTAGTTAAGTAAAAAATAGCTTTGGCCTTTTAAAATATAAGAAAAGAACGAGTCACAAATGAAAACAAAAACAAAACCATGAATGCATTGTACTTCACCCAAATCTAAAACATTCTTGAGTACATTTGCGGAAAATCTGATATGTTTGTGATTTTCTAGTCATTCTCTTCCATAGTTGCAGCATCTAACCTGGTTCTGGGCACACAAATAGGCCCTGGATAAATTTTTTGAATGACTACAAGAAAATGTGCAAAGTAGCATTCACAATCCAATCTGTTGTACTCATTAGCTTGCTGTATACAATGCCCTCTGTTGTATTCACTAGCCTGCTGTATACAGTGCAGTCTGTTGTACTCACTAGCTTGCTGTATACAATGCACTCTGTTGTACTCACTAGCCTGCTGTATACAGTGCACTCTGTTGTACTCACTAGCCTGCTGTATACAATGCAATCTGTTGTACTCACTAGCCTGCTGTATACAATGCCCTCTGTTGTACTCACTAACCTGCTGTATACAATGCACTCTGTTGTACTCATTAGCCTGCTGTATACAGTGCACTCTGTTGTACTCACTAGCCTGCTGTATACAGTGCACTCTGTTGTATTCACTAGCCTGCTGTATACAGTGCAATCTGTTGTACTCACTAGCCTGCTGTATACAATGCACTCTGTTGTACTCACTAACCTGCTGTATACAATGCAGTCTGTTGTACTCACTAACCTGCTGTATACAATGCCCTCTGTTGTATTCACTAACTTGCTGTATACAGTGCACTCTGTTGTATTCACTAGCCTGCTGTATACAGTGCAATCTGTTATACTCACTAGCCTGCTGTATACAGTGCACTCTGTTGTACTCACTAGCCTGCTGTATACAGTGCACTCTGTTGTATTCACTAGCCTGCTGTATACAGTGCAATCTGTTGTACTCACTAGCCTGCTGTATACAATGCACTCTGTTGTACTCACTAACCTGCTGTATACAATGCAGTCTGTTGTACTCACTAACCTGCTGTATACAATGCCCTCTGTTATACTCACTAACTTGCTGTATACAGTGCACTCTGTTGTATTCACTAGCCTGCTGTATACAGTGCAATCTGTTATACTCACTAGCCTGCTGTATACAGTGCACTCTGTTGTATTCACTAGCCTGCTGTATACAGTGCAATCTGTTATACTCACTAGCCTGCTGTATACAATGCCCTCTGTTGTATTCACTAGCCTGCTGTA
Organism: Mesocricetus auratus; assembly: GCF_017639785.1. Taxonomy (NCBI): domain Eukaryota; kingdom Metazoa; phylum Chordata; class Mammalia; order Rodentia; family Cricetidae; genus Mesocricetus; species Mesocricetus auratus. The sequence continues at coordinate 55,085,842 of NW_024429267.1, read as the reverse complement.
TACAGTGCAATCTGTTATACTCACTAGCCTGCTGTATACAGTGCACTCTGTTGTATTCACTAGCCTGCTGTATACAGTGCAATCTGTTATACTCACTAGCCTGCTGTATACAATGCCCTCTGTTGTATTCACTAGCCTGCTGTATACAGTGCAATCTGTTATACTCACTAGCCTGCTGTATACAGTGCAGTCTGTTGTACTCACTAGCCTGCTGTATACAGTGCACTCTGTTGTATTCACTAGCCTGCTGTATACAGTGCAATCTGTTATACTCACTAGCCTGCTGTATACAGTGCACTCTGTTGTATTCACTAGCCTGCTGTATACAGTGCAATCTGTTATACTCACTAGCCTGCTGTATACAGTGCAGTCTGTTGTATCAGTACGTAACAGCTTTGTGAGGCACAGTATACAATTCAGAACACTGGGCTTTAGGGGGAAGTTAAAGTATAAAACCAAACAGGAACTTTGTCTTCTAGATAAGTGACACGTCCCCTTGGGAAATGAGCACACCATTTTAAAACTGTGGCATTTGGATGCTCGTCAGGCTCTGAGTCTGTAAAGTAATTGTAAACCCTTCACTGGGCTGTGTAAATGGCCCAGATGTAACTTTTCTCTCCTTTGTCTCCAGCAGACATTGCTGGTGAATTTCAACACTGTGCCCAGGATCGGCCTCAAAGTCTGTCTCCATACAGCCCTGGAGGCAGCACTCCCCAATGGATCGTAGCAGATTCTAGAGGACCCCTTAGAACCTGTGTGTTTAAGGTGATCTCGCATAAGCCATTTCACCTGCCGTTTGCGACTCTCACTGACCGGTTTCTGCGGGTGGAGAGCGTCCTCCCGGGTGCTGGAGGTCAGTGGGAAGAGGCGCAGGTGTAAGGCTTCAACTGGGTCATCCTCCTTCAGGGGACTGGCTCTCAAACAGAGTATTTTTCCTAGTCCGCAAAAGACACGTCACTCGCTCCCTCCCTGCTGGCCCTGGCAGAGAGAAAGGGAGAGACAGGGATGAAGGGCTGCCATGCCTTCCAGGTGTCCCTTATTGCGGTCCAATGTGGCCACCGCAGGGCCTCTCTGCTTGCCTGCAGATATCCTTTTGAGCGTTCAATTAAAAGGGACATTTGCTGACGTCTGTACATGGTGTGCCTGGTCCTGGCGGCCTGAACCTTTTGGCTTCCAGTATCTATGTTTATAACATTTGGGAGATACTGTTTTGTTTTTGTGTAGATTTACAAAGCCTGGGCAATTTTATGTTTACTTAAAACTTCCTTAAGTCCCCATGCCTCAGCAACCAAGATGATAATTTTTTGCAAAACTTTCTTGCAATGACCACAGCTGTCTTAGCACTAAAAAAACGAGGTTTGGAACAAAGCGTGAGCCATAGCTATCACAAATCCCCACATAAAGGTTTCCAAAGTAACCCTAAGGAGTTTTCGCTTTTAAATCCATGAGTCACATTCTGAGAAAGGTCAGGAAAAGGCCTTTGTCCATAAAACGAGCATAATAATACCTGCTTGGATCTTTGTTGCCGCAATGAAAGGGATGAGTGGATTCTTTGGTGATTTTGGAAGTAGAGAAGACTCCCTGACAGTATTCACAAAGCCCAGAGATAATCAACACACTCCAATATAATTTTTATTTCATATTTATGTATATGTTTGTTTGTCGTCCTGACTGGCCTCAAACTTGCTATCAAGACTGCACTGGCCTCAAACCCACCGGCCTCTACCTCCCAAATGCTAGGATTAAAGGTGTGCGCCACCCCATATGCAACTTTTAAATAAGCAAAGTAAATAAGAGAGAAAACTTGCAAATATTTGTCACATTACAAAGAACAAGGAACTAATTCCTTTCGTATATAAAGAGCTGTTAGGAAAAGAGAAGAAATATGTCTGGCAAGGTCGCAAACAGATAATTTGCAAGAAGAAATAAATATAAATAGCCCTTGTATATGTTCATTTCTCTCTCTCTCTCTCTCTCTCTCTCTCTCTCTCTCTCTCTCTCCCTCCCTCCCTCCCTCCCTTCCTCTCTCCATCCCTCCCTCTGGGTGTGTAATGAGTCTCCATTTCACTCACAATAAGAGGCAAAGCAAAGCGAAATCACATTGAAACAGCACTTCTCACCTATCAGGTTGGCACAGCCCCAAAAGTTTAAAATCGCTCCGTTGGCAGGGCTGCAAAGAAACAGGCGTTATGATACATTGCTGGTAGGGGTGCAAACGGTACAACCCATGCAGAGGGCAATTTGCCATTCTTTACCCACACTGAAAATTCATTTACCCTTTGCCCTGGTAATCCCACTTCTGGGAATATTTCCTACATATTGTATATATCTACAGGCATACACACGTTCAGTCTCTCTGTATATTTGTGCATACACACATATACATATATACACACAATTTCTATGTATGTGTGTATGTATGTATGTATGTATGTATGTATGTATGTATGTATATATATGCATGTGTGTGCATATGAATCCCCCCTCCTGTTTTTACGAATCTGGCAGGTTCATATTCCATTCTAAGAGAAATCAACAGTACTGTCCTTCTCTTGTTCACAGCATGCCCGTCAGTCACCTTTGTTGTCTCAAATGTTATTGTGGTAGTACATACTCTTAACCCCAGGACTCGGGAATCAGAACCAGATAGATTTTTAAGAGTTCGAGGCCAGTAAGGCCTACCTAGAGAATTCTAGGCCAGCCAGGGTAGCGCAGGGAGATTCTGTCTTAAAATGAAAATGGGATAATATTGCAGCATGTATGTTTAATAAAATGTCCCCACCCATTCGTCTGTGGCCAACACTCAAGTGGACTCTGTATCTTGGCCCTTGTGACTGGTGCTGAAATGGGCAGCGTGTGCACCGCTCTTTGAGACAATGGTAACACTTCTTTTGCACACACGCTCACAGTGGTACGCCTGGATTGCAGGTAATTCTGTTTTTAAGTTTCTGAAGACTTTTCCATGCCATTTCCCAAAAATAGCTTTAACAATTTACACCTCAACCAAAGTATACAAGGGTTTTATTCTCTCGACATTGTTCATATCTCTCTCAGAAGATAGCATCTTGTGATTCGAATTCCCTGGCTGGTTAGTGAACTTGAACATCCCCCTCACACCCACCTCCTGTCTGCATGCCTTCTTTTGGGGAATGCCTTTTAGGCTCTTTGGCTTCTTCTGCTATTCAGGTGCATGTGTTTCCAAACATTTTTTAATAGTGCCCCTTGTCAGATATCACTTGTTTTCTTCTATTCCCCAGGCTATAGATCGGTGGCCTTGCTATGCAAACCTTTTCATTAGATGGAGTTTCATTAGTCTCCTTGCTTTTCTCACTTGGGCTTGGAGTGTTAAGTCTCTCAGAGCATTGCCTAGGTCCGTGTCAAGCAACATTTTTTCCCCTATATTTTCTCCTCATAGCTTCTTAGTATCAGGCCTTATATTGGATTTTTAGCTCATTTTGAGGTGACTTTTGTGTACGGTCTGAATTACAGATCTAATTTTGTTCTTCCACATGAAGCTATCCAGTTTCCCCAACAGAATCTCCCAGAGACTGTTTCTCCATCCCGTGTCCTTGACACACTGCCCAGGATGGGTGAACTATGGAAGTGTGGATTTACCTCTGAGGTCTCCACTCTGTCTTACTGGTCTATCTAACATTGAACAAGGGTGTCAGCAAAACAATGCCATTCACCATGACAACCAGAACAAGATACTTCACTTTGACGGTGGCGATTGACTGAAGCAGAGACCCACCTGGTCTTTTCTGTCTGGGCACAGCTTCATGTCTACGTCCACATTCTCATCCCGCAACTGTCTGATCTGAAGCTGTAGGACAAGAGTCACGGGAGTGGCGTCTCACTCTCAGCGTGGCTGGGTCTAGGATCAACATGGAAACACACCTCCGCTGTGTCTGTGAGGATCTTTCCAGAGAGGTCTCACTGTAGCGGGAAGGCCCAACAGGGGCGTTTGGTTGACACGGTCCTGGAAGCCTAGGCTGCCTAACGGAGTAGAAAGGAGAGCGTGAGCCGAGCACCAGCGCTCATCTCTCTCCGCTTCCTGACTGTGGACAAGTGTGATGGCTGCCTCGAGCTCCTGCCGCCAGGCTCTCCCTTCCTTGATGCGCCGGCCTCGAGGTGTGAGCTAACACAAACCCTTCGTTATGTAAGTCGTTTCTTAGGAGGGATTTTAGCCTCAGTGAAAAGTAACCAACATACACGGTTTACCCAGGAGATGTGAGTCTGTGTCCCCTAAAATAAACCGTATGGTTCGAGGGCCTAGCATTCACTGAGAGGAAAGAACCCAGCAAGGCAAATGCCGGCACTGGGATCAGTTTTTTTTTTCGTATTTATGCCTCTTTAATAATTATCTGAATAATTACTTCTGTTGATGCTCTTTGTTCAGTGAAATAAGCTTTAGAGTTTGGCATGGTACTGATGCTTCTCATCCCAGCATTCAAGTTTGAGGCCAGCATATGATACATACTGAGTTCAAGTCCAGAGTAGGCTGCAGAGGGAAACCTTGTCCAAGACCTGTTAAAGATTTCGCCTCCTTCATATGGCCACAATGGGGACCTCCTGGTAGTTGAGTTCTTTAGGAATCCTGAGTTTTTTGCCTACTTCAAAATTATCCCCTGGGTTAGCCTCCTTTTGGAGACTTGTCTCCAGTCTGTCCCGCTGGGGCCTGGTTGCTTACTAGAAACCCAATTCAGAGACAAATATGGCTGGGAGTGGAGTGAAATTCCTCGCTTTTGTGAGCAAATCAAGCAGAATCTATTGTGACTATCTTTGCAAACACGGCATCGGTGTGATCTGTTGGCATTAACCACATCTCACCGCAGCTGGCAAAGAAATAGAGTCTGGTAGAAGAAACGATTCTTGGTGTAGCACGTTATAGAAACAATTGCATTTTACCTCGGCTCCTCTGGCTTTGAGAAGAGAAAGACTGTGATTCTGTGCCAGTGTCTTCTTCCCTTTCTTTCTTGAGTTGGAGGATCCGGATTCCTGGAGGATAAAAAAAAAGCCCTCTCTCTCACATAAGGGCATCCCCGTGCATCCACAGGCTTCCACAGATTTTAATAAGGCCCTCTATGTGGGTCTCTTCAAATTTGGGCAAAATACTTAGAGTGAGAAAAATGTCACATCTAATCAAGGGTGCTACAAACGCGGTGCCTGTGTTGGGCAGTTAGCACACGAGTGGCTTGAGCCAAATTGCAAGTACTGCCTGTTGGCAGCCAAAACTGAGGAAACTCATCTCGAGTTCTCATTTCTGCAATTTCAACAAAATATACAGGGTTTTTAAAAAGGAAGCTACATTTGATTTTGGGGAAAGAGTATAACCCATGGTAAGAGAACTTAGCGTTTTTAATTTCTTTAGAGGTATTTTAAGATATGATTTGCTGGCATCTGTTTCCGTGATCGCTGTACATGCCTGGTGTTACCAGGGGCCAGAAGAGTGAACCGGGTGCATTGGGATTGGAGTCCTGAGTGGCTGTGAGCGGCAGTGAGCGCTGCTGTGAGCCACCCTGTGGGCGTTGGGAACTGACTCTGTGTTCTCGTCAAGTGGCCTTACCTGCTGGGTCAGCTCTCCAGCCCCACGAGGGGTTTTTATTTTCCTGGAGAAAAGCATTTTGGGGGCCCACACGTGTTTCATTTAAATAGAAATACCTGGACACACAGCATAACCACCCGTTTCACATGATAGCAAGCACTTTTTGAATACATGCCTGGCACACACACACACACACACACACACACACACGCACGCACACGCACGCACGCACACGAGTGTATATGTGCACATGTGTTTATATGTCTGTGTGCTTCAATGGGAGGGCTCCACACCTGTGTGCATGTGAATGGCAGAGTCAACTTCAGGAGCCGGCTTTCTGAGATGAGGTCCTCACTGGAAACCAGGGCCCCGTGACTAGGCTTGTCTGGCTGGCCAGCAAGCCCCAGGGATCTTTCTGTCCCCGCTGCCTCCACTGGGGATGCGAGGGCACATCGCCAGACCTGGATTTTTATATGAGGCCTCTGGGGGCCAAACTCAGGTCCTCACGCTTGCACAGCAAGTGTTTCACCAACGGAGCCAGCCACCTCCTCGGATGCAGCCGCTGCTCATTGCCGATGTTTCCAGCCTAGAGTGCTTCAGTCCCTTGGCTCCAAGTAAGCTCCACAAAGTCCAGGGCTTCCCCCCAGGGTCCGCAGAGAGTCTGCAGTATGGGATGGAGGATTTCTCACTAATGCCTAGCGCTCTCGAAAATGGCGAGAGCTCGGAGATGCTGCTAAGATCCTGAATGCCTGCTATTGGCCCCCACAACCCAGCACCGCCAGGTCCCAGATGCCGTTGTACCAAGGCTGAGAAATCCCACGGGGTTCGTGTCTGCGGAGGCACGCCACATTGTGGCCAGTGCAGCCTGCTTCTCTCATTTCTTACAGTGTCTTGTCTGCAGCCCTCGGCTTGTGCCTGGGCCTCAGCTGGCTTCACAGGCTACCACTCTGAGATGTTGATCTTTCTCTGGGAGATGCTGCAGGCCCAGCCTGGCATCACCAGGATGCTGACCTAGGAAGCACCGCATCCCTCCGTGTAGGGAAGTCCCTTCTTTTTTCTGTCACGTGGCAGCGTCCAGAGCTTTTAATGGGAGTTTGGGGGTCAAGGAGACACAACATCGGGACCTGCAAGGAGGCACTGGCCGCCTACCGCTCACTGACTGACTTGTCTTCCTGCAGCTGCCAGGCCACACCCTTCACTTCCGGATCTCCCTAGTTTATGGCGCCTTCCTCTCTGGTCGCCACCAATTTCAGCTTCATATTCAATTTAGAAATCGAATAACCTCAGAAAGGGCTTTGCTGAACCAAAGAAGACCCCAGTCTCAACACTACAATATGTTCCACAGAAACGTCTGAATCCGCCGTTTAATGGAGCACATCCTAGATCAAAATTTCGGGCTGGGGATGGGAGGAATAGTGCATGGAGGGATGGCCCGGTGGTTACGAGCACTTAGTACCCTTGCAGAAGATGTAAGGTTGGGGTCCCAACACCCACATGGCACCTTACAGCCACGTATACCTCCAGTCCCGTGTGTGTGTGTGTGTGTGTGTGTGTGCAAGAAAACACTCACACGCACAAACTAAACAAAATAAATCTTCTAAGACTTCACTCAGGGGACCGTCACACACAAGGCTTCGAGAGCTTGTCTGGAAGCCCTGGCAATGGGGTGTGTGTGCGGATATCGTATACCCATGACTGAGCACCCGATCTCCTCCATGTGGGGAAACTCATCCTCTCCGACCGAACACGCAGCTTCTGGAGAGCCAAACAGAGAATGGCGAGGAAGGGGACACCAGCCTCGCCAGACACATCAGCTAAATCAACCCTGGCGACCAATGGGATGACAGGTGTCATGGCCAGATCGTCCCCACACCCAGTAAACAAGCCTCTGGAATCAGGGAGAGTGAGACTGTGGGGCCAGAACCCCTTCTTTCATAGGAGGTGTGCACGCGTAATAAGACACCGGAAGCCAGGGATGAGAATTGATGCACACAGAGAAGCAGCTCCCACCTAACCCCTCCAGGGCTCCGTGTCCACACTCCCGCGTGTAACTATCCTGTTGCTTAAGAGTTCTCATGCGTGTGAGAGCTTTAAAATGCACCCACCGAATATCTCAGGATCAAGTTCTCTGCTTGGGGCGTCTTGAAGCCAATGCGTCCTGCTGGATTGAGCTCTCAGGCAGGTGCACATAGCAGAATCTACCTCTACCACCCTCCCGTTGCTGGTAGAATTTATTTCTTTGAGGTTGTGGATTGGAGTCCTTGTCTGGCTGACAACCCCAGCGCTTGCCACAAGGTCACCATCTCAGAAACAGAGAATCTTTGCATCAGTTTTCTCTCCTGCTACCCCTAAGGAAACTCCTTTTCCAAAAATAGAATAGTTTTGAGAATTCCATACAGTGTATTTTGACCCTATTCACTTCCCACTCCTCCCCCTAATTCCTCCCAGATCCACACCCAACTCCTCATTCCTTCCAACTTCTTTCTTTCTCTCTCTCTTTTTTAAAATAACTCACCAAGTTCAATTTGTGTTGCCCACATAGTTATGGGAGTAGAGCCATCCACTGGAACAGGGCCTACCTCGGGTCATACTCTTAAGAAAACTAACTCCCCCGCTCAGAAGCTGGACAGAGGCCAAGGAGTCAGGAAGGACCATGTGAAGTGCAGATATAAACCGTGCCCTAGAGAGGGGCCAGTGGGGATGACTTAGCAGATATGGACATTCTGAAACACGAGCCAAGTGCCAAAAGAACACGGAAGACACTGCATAAAAATGAAATGTGGCTGCCTGCACTGTGTGGGGCACATCCTTCCTGGCAGACGAGAGGATCTAACTGCAGGTCTAGAAGGATGAACTACATTTCGTAGAGTGCGATTCTTGGTGGATATCTGTGGTGAGTTATTCGTTGACATGAAAGTGTAAAAAAGAAGACAAACACCTGGATGGACAGTACTGAATGAAATACAGTGAGTGAGGAGGGAAACAGGGAGGAGGGAAACAGGGAGGAGGGAGGGGGAGAGAGAGTCTTCATCTTTTCATTTTATATTCTGTCCAGTCCAAATACGTATAAGGATTACAAATAGTTTAACAGTATAATTTATTAAAGACAGAAAACATGTATCATATCTTATTAATTTATTTTTACTAGTGTTAGGAATTAAGTTGGTCTTGGGCTAGTCAAGCTGTCTACACTCCAGTCTCCAAATGACTTCTCCCTCACACTGAACAAGTGCTGCTTGGTTATGATTATGTTGTGCAACTGGGCATCTACACCAAAATGCAAACCGACTTTCCTATTTGTCATTAAATATCCAGGTGAAATTCATGGAACATGTTCACACATTTTTGAAAATAGTCAACGACTGTATGCTTATTATTCCTCTGGTCCAAATATTAACACCATTAGAAGAACTATGTAAACTCGTGTTTATATTATGTCATCTCTGGAACCTAAAATACAATCTGAGGTACTTACGAAGTGAAGGTCTCATCTTCTCATCTTTGCGAAGACTACAAGATACCAGCAGATCACCAAAAGAGAGTTTCCAACCACAAGCCTCAGATATATTTCCAAAATCTGTGAGGGTGACCAGAGGTGATTTTTTTTTCATATAACTTCTTGAATAAACAAAAAAGAACTTATTTTGAAATTAGTTGTAAGGAAGGTGGGCAGGGAATGACAAAGGTTATCCTGCATGATGGTTGATTAATTTCCAAACTAAATTCTACTGCAAGGTAACGACCTTATCCTATGGGGTTGCCACTTCTTTGAAGTGTCTGAGTCACTTGTGGGTGAATCTGTACTTCAAAGACGAAGATCAATGGCAGTGTGTTTCTGGGTGCACGGCTTCTTGCACAGAGCACACCCACGCCATGAAGGCGTGGGACTCAGGGAGCCTCTGTCTCCTGGAAGTGGAGCCTGGACTTCCTAGTGACAGGCACAGCAGCCGATTTCCTAGTGGGCTTCGAGAGACACTGTCCTTTCTCCTTCAGCACCGATAAGCTTTATAAGCAACGCCTCCTGCCTACAAGTTAATGATCTCAACTGCACAGCATTTTCTTCAGTCCTGTTTTTCTCAGAAGAAAACACTTTACGATCCTGTGAGGAGTTTCCCCCACAACACTCAGAGTTGATCTCACAGCCAATATCATAGTTTCCCCTTTCTACTCAATGACTGTGGTTATAAGTTTTAGCTGATAGTGTCAGCTAGAAATATGAATGCATGGAAATAAATGAACGAGTGAATGAATGAACGAATGAATGAATGGGTGTTGCCTGTTGGAAGTTCACTGTACAGGCTCCAAACTCCATCACACACCCCCGTTCAATCCTTCGCTAGTACTTCTTGGTCAATTTACCGTCATCTTCTCCATTCCCAGTTCATCTATGCGATCTTGAAAGAAAGAAAGGAAGAAAGAAGGGAAGGAAGGAAGAAAGAAGGAAAAGAAGAAGGGGAGGGGAGGGAGAGGAAGGAAGGAAGGAAGGGAAAGAAGAGAGGGAGGGGGAGGAAGAGGAAGTAGGAAGAGAGAGAGGAGAGGAGGGAGGGAGAGAGGCTTGCAGTCAGCAGGTAGAGAGGGTAGATCAGTTGATAAAGTGATTGCTGTGTAAACATTAGGGCCTAAATTCAACCCTGAGAATATGTGTAAAATTCCAGGTGTGGTAGGCAGTTTGAGCTTGCCATTCCATAGCTGGGAAGCAAAGTCAGGCAGATCCCTGGGGTTTGCTCACCAGCCAGCCTTGATCCAGACCAGTGAGAGACCCTGACTCAATAAAAACAAGATGGATATTCTCTGAGCTCTGACACCAGCGGTTGACCTCTGGCCTCTATAAACAGGAATGCATGTGCATGCACACACACACACACACACACAGAGAGAGAGAGAGTGAGAGAGAGAGAAAGAGAGAGAGAATTTCTACTCATAAAGGTTGGAATCCTTCCACCTTGGATGGGCAAAAATTTTGGTAAATCTATTAGCACTTTAACTACCAGCTTTTGATAGCTTCTTTGGCATTTACACAAATTGTGTAACCTGTGTGGTGGAATGCTTTCTTTCTTGTTTTCTAACTTCATTTCTCCTAAAATTTGTCCCCTACGTGTGTGCATTACAGGGAGTTGAGTGCCCGGTTGTACAGATGCTACTGAGAACCATTTGTTCTATTAAATGGTGCAGGAAGAAGGAGATAGTTCCTGAAAGTGTAGAAAACTGGGTCTTCTCAGTTGTAGGAAGAGTTCTCTCTCTTCTCAGCAGCATGGGAAGTGTGTGACCCTTCACCTGCAATCCAGGATGTGGTACATCTAAGACGCTATCATTGTCTATCACTAAGGCTATGTTCAACCTCGAAAAAAAGAGAGCTTTTGTGGCCCATCACAAATCTGGACTTTCCAGGAGAGAGTTTTGTTCCCTCTGACCAAAGCCTCCTCCCTGAGGACTGGCTCTCATAGCACCAGAAGGAGCTATGCAAATTGCCAATGGATAATAGCAGCCAACGGTTCTGCCCAGCTATGATGCACACAATCCACAACAACGGCCAGCCCACCAACACACCCTAAAGGAGCAGTGTGGCCTTCTATCCCAGGGCTAGCCACAACTCTCTAAGTGGACCTAAGGCTTGCTCATTAGGAGGGAAACCATGCCAGGCACTGTCAACCTAGCAACTACCCGTGGCTGGTGAGGTCATGGAACCCAGGAGAGCCCACTACTGCCACTTTGCAAAAATTTGCACAATTCCTAGCTGTAGTCTAAATACTCATATACCCACAGATTAATGTAGCTGTCACCCCCATCAAAGAAGTTTCCATCTCCAGCAGATGGGAGCCATTAAAGAAATTATCATGATGCACAGAACAACTTGCTGTGGCATATCGAACTCCAATTTACACATCTTCAACTAAATCCTTACACGTAAGACTCAGGGAACATCAAGGAAGAAGGAGGCGGATTTTAAGAGTCAGAGGACTAGGACATCTGCTACGATGTAGTGTCTTCTATACATGACAAGGAGCTATCTATACCCATGAAATCTCAACAACGGGTTGCTGAAATGAGACCCGCACAATAACACCACCAGCTAACATGCCAACGTGGATGGGGAAATATCATGGGGCCTTACCCTTAGATGAAGAACTCTAGGAAACTAACAATACTGACAGGGAGAATAAATCTTCCGCAGGGATGAGCCTCCTACTTGCTTATCCAACCCCTACTGGTCAACCCTTAAAACATATCCACACTGGAGGGGACGGAGGAGGAGGAGGAAGAGGGAGCTGGGATTGACATGTGAAGCAAGATGGTTTCTAATTTAAATAAAAAAACATATCCATACAAGCTACACTAACCACACACACACACACACACACACAATAGTTAAAGGACAGGGGGCCATGAATTCGAGAGGGAACAGGGTGGAGGCATGCCAAGAGTTGGTGGGAGGAGAGAAAAGGGGAACACGATGTAAATGCAGTATCATAAATGAAGTTACCAAAAATAATAAAATAAAAATACATACACAATTCAAAAGCGCAAGTTTGAAAACTGGAGGACAGGCCCTTCCCAATCGACTGGCACCTCCACCTGAGCATGATCAGTGCTCTCTCCCTGGGCATCCACACTGACTTCCAGGCTTTATTTCTTTGAGGTCGAAACTCGGAAGCAAAACAGAAAACTAGAGCCCATTACAACTGGCGGGGAACAGGGAGCGCTGGAGGGACGGCTCAGCAGTTCAGAAAAATGGCTGCTTTTTCAGAGGACCCATGTTCAGCTTCCAGCACCCACATGGCAGCCCACAACTGCCTGCCGCTCTAGTTCCAGAGGATCTGGCACTGTCTTGAACTCCGTAGATACTACACACACGCATATAGCACACATACATACATGCAAGCAAAAACACCCACACACATAAAGATAAAGAAATCTTAATCTTAAAAAGGGAACAAAGAGAACTCATTGGACAGAGACCATCAAGTTTCCCTTTGTTCCGGTGTTGTGGGGAATCGCGCCCGTCGGCAGTCCCTGCCCACCTTCTTCCAAAGAGAAAGCTTCAGGAACAGCACTGCAGGGGATACCAGAAGGACAAGGACCAGGGTGGATCTTCAAAGGCCCAGCTTCCCCACTTACTGTCCTCACAGGAGGTTTCAGCACCTGGCACATGACATTTAACTTTACCTCCTCCAAAAGGGCACCCAGAGGTCATTACAGCCCCGTTCCCAAGCTGTTCTCAGGACTTGAACTCATTTGAGAGCAAATGGCAAGCCACATGCATTTTACTCACCTCCACCCACACAAGGAAACCTAGTTGAATCTAGACTGAAGGCCATGGCACCTTAATCGAACATCACTGTGAAGGTACTCATGCCCAGAACTCCCCATAAATGACAGCACGGTGACAACTGTGCTGGGCATGGTGCCTAACATCAGTCACTGTGATGTGTGGCGATATGCTGTTTATGATTTAATAAAGCTTTCCTGGGGATCAGAATGCAAAGCCAGCCACACTATTCAGCCACAGAACCTGGGCAGTGGTGGCACACATCTTTAATCCCAGGTCTCAGGAGACAGAAGCAGGTGGATCTCTGTGAGTTTAAGGCCACCCAGGGCTACATGAAGCAAAAGAGAATGACTGAAAACCTTGGCAAGACTAGGTGGGACCGTTCTGACCTCAACATGGCTGGAGATTTTAATTGCCAGAGTAAGAGACCCTGTTCCTGACTTACATACCTCTCTTGTGCTGGGATTAAAGGCATGAGCTCTGTTTCTCTTTTAGACTGATTCACTCTTGTATAGCCCTGGGTGGCCTTGAACTCACAGAGATCCATCTGCCTCTGTCTCCTGAGTCCTGGGATTAAAGCTGTGTGCCACCACTGGCTAGCTTCTATGCTTGACTAGTATGGCTGACTCTGCATTCTGATTCCCAGGAAAGCTTTATTAAATCATAAAAAATATATCATCATAGTGATAGGTCCTAGTTTTTAGCTGGATATGAATATGCCCATTCCATGGTTACAAAAACACCATGATTGAGCTGGGAAGATTGCTCACTGGCTGCCTTTGCAGAGGGCTATGGTTCAGGACTTGAATTCACCACCAACCACATGAGGGTTCACAACCATCTGAAACTCCACTTCCAGGGAATCAGACGCCCTTTTCTGGCTTCCACAAGCACTGCACACTTTTGGCACACAAACCTTGCCTGCATGCAAGACAATCACACAAATAAAGTAAAAGTAAGTAAAACTCTAAAAAGGTAAACACCCTATAAGGTGGAGACATGGAGAATTAGCTTGCCTCAGATTACAATGCTGCTGCCTAGAGAAAAGAGGAAATCTGACTGCTAACCCATATTCTTAAATGTATTCCTCTCTCTCTCTCTCTCTCTCTCTCTCTCTCTCTCTCTCTCTCTCTCTCTCTCCCCCCCTCTCTCTCTCTCTCTCTCTGTGTGTGTGTGTGTGTTTCCAATATGTATACAAATGAGTTCCTGGAGGACAGGTGCTGGAGGTGCGACACAGGCAAAAGGAAGGGAAAGGAGAAAAGAGACATTCGGAGAGCTGGGACAACTCTTAATGGCCTCACCTTTCATGCAGAGTCTACAGAGGCCCTTTTAGAGCAGGGACAACAGGAGGCTGCTGGCAGGGCATATAGCAATTTCTCACTCTGTGCCAGTGACAATTTGAGGAGACCAATTCAATAAAACATCATTTGCCAATTACCGAGGTTTCCTAGGAATCTCTTTGGGAAAGGTGTGAATTGCTGTAAGAAGCCCTAACCCAAGTCCCTAAAGCTCACTGTCTCCAGCCCTGCTCTGAGTGGATGCAGAAAGCAGCAGGCAGGGGTGATGGGGAAAAGGGGAGGGGGGAGGATCAAAACACAGCACAGCCCCTCAGATCCAGCAAGGACAGGTTACCACACGGTCATTTACATGTGCGTGCAGGTATGTAATTTATGCACATATTAGAGTTTGTAAACATGGACAAACTCCTTGCTTTGACACCCCCCACCCAATGGATTTGTAGTCCTTCACTTGTCACTAAGCCATGAGCTTTCTTCAGGTGTAGCTCATCCTGGTTTCTTACCAGGATTTAAGATATCTACCCTAATGTCAGTTTGTACAGTTAGAAGGCTGATGTTTTATATATTTGGGTGATCTCTTTCTTTCTCTTGTTCTTCCTAAAAAGCACTTCAATTTCAGCAAAGTCCAGGTGGATGGGGCCATAATGAAAAGGTCTGTTCTATTATCTTTCAGCTAACAGCCTACTGACACCATTGTTGAAGGACTTAGACACCACCCAGTGACAAGTGATTTGGAGAAAGGAAGACTAAAGCCCCAATGCCACACACCATCTCAAGGTTTGGCCCCATCCGGAATCTTCCTTCACTTCTCACTGCAGATCTTGTAAGTGCCAGTTGACGAAGATGATAATGGATTTTTCAGCACAACATGAAACAGGTGTCTAAAGGCCTTCCACTGAATCAGAGCACTAATTTTGGATGAGCATTCTTTACTCTTTTTAAAGAGATCCAAGGCAAGAGTCTACTTGATCTTTCACTCTATGGGACTGGAAATGACGTCACAACCCCACTAAAGTTCTTCCATGCATTAATCAATAGATTCTCCCACTGATCAGAACTAAAATAAAGAAAGCGAGAGCGGAGGGGCTGGGGAGATGGCTCAGTCAGCAAGTGCCTGCCACATAAACCTGAGGACCTGAGTTCAATTCTGTGAAGCAGTGCTTTAAAAAAGGCTGGCTGCTGTGGTTTGCACCTGTAACTCTAGTGCTGGGGAGGTAGAGACAGACAGATCCCTGGGCTTCCAGGGCTTTCTGTCAGACAGTCTAGCTGAAATAGGAGGTTCAGGGAGGCTCTGTCTCAAAAAATAAGGTGGGGACCAGTTGAGGAGGATGTCCAACACTGACCTCTAGCCTCCACACAACTTTGAGCTCACGAGCACATGCCTGCACACACACACACACACACACACACACACACACACTCACAGAGGTAAAAGTAGAATCCAAGAGAGAGCATGCCTACTTTGTTTACACAATGGACTTACTATACAGCTAAGTGGAGACCACTCAACACATGCTGGACAAGGGATGAAGGAAGGAGGGGCTCCTAACATACCTCTATGAGCTACATGCTTGCCCTCTCGCCTAAGATAGTACTCTGCTGATTCCTCGGTGTCTTCCACAGTGGTGTCAGGCCAGGGGAACAGCATCAGAGTAAGGAACAGCACTGATAAACAAGCAGTGTTTGGCATGTGAAAGCATCCTTGTGATCGTGACAGGACTGGAGCTGTCTCTCAAGAATGGCTCTCCATTCCCATAGGACCAGCACTGTAGACTACATGCTGTCCCAGGATGCAAATTGCTTCCCGTAGCTATGCTCAGCTTCAGGTTCCTGTTCTGTGAGAATGTTCTAGTTAAAGGTTATGATAATAACAGAGGCTATTACTGTTCCTTTTAAGATAGGATATTGCTTTGTAGCTTGGGCTAGCCTGGACTCATTATGTAGGTCAGGCTGGCCTCCAATTTGCAGCAATCCTCCTTCCTCTGCCTCTTGAGTATTGGGATTACAGATGTGTGATAACTGGTTGAAATCCTGATTTGTGTTGAAATTAAATAATTCTAGTATCTATTAGAAGGGTGTAGGTTATAAATATTGATTTATTCTCAAGACTAGACCAGGGAAATGTATTTAAATACATTAAAAGCAAAAGCTAAAGACAATATAATCATAGATGAAGATGGTTATAGAGCAATCAGAATATGTAAACAAAGGAAAACAGGGAAGAAACCGGATGTATGACTGCTCACCTGTCAGCTCAGAACTTGAAGGCAGAAGCAGGAGGAGCAGGAATTCAACACCATCTTAGCCTGCACTGGGAGTTTGAGGCCAGCCTGTGCTACATGACTCTCTCTCGGTGGGGAGGCAGGGAAGGAGGAAGAGGAACAATAAAACCTAAAAGGAAAATAACCAAAAGAAAAAAGAAATGGGAATAAAGACAATCCCTATCATTCCAGTGATAGGAGTGAGAGGAAAATCACAGCAAACAGAAAAAGACAGAAAAAGAAAATACAGCAAGAGACAGATGATCACAGCAAGAGCTCAGAACATGAAAATCCTCAAAAGGGGGAAGGGGAGGGCTTTCAGATTAAGTTTCAAAGTCAAAAAACGCACAGCTGGGGAGTGAGGGTTAGGAGCAGAGGGTAAAGAGGCAGTTAAGCAGAGGAAGAAATCGAACAGCCTATGAATCTGTAAACACATCCAACCTCTAACAGGAACATGAGGAAGTAACTATGAGACTTGGTTTTCCACCTGTAGCAAGATGGGTAGCAGGTTTAACAGCTGGGGAGAGTCAGGGTCGCAGGGATGAGGGGAAGCACGGAAGTGGTCTCTGCCAACAACATCAAGTGGCTGAGTTCTCCAAGGAATCCAGGGCAGGGATGCCCCAGGGACAGCAGTGATACAGGTTCTTTAGATTTTCCTACAGCAGGATCACTCACAGGCTGAAAGGTATGCGGGGGGATGAACGGTCATCAAGTCATGCCATCGTAAAGTCAAAGCATCCTGCCAGGCATGGTGTCCATGGAGTTCAAGAGGCTGGCCGGGGCATGTGAGAACCTGTCTCAGGAAACAAAGACAGCAAAAGGAGGGGTCCATTCCTGGCTCTGCAGCGTCCCTGTTTCATTTCCTCCAGCTGCCCTTACTGCTCTCCTTATATGAAATGGCAGTTTTTCATGTTAAATGCATTACAGACTACTTAATGATAAGTAACATTATAATTTTCATAACAATGAAACAACAATAATAAATACACTGACATGATCCTGTAGAAGCACAGGGGAAAAAAACCCTGTATAAAATTAAACAAAACCTAGTCA
Source organism: Mesocricetus auratus (assembly GCF_017639785.1). Lineage (NCBI taxonomy): Eukaryota > Metazoa > Chordata > Mammalia > Rodentia > Cricetidae > Mesocricetus > Mesocricetus auratus. Next base: position 55,068,418 of record NW_024429267.1, on the reverse strand, counting down.
CTGTTGCCTGACTGCGTCCATGTTGCCTCAAAACAATTAGAAACCACTTTAAATTGAAGAGACATGCTTCAGCATCTTTGGCTCCAAATACATGGTCAGCTTGTTTTCTTTACAGAAATGCAGCAAGATGGTCCTGCGCTCGCCCACAGCTGTGCCTGTCTGAAGTGTTCACAGTCACTGGTCATTGCAGAGGCCCACTCAGGAGGAGCCAAAGTGCTTTTAGCAGCTATGTCCCAAGCCCAGGCCACTAGCCTCAGCACAGCCTGTCAACCCTGAAGTGGAAGCAGGGATGCGGGATTCAGGCCACACTGTCTTCCGTCTGCCTTTTACTGTCACAGCTACTATTGTTTCTGAGGGTGACATCTCAACAGCCTTCCGTCACTGGGGACGGAAGGACTCCACAGTGCAGAAGTGACAGATTTCTCAGAGGGGAAGAAGCATCATCTTCAGAAGTCAGGCCTTGCAGAGGAAAACTCAGGGCTGGAGAGATGGCTCCGTGGTTAAGAACACACGTTGCTCTTGCAGAGGATCCCAGTGCAGTTCCCAGCATCCAACAGACAATCTACAATCTCTGCACCCCCACTCTAGAGGATGTGATATCCCCTTATGGACTCTGTGGGCGCCAGAATGCACATGGACATGCCCACACACAGTCTCTCACACACATAACAAAAATAAGATAAAGGAAACTAAAATAAACCCACAGACGATTCCCGTAACAGAAAGTCCTAAGACACTGTTTGCACGGTCACTCCATTTGTTGAATGGAGTCCTTCACCTCCACCCAGCCCCAGTCAGGACAGGCATTACCGCATGAGCAATGTTAATAAGCGAGACAGCAGACAAGATGGCATTTTCCCTTTTGAGAAGAAACGGCCTAGTGGCCTGGTTCCAGTGACACCCCACCTCCTGCCCTCCACCAAGCAATTACTGTACCCGGAAGAATCTGATGGTGTGGGGCATGCTTAGTACTTACTCCCAGGTGTGGATGGAACTGGCAGTTAGCTCCAAGTAGAAAAGACGTCTGCCTAGAACCCTCTGGAATCAATCCAGAACCCTAGGACTGTAAAAAACTACCCAGAAGAGCAAGAGCAACATTTCCTCTCTTGTAGATCAAGTTCAAGTTCACACTCACATCCCGATAAAGCGTGTGTGATCTGTAATTTCATTCTTAAAACTTGGTAATGGAACTCCTTATTTGAAAAGGCTTTGTTGATTTTATTTATGTATATGTATGTGTGTGTGGTTGCCTGGGGAAACCAGGAGAGGGGGTAGGTGTCCTAGAGCTGGAGTTTTGAGAATGTGTGAACTGCTAATATGGGGGCTGGGAACTGACCCTTGGTCCTCTGCAAGAGCAGTTAAGTGTACTTAACCATTGAGCCACCTCTCCAGTCTTACGGCAATAGGATGTTTAACATCTAATGAGTATTTAGTATTATCTTATTATGGCTTTAATATGCGTTTTCCTAATAGTTACATTTATTTAAAATTATATCAATTTGCTAGGATTCATTGTTGCTAGGTTTAAATGTTTTTGAGACAGGGTCTCATGAAGCCCCAGTTGGATTCATCTGTGTAGCGGAGGCTTGCCTGACTCCTAATCTTCTTGTTGCCATGTTACACAGGATGGTTTTACATGTGTGTATCACCACTGGCATGCTACACTGAATGGGTTTACATGTGTGCATCGCCACTGGCATGCTACACTGAATGGGTTTACATGTGTGCATCACCACTGGCATGCTACACAGGATGGGTTTACATGTGTGCATCACCACTGCTACATTACATGGGGTGGGATTACAGGTGTGTATTACTAACGCCATGTTACACAGGATGGGTTGACAGGTGTGCCTCAGCACTGCCATGTTACACGGGGTGGGTTTACAGGTGTGTATTACACATCTGGCTTATACTCGCCTTATTAATCAGCCCATTCCTCCCTCAAAAATATGTACATTAATATTTATAGGGTATTTATTCACTATTACAAAAATGTTAAGACAAGGTGAATATCCTTTAACTAGTGGATGAGTAAACAAATAATAGCTTATTCACATAATAAAATGCTACCCAGTAGTTAAAAAAATGAGGTAAGGGCCCTGCTGCTAAGGCTGACGACCTGAGTTCAATCCACTTGATGGAAGGAGAGAACCGATTCCGGCAGTTTGACCTCCACACGTGTGTCTGTGGTAATCCCCTGACAACACACACACACACACACACACACACACACACACACACACTAAATAAAAAGCAAATAAAATAAAAATTTTTAAATAAGTCATTGACACATGCAATTATATGGATATACTCAAAGTACAGTCCATGTATATGACATTCTAGAAGGGGCGAGGGTGTAGAAAAGAAATAAATCAGACTTCTAGGGCTGGGAGCTTGAGGAATCATTGACATGTGGTAAGAGGGACATTTTAAGGTGGCATCTTCCATATACTGATAATTACTATGATGATATATGACTGTCAAAATGACAAAAAATATTTAAAAGTGGATTTTATGCTAAGTAAAAATGAAACATCACAAAAATCTGATTTTGCTTAAACAGAAATTGTAATGAAATGTTCATGTTAGGTCATCCTCAGATAATCTGCATCTAGAACCCACATGGCCATGGTAACCAATGGGCTATATGTTTCTACTGGGACACGCCGACACCATGCTTCAGTCTTGCTTCCCCGTGATGGTGTCACTGACAGATCATGACTGAGAGACTTAACATGAGCAAGCTGTGAATAATGGGGACAGAATAGGAAGCTAAGAGTTTGAATCTGGTCTGGGCAGATGGACATCAGTGGTAAACAGCTGGATGAGACAGACCAATGGCATCAAAACTTTCATGAGTTCACCCCTCTGAACCCACTTTATCAAGTCATGGTGTGGTGTGTTGTGGAAGCTGATTTCACAGGGTATACCCCAGTTAAGAAAAAAAACAAAAAACTTCGGTTTGTATTGATGGAACATTGGTGTCATAGTTGGCTTCTTGAGTTACAGGAAAACCCTTTTGGCAAGAGCTCAAAGTTCATGTTAGGTCAGCATGTTGAGTGTCACATTCTCTGGAGAATTTCAGACACTTGGGTGTCTTTATGATGTCATAAACCCTCAAGTTTATCAAAGTTCTAAGTATCATACTATTTCTTTACTTACCAATCTACAAAATATCTGCTTCCAGTTAAAAAAGCAACAGACATACATGGATATTCTCCACATGTGGAAGACACGGCAGAATACTGGGAGTTCTCTGCTGTTTTGAAGCCCACCTACCTGCTGACAGACACCTCAGCAGATTCTATTACTTGATTGTTGAGTAAGTACTGCACTGCAAGGAACATTGATTCTGCCCTTGGGTATATTCCTAGACATGTTATGACTGGGTCCTATGGTAGTTCTAATTTTTGGCTTGAAAAAAAAACACAATATAATTTTTCTCAGCCATAAAGTAGGAAATATATGCAACTGGAGATCATCAAATTAAGTGAAATAAATCATTATGCAGGACAAATACTGTATTTTTCACTCATGTATGAATCATAGAACTGTTTACAGAGACAGAAAGCATATATATATGACATGTCATATCTACACACACACACATATGAATGAAAGCAGACTAGGGTAGGGGAATGGGGGGAGACTAGGGTAGGGGAATGGGCAGACTAGGGTAGGGGAATGGGAGACTAGGGTAGGGGAATGGGAGACTAGGGTAGGGGAATGGGGGGACTAGGGTAGGGAATGGGGGAGACTAGGGTAGGGGAATGGGGGAGACTAGGGTAGGGGAATGGGGGGACTAGGGTAGGGGAATGGGGGAGACTAGGGTAGGGGAATGGGGGAGACTAGGGTAGGGGAATGGGGGAGACTAGGGTAGGGGAATGGGGGGAGACTAGGGTAAGGGAATGGGGGGACTAGGATAGGGAATGGGGGAGACTAGGGTAGGGGAATGGGAGACTAGGGTAGGGGAATGGGGGGACTAGGGTAGGGGAATGGGGGAGACTAGGTTAGGGGAATGGGGGGGACTAGGGTAGGGGAATGGGAGACTAGGGTAGGGGAATGGGGGAGACTAGGGTAGGGGAATGGGGGGGACTAGGGTAGGGGAATGGGAGACTAGGGTAGGGGAATGGGGGAGACTAGGGTAGGGGAATGGGGGAGACTAGGGTAGGGGAATGGGGGACTAGGGTAGGGGAATGGGGGACTAGAGTAGGGGAATGGGGGACTAGGGTAGGGGAATGGGGGACTAGGGTAGGGGAATGGGGGAGACTAGGGTAGGGGAATGGGGGAGACTAAGGTAGGGGAATGGGGGACTAGGGTAGGGAATGGGGGGAGACTAGGGTAGGGGAATGGGGGACTAGGGTAGGGGAATGGGGGAGACTAGGGTAGGGGAATGGGGGAGACTAGGGTAGGGGAATGGGGGAGACTAAGGTAGGGGAATGGGAGACTAGGGTAGGGGAATGGGAGACTAGGGTAGGGGAATGGGGGGACTAGGGTAGGGGAATGGGAGACTAGGGTAGGGAAAGGGAGAAGAACTTAAAGAAGGGGATGGTGTGAATTTTCAAGTGCATGAAATACTTGAGAGAAGATGGAGGAAACTTGACACTGTGTACAAAGAATATACACTGACAAAAACAAAACCTACTTAGAGGAAATGCCCACATGAGGAAGGAAGGGCAATGGAGGCTCCAAACCTCCAGGAAGGAAAAGCCTCCTGCCTACGGGAGGGGCCGTGAGAGGACAGCCCTGTCCCCTAAAGCCACGTGTTTTCAAACCTCTCATTAAGGTTACCTTCTGCAAGGACCTTGGCCATCACATTTATATCAAATACCAGGAAGCTGTCTTTGGCTTTTGAGAGGTGTCTGAGTCAGTTACGAGTCACAGGGCTCGGGGCTTGAGGAAGAGCTTCCTTGGGGTTGAAAGGTGTCTGAGTCAGTTAGGAAATGCAGAAGGACGGGGCCCTGCCAGCACGTGGGTTGTGGGGCATCCGAACAGCTCAAAGTTCATGTTGGCTGTTTGCATTAATCACCATAATTTGACTAACAAGCCCGAAGTGACAGCTTAGCATCAGCCCGGCATGAGGGCCACACACCAGACAAAGGAAAACAAACAGGGAGACCGTTGAGACAGAAAACCCCCATTTGCTCCCACTGTCGTCGGGAATTTTCAGAATGTCGCTAAAAGCATGAGCAGAAAGAGACTACGAAGGGGAAGCCCGGGTACAAGAAAAGCCAACCCAGTGCCGGGTCTCCTGGCCACAGGTCCACTTCTTGCCCGGGTCTTAGCGTCTCCACCTCTGACGAGTGGCTGTGGCTCCATGCCCAGTGCAATCGCGCCATGAACCCAGACTCTCTTGGCATCCTTGGTCAGGTGATGTTGTTCAGGAACTCCAGCAGACAATCTGTGATTACACATGCTCATCTTTTTCCCCCCCTTTTCTTTTTAAAGACACTTAATCCTTTGAACTTAAGACCTGGCTATAAAGAAAAAAAATCCAGAATCTCATTAAAAACAAGAATAGACATTATTTGCAAAGAAACTGAAGGAAAAAGCCCCGGCATCTCTGCTTGCCCCTCCCACTTTCAAAGACAAAGGAACATGACTTCATGGAACACTGTTTACTTGTTTTTTTTTTTTAACTTAAGCCTAAGACGGTGACTCAGTTCAATGGCTACAGTGCTTGCTTAGAGTGCAGGAGGCCAAGTCCTCTCCACAGCATGGTGGTGTGTGCCTCTAACGCCCAGCATTCAGGAGGAGGAGGCAGGAGAATCAGAATTTCCAAGGTCATCAGGTCCATAGTGAGTTTGAAGCCAGCCTAGTCTAGACTTCCATCTCAACAAACAAACAAACAAAAAGAGTAACAAGATCTCAAATCCAACAACAGGATGGCTTGGTTCCTATGTACAGCACTCAACTTTTCCTAGTTTTTCAATTCCAGCGCGACCTTTTCAGGTTTCCAGAGATACATTTCGCAGCAAAGTACAATGCATGTCTGATGCTGCAAGGCCTGCTTTCTGCTCTGTCTCATCTGTAATCTTTACATCTGGGCTTTAGACAACAGTCATAAAACATAACAAAATGCCCTGGATATGTAGTAAGCTAGAAACAAACCCGCTCTTCTCTCTCAAGCCATAGCTGGCTCTCTTGGTCATAAATAAAGCCTGCCTTTACGAAGTTCTATTCATGGGGCAGGGATGAAGGCTCAGTGATTAAGGAGCGCTTGCTGCCCTTCTAGAGGACTGGAGTTTGTTCTCAGGGTCCACACTGAAAGGTGCGTAACTGCTTGTAATTCCAGCTCCAGGGCATCCAATGCCTTCTCTGGTCTCTGCACACGCGTGCACATACACATACACACAGACACACAAATAATACATTTGAAAAGAAAATGCTAAATTCACAACAATAAGCCTTGCTGATAAGATCCTAGCCTGACCTCTGAAAATCAAGCCATACAATGCCACGGGCTTCTTTCTGCTGTTAACTGAAACTTAGTTCACTTTTCTTTGAAAGCCGTAGTCTTTCTCTTCCCCAGGTTACCGGTTCATAGCATTTGGAAGAGAACAAAGATGGCACTGGATTGGAGAAGGTGTCACCTTAATGCACACAGTCCGTGCTTCAGTCACCCTGTTAAATTCAGCCCCGACTGCCCAGAGCTGAGCCACAGGGTGGATGGAGAGGGGTCGGCAGCTATCCCTGATGGGAACTCCTGGAAACCACTCACATATGGCTTCATTTCCCCCACGTGTCCTCTGCTCCTGAGTGTCCGTGTGGCTGCTAGTATAGCAACATTGCAGAGCTTCATCTACACACCTTCAGGTCTCCACAGAGGAAAGCAGTCATGATGCACTAAGATGAGGTCGAGACAAAGAGGTCCCTCTGTTCATGGTGTCCATTAGTGCTTGAAACCTTAGCCAAGACAGTAAGAGAAATAAAGGGGATATAAATGGGAAAGGGGGGAGCAAAATTATCCCTATTGCAAATGGTATGATCAGTTCTTTCAGCTGAGTAACAGGATACAAAATGAACATGGAAACGTCAATAGTAAATAATCTGAGAAATAAATCAGGAAAAATAATCCCACCATAGCCTCCAAAACAAAGCAAAATGAGCAAAATAAAACAAACAAAAAGACAGAGAATAATCCTAACCAATGAGGTGAGAGACTTCTATAATAAAAAGTAAAAAACACGGAAGAAATAAATGAAATAAGACACTAGAGGACTGAAAGACTCTTTCTATGCTCATGGATTGGAAGAATTAATATTGTGAAAATGACTATATTACCAAAAGTACAGATTCTACTGAATTCCCAACTGAAATTCCAATGACATTTTCACAGAACTAGAAAAACACTCTTAAAACTTATATGTAAACATAAAGTAGCAAAGATGGCCAAACAAAATTCTAAGCTAAGGGCTAAATTTTCTATAATATTTGACCTTAAATTATACTACAGAGTCATAGTCACAAAGACAACATGGTACTGGCAGAAAAATAGACATGTAGACCAACAGAATAAAATAGAGGACCCAATATCAACACAGCTACAATTTAACTTTTGGGCAAGAGTGCCAAAAACAGACACTGGAAAAAATAAGACAGCCTCTTCAACAAATGGTGCTAGGAAAACTGGATATCAACACACTGAAGGTTGAGATTAGATGCATGTTTCTCACTCTTCGCAAAAATCAGTTAAAAATGAAGTGAAAACCTGAATACACGCCTGACTTTGGAAGTGCTAGAGGAGAACATAAAGGAAACACTGCATGGAGGCAAAGTCTCTGAATGTCTCAACGACTACTAAGCAATAATGAAGAACTGACCATGACGGTATCACTTTTAGAAGCCTCTGCATGGTCTAAGAAACAATTACAGAGAGAAGAGACAGCCTGAGGATGGGAGAAAACTTTTGGCATTAAACACCAAAGGACAAACAACCCAATCAATAAATAAGTGAACAGTTTTTAAAAAAATGTACAAGTCACCAATAAATGCATGTATTAGTCAAGGTTCTCTAGAGGAACAGATCTGATGGAATGAATATATACACACAAGCATACATACACACGTATATACATATGAGATTTAGTAGAAACACAAACACACACACACACAGAGACAGAGAGACAGCGAAACAGAGAGGAGAGAGAGAATTTATAATCCTGTCTTACAGACTTTGGTCCAGCGAGTCAACAGCAGCTGTCTACTGACAGAAAGCCCTGAATCTAGTAGTTGTTCAGTCCACAAGGTTGCTTGTCTTGGCTGGTCTTCAGTATATGTTAGAACCCTGAAGAAGCAGCCTCATCTACCAGTGAAGGAACCGACTTGTCAACAAGAATGTGGACAAGCAGAAAAAGAGCAAAAGTTCTTTCTTCCGTGTTCTCTATGCAGGCTGACAGGAGAAGGTGTGGCCCACATTTAGGGTGGGTCTTCCTTCATCCAATAATTCAGTTTACTAAGAATCCCTCACAGATGTGCCTAGTAGCTTGGATTTTTAGTTAATTCAAGATATAGTCAAGTTGACAACAAAGAACAGGCACTGTGATACATTTTTATCATATTTTATAATAAGCACCCTTAGCCACAAAAGCAATGCAAATCAAAGCTACACAGAGATTCCACCCCATCCCAGTCAGGATGGCTACTGTCAAGAAACCACAAACGTTGACAAGGACACAGGGGAAAGGAATTCTTGTACATCATTGCAGGAAATGCCTAGCCACTATCAGTACAGTGGTTCCTAAGAACTAAAGTAATTGAACTAAAAGTATAGCTATCTACAGCCCTGGCTACACCACTCCTGGGAATATGCCTGAAGGGAACCAGCCAGTTCAAAGATATCCACATAACTGTGTTCACATCAGCCCCAGTCACTGCAGAACATCTGCTGTCAATCTGCCTGGGTGTTCACCAGCGATGAGTGAGGAAGCCAAACGTGGTCCTTACACACACAGCAGAGTGCATGAGGGTTAAAGACAACAGACATCAGTGCTGTTCACAGGAAAATGGATGGGCTTGGAAATCATCATGCTAAGAAAAATAAGCCAGACGTAAAGACAAATGTGCCGTGGTGGAGAGATGGCTCAGAACCATCTGGGAAGAGGATGGGGACGAGCAGAAAGTGAGACAAGAGAGGACAAGAGAGCAGGGGGATGGGGAGGTGCATATAATCAAAGTACATTATAGACAAGGATGACATGTAGGGCAGCTTGGATGAGAATGGTCCCATAGGCTCATGCGTATTTGAATGCCTGGTTCCCAGTTGGTGGAGCTGTTTGGGAAGGATTAGGAGGTGTGGCCTCATTGGAGGGGCTGTGTCACTGACTCCACTCCATTCTCAGTGTGACGCTCTCTCTGCCTCCTACTTTTAGATAAAGGTATGAGCTCTCAGCTGCTGCTCCAGCTACCTGTTACCAAGTCTTTGCTCTACCATCATAGATTCTAACCCTCTGAAATCATAAGCCAAAATAAACTCATTTTTATAAGTTATCTTGGTCATGATATCTTGTCACAGCAACAGAAAAATAGCTAGGGCAATATATATGACATACATCATTCTATCTGACATGAAAATTTGTAATAAAATCTATAATTTTGTACAATCAACATATGCCAATAAAAAAGGAAAAACTTAAAAAAAACACAATTTTTAAAAAAATGCAGCTATACCTCTTGGGTTTAGTTCATAGTCACTCAACAAATGTCCATGAAATGAGGGAATTGTTGGTTCTAAGGTCTTCTGAGGGGCTAAGATTTGTTTATCTAATACCTGTTAGCACATTCATTATTGACATACAGTGAGCTACTGATTTGTGTGTTAGAGCTGTCTCAAAGACGTTTTTCCACACAAAATAAGAAGGTGAGCACTGCAGCACAGAGGCTTATGCTTCCTGGAGATGAAACCTCCCCTTGTCCCTTGGCACAATCTTCTGGCTGCTTTGGTGGAAGTATTACTTGACTTGCTAATACAAACGGTCCCCTCAAGAAGTGGTCACGCACATGAGATGGAGCACATGATGGCTGACATGAATGCTAGCTTGTTATTTTAGCTGTTAAATTCCAACTTTCCATCCATGGCAGATTTGAAACTGTGCTACCCAAACGCAAGTCTAGAAAATAGATGTTGTTTGCTTTGACTGGTGCTGTCCTAGAACGAGTGTGGCATTTGTAATCTGAGATATCAGTGTCTGCTCTGTGCCTCTCTATCGCTCTGTCTCTGTCTCTGTCTCTCCCCCTCCCTCCATCCCATCCCCTCCCTCTCCTCTCTCTCCCTGTCCCTCTGATTTAATGAATGCTAATACATCCTGCCCTACAAGAATTTGCAAGCTGTACTGAGAAATAATGCAGCGTTAGTTTTGTAATTTAGTGCATGGAACACATTTGTGCACAAGCTTTGTAAACTGGGCCCTTGGTCAAAAGGGGCAATTAGCACTTTGTTAGTATGCAATGATGCACTAATCTGCGCCGTCCCCCAAAGCAATTGTCTGTTCCATTTTGCTCTCACTTGCACCCCCCCCATTATATACAGCACTCTTCTAAAAATAACACACTGCCTGCACGGTGCCATAAATTGGGTTTGTGTTGATGAAGACATATCAATTAGAAAATGATTTGTTGGCAGTGAGGGTTGTGAGCATGAGTTCGGTCCTTGTATGGTCCTCTCTATTCTCTGTCCCTCAGATTTCAGAGTGGCCTCTTCCTCTTTGGAGGACTATGGGGAGAGTATTTAGTTGAAAATGAGATCCCGAACAGCGAAACCCAGAATCACCTTCAGTTTCCTTAGCCTCTGCGGGTAGACGTCACACTCACAACCTTGCCAAGGCAGACTGATCTGTATTTAGACAGGTGACAATGCTTCTTGGCTTAAATAGAACATGGGAACCTTGCAGAGAGACGGTGCATTCTTTGGACTTGTTAGGTTCTTAGGAGTAAGGCACATGACTGTGTTAAGTTAGCAATGATGGGGGTTGGCTTTGGTTCGGTGAGTGAGAGGGCTTGCTGAGAGGGTCTGACGTCCTGAGTTCAGATCCCCAGTGGCCGCGAGAAACCTGAGCATGGCCACATGCTCCTATAAGCCCACCACTGCAGGGGACACATGAAATGAGTTAGCTTTACCCTCTGCACATAAATAATGTACTTTTCTATCACATCCCCCCTCCTGTCCCCTGCCCTCCCACTACCCTTGTGGCCCACCGCATTCAGTGAGGGTTGCCTATGTGAGGGCAGGTAAGGGGTTGCTTCTTTGAGGGTGACTTAGCAGCGGTTACACCAGTCAGGAATGCAACTACCCTCCCCTCCCCGGCAACCATTAACTTCCTAAAGCTCCTCAGAGAGGGTGATGCCTTAAGGGTCCCTCCACAACCCACGATGGATGTGCTAATGATCTCAGTCCTAACAGCATAATCTTCCAGTCATGGATTTAATCAGTAATCATTGTTGAAAGTGCACTGTGTCCCAAATGCTAAGAAAACAAAATGCTTCCCTTGGTAGAAGAAATGAAAAACAAAACTGGGGCAAATGCTATTTTGACTAAGTTTTGTCCACTAAATAAAAATGTGGGTTGTACATCCATGGTAATCCCGAGAGGCTGGTGGCAGTATTATGTACAGGTGATGGGCTGGGGAGACAGCTGAGTGAATAAGTGCGCTTGCTCTGCAAGCATGAGGACCTGTGTCTGACCCACAGCATCCTGTCAGAAGTGGGGTATGGATACTTACAGCCCCAGCATTGGGGGTACAGATGGGCAGATCCCAGCAACTTGGCCGGCCTCCCTGAAACAGCCAACTTCTATTCAAAGACCCGATCTCAAGGTAGTAACTCAGAAAGTGACAGAGAAGACATCTGAGGGCCTGCTCTGGTCTCCACAGGAATGCACAGGCACACACGCCTGCACATTTGTGTGCATGCACCACCCATGTTGCATACATGCATATCAGCCCACATTTTCCTCACCGTTCATCCCACAAGAAAAGCGAGAGGAGGATAAAGACATTCTGGTGTGGACTAGGGAGATGGATCAGTTGGTGATGCGAACATGAGGATACTCAGCTGTTCTGATAATACAAACTTGTGAAAATGAAAAAGTTGGAGATCCAAAATGGGGTATCTAAGCAGGCACCTGCCATCCTTCAATAAGCCTTTGTGCAGCAAGGCTGAGTATCTAACTTTTGCCCACAAGCACACACCAATCAACATTGCCTATCACCCCCTCTCTTTCATTGCTTTCTGGGTTCCGCTGCAATCCTCATTCTGATGCACTCTTCCTTACTCCTGCTCTCCTCCTGTGACCTCATCAGTTGCAGAAGGGACTACTGTCCCACTCCCCAGTCTAAGCTCTGCTGTTCTTTTCAGCTATAGAGACCGGATAGCTTAGTGTCTCTCACTGTTTAAAACAACAGCGTGCTTAACCATGAGATGGCTCAATGGTTAAGAGCACACACCACTCTTGCATAGGGCTAGAGTTTAGTTCCTAGATTCTAAGCCTGGTGGGTCACACCACTGTAACTCTAGCTCCAGGGACTCTGGCGCTTGCCCGCTTTGGTCTCAATGAGCGCCTGTGCCGACGTGACGTGTACACTCCCCACCACCACATACATGTACACGTAATTTTCTTAAAGAAAAACAACAACAAAGAAACCCAGCTACAGGATGCTTACCAATTGCTTGAAGCCCAGTACAAAACCCCTTCATTGAGTCCTTATACATATACCTATAAATGATTTTATGTCTCTGTAAAATCTGGGATCCACAAATATGAGAACGCATGCTACACTCATCTTTCTGAGTTACTTCACCTTTAGATGATCTCTACTTTTATCTGTTTTCATACCATATAATCTTATTTTTATTTTTGGTATGAGTATGACAGGTTTCATGATGCAATCTAAGCTGACCTCAAGTGTAATTATCCTGCTTCAATCTCCCAAGTGCCAGAATTTTTAAACAGATTTATATTTTCCTGCAGTAGTAGCACATGCCTTTAATCACAGCACGTAGGAGGAAGGGGTAGGTGGATCTCTCTGAATTCCAGGCCATCCTGGTCTACAGAGTGAGCACCAGGACAGTCACAGCTACACTGAGAAACCCTGTTTCAAAAAAACAAAATAAAACAGAACAAAATTGATTTTAATGATGTATATGTGTATCTAAGTCTAGTGTCTACAGAAGCCAGAAAAGGGGGTGAGAGCCCCTGAAGTTCAATTGTGAGTCCAATGACGTGGGTGCTGGGAACCAAACTCAGGTCCTTTGGAAGAGCAGCCAGCACGGTTAGCCACTGAGCTGCCTCTCCATTTCCCATATTGAAACTAGACATGCTTTTTATCTTTATGTACTATGAATAACTTAAATTCAAAAACCCCATGGCTTCGTAAGGTATCTGATATAAACATCAGTCTACCATAATTTACATACAGCCTCCCTCCAATTCTGATTGGTTCGTCTGAAACACAATTTTGGTTTCAGCCTCACCTCCCAGCCTCTTGCTCTGGGCTAACACTCTGCACTTAAATGGTAACATTTTTATGAACATGTAAGATGCTTTCAGAAACGCTAAGACTCAGATAATTCACACCAGTGACAAAGGGGCCCAGTAAAGATTAGCACATTTCTTGGGAAAGAGGATTAATTGAAAGGAAAAAAAAAGATGTAAGTGTACCGAATCTCCCTGTGAACTGTGTCCAGAGAGATGCTCGCTGTTGACAAGGGTGGGTGACGTCTTCAGTGAGCATAATGGCAGCTGGCCCTCTGGGAGACCTCATTACAGCTCTTGGCTAGGAGCTCTTGGTGGAGAGGTGGGGTGTGACTGCTGGGTTTTCTGTGAGAAGGACTGAGTTTGTGGGTTATTAAGGAGGTGAGAACCAGTGAATACATGGGGTTAGGCTGTACAGCACTTTTCAAAAATTCATTCTGTCTTTAGTGTTTACATTGCTGGCGACTGCTTTTCTCGGATTCAACTAACGTCCAGGGAGTATTTTTTTTTTTATACATGGTTACTGTTTTGCTTGGTTTGGTTTGATTTTTTTTTGGTGGGGAGGGGCTACCCATTTGCTATTGTTACAGCAACAAAATCATTTAAGGGAGAAGAATTGAGATGGAAAAGAGAAATAACAGACTACTAATAACAAGCTTTGGCCATCACCTTCCCCAACTGTTTCAACTCGTAACAGGTCCACAAGGGGACAGACACCTTTCTGACCTGAGGAAAAAGGTCAAAGTTGTTTCTACTTGCATGGGTTAGACCAGACCCATACAACAATAAGGAAACTAACTTTCCCTTTCCCTTCCCGTGCTCAACTACTACTAAAAAACAAACAAACAAAACCCACTATTTTCTGTTTTGTCTGTCATTCTCTAACATTGATTTAGCATCTGAGAGGCACCAGGGTTAATTCTCTGGTCAATCTACAGAGATCTGGAAGGAGCACGCTTGCAGGAAGAGACCCAAGGGGAAGCGGTGCTGTTGGGACGTCAGCATCTTTTCATCTTAACAGGTTTATCTCCCTCTCTCTACTTTCCGATGTGGAAATGGGTCCCTTTCATAGTTCTCTCATATCCTAGGGCCACAGGGGCTTCTGTCATAATTTCTTTGTCCAATGGGTGAAAATAGAGACAAGCATTGTCTTAGTTTGGGTTGCTATTGTCGTGATGAAATACCATGACCAAAAAGCAAGTTGGGAAAGAAAGGGTTTATTTGGCTTTACACTTCCATATCACTATCTGTCTTAGTTAGGTTTCTATCGCTGTGAAGAGACACCATGACCACGACAACTCTTACAAAGGAAAACAGTTGGGAAGTTTAGTCCATCATCATCATGGAGGGAAGCTTGGCAGGACACAGGCAGACACGGTGCTGGAGAGGTAGCCAAGAGTTTTATATCTGGACTGGCAGACAGTATGCAGAGAGAGTAACACTGGGTCTTAGCTTGCATACCTGAAACCTCAAAGCCCGCCCCCAGTGACACATTTTTCCATCAAGGTCTCAGCTACTCCAACAATACCACATCTCTTAATAGCGCCACTCTCTATGACCCTATAGGGAGGCATTTTATTCAAACCACCACACAGTTCACCATCAGAGGAAGTCAGGACAGGAATTCAAACAGGGCTGGAACCTGGAGGCAGGAGCTGATGCAGAGGCCATGGAGGGGTGCTGCTTACCGGCTTGCTCCCCTGGCTTTCTCAGTCTGCTTTCTAATAGAACCCAGGACCACCACCAATCCAGGGATGGCCTGACCTACAATGTTCTAGGCCCTACCCAGTCAGTCCCTAATTAAGAAAATGCCCTACAATCTTGCCTACAGCCCAGTCTTATGGAGGCGTTTTCTTAACTGAGGCTCCCTCCTTTCAGAGGACTTTAGCTTGTGTCAAGTTGACATAAAACTATGGGACATAAGCATCAAGTTCGGGTTTCCTTGAACCAAGATGGAGCATGGATGTCTACTGCATCCTCACAGCTCAGTCGCTTGGACAGAGAGGTCGGTGAGATGTGAGGAGGTGGCTGAGTTTCATCCACAGAGTACAAAGTATTGGCTTTAGGGAGAGAGTTGTCCAGTCTGTGTTACATATGACTTCCAGTGGGAATCTTACACGGCATGGCCCAACATTCTGATCACAGTCAGCACTATGAACGCTCCCAGGCCATCAGGTCACTGGAGGTAGGGATAGAAATGTTAACTTGTTTGAAACAAACTGCCTGAGAAACACTTTGTCTTGTTATTCTAATAAGTAAGCAAACTATTTTAACCCTATTCATTTCTAGGATCCACTCTGGAATGTAGATTTCATTGTTAGCGTGCCACCAAGGACAAAACTAGTGGGCTTGGACCTCAGAGTCACTGGACCTTGTTCCCCCATAAGTGAGCCTCATGCTGAGCCCCGTCACGCTGTTCACGGAAGTGACACGCTTGCTGTGTATCAGCCCACTCGGCAGCAGCTCAGTCCCGCAACCAGTCCTGTGCTTTCACAGGATGAGGCTGTGTTTTAGCGTGTGCTTCCTCGTGATTGACACCCCCTGCCCAGTTGCTAATCTTCTTTATCAGTCAGTAGGATGACAATCTGGCCAGGCAGAAAGGACCACGCTTGATCATCTATGACTCTTTCACGGAGGGAATTTACACTAAAACAAACAAACAAACAAACAAACCAAAACAACACCAGCAACAAAAAAACACACTGCCAGCGTTTAACCCAGAAATGGTCTGCAGCTCAAAGTAAAGCCACCAGAATGGATAGGAAGACAAATGTGGGGACTGGTGAGATGGCTGGGCAGAGAATTGCTGCCACCAAGCCTAAAGTCAATCGCCGAGACCCACGTAATGGAAGGAGAACACGGTTCCTCCAAGTTGTCTTGACTTTCACATGTACACTACGGCCTCATAAGCCCCCACTCTCCACAGCCCTGCAGAAAAATTGAAAACTAAACAAAGGGGCTGGAGAGAGGGCCCCGCAGTTAAAAGTTTATACTGAACTTGCAGGGGATCCTGGGACCCTGTGGGCCTGCTCACAGCCACCTTTAACTCCAGCGCCAAGTAATTTCTGGCCTTAGTTAGCATGACCATTTACAAGGGACAGGCACCACACACACACACACACACACACACACACACCACGGTAAACAAAAATTTAAAAACATAAACAAAACCCCCCACAACTTGCTGTGAGTGGAGTGTGCAGACCTCTCATAGGTGAAAGGAGTGCAGAGTCATTTAACCGCTTTGGAAAAGTGTGCTGCGCTTCTTTAAAAAGTTAAATATATCGACCCCTCAACTAAAGACTGGACTAACAGTATTACCCAAGAGAAGAGGAAACTTCCTCAGGCACACATTCACAGTCTCCTCTACAAAATGTACGAAGATGCCCCAACATTGTGGTCTCAAGAATCTTTTATATTCTTTAGCTAAAAATTACAGTATTTATTTTTGCATGTGTGTGTATGTGTATGAAGGTCAGAGGACAACTCAAGAGAGTCACTTTTTCCCTTCAACCGTGTAGGTCTCCAGGGTTGAACTTGGGCTGTCACGGTTAGCACAAGTGCCTTTATCCACTGGCCATCTCACCAGCTTCATAATTCTTAATAGTCAGTGAGGATACTCAAAGGGATTTGGTTATGTATGTTTTATTTATTAGCACTCATTAAATTAGAAATTAAAACTGAATGTAAAGGCATCTATTCATTAAAGTAGAAGCAATGAATTCAATTCTAGTTAATACTGATCATCTCAATGACTTTTATAATGAAAACCATTTCTAAAATAAGAGAAACCCATGTGGAATTTTACATTTTTTGTAACCTTCTTTCATGTATTGCTTGGTAGAAGAAAATTGGATTCTTGAAAGTATATCTTATCTATCATTTATCTATCATCTTATCCATCAATCATCTACCTATTACCTATCTATTCATCTATCTATCATTTATCTATCATTGTTCTATCTCTTACCTATCAATCTACCCATCTGCCCATCCATCCATCCATCCATCCATCTACCTATCTATCTATCATCTATCTATCTATCCAATCTATCATTTACCTACTATCTATCATCTATCATTGAGCTATCTATCATCTATCTATCCATCCATCTATCTATGTAATCTATCATCTACCTATCTGTTATGTATCATTGACCTATCTATCATCTATCTTCATATCTATGCTGTTACAGAAAAAAGTAACAAACAGAAAACTGTGTCTTCTTCAGTAAGCCAGTGACTATCACAGCATCCATAGCACTGATCCCAGTGAGTCATATAGAAAAACACAGGAAGCTCAGAAGCAAAGGACTGTTCCGTTTGAGACGATAAGTAGAAGGACAAATGGGATGTGAGCATTTTACAGAGTGAGAGAGCATGGAGAAATACTCCAGAGAGCACGGAGAAATACTCCAGAGAGCACGGAGAAATACTCCAGACACGGTATTGTTACATGAACACAGAAAGTCTAAATAATGTTGCACCACAGTTATCGACTCCAAGTTTAGAGTAGTCTGCTCCTGGAAGAAGGAAGGGAATGAAGGGGAGAGAGCATGAGGGGTTCCCTGTATTATAACCCTTTACGTAAAGACTCTGCAGCACCTGCCCGCAGTCCTGCCCACACAGAAAGCAAAACAAAATTTAAAAGCACTTCAAAGCAAGCATGGCGAAATGTTAAGGTCCAACAAGGCCCCGTTTACAGTAAATCATGGGCAGTTCCTTGGCTCTCTTGCTTTTTACAGTGTTAGAAATCCCACTCAAAGAGCCTTTGACAGGGAAATAGACCGTATATCCACAAAGTATTTTAAAGCTTTTTCATAGTTTTGATGTTCTGAAGACTTTTCTAAAAGTCATAAGCACAACATGAATAATTCATACTTATTTACATCTTTTTTCACTTAGAATTTTTTCTAAATTTGTAATCTTTCTAAATTTTAAAGAAGATCTCAGGAAGTGGAAAGGGATATCTATTTACTATGGTGGAATATTATTTCAAAGTGTGTGACTTTTGTTTATGCTGCATTTAACTCTGTGAAGCTGTGTTACTTTGCCTGTCTTAAACACCTGATGGTCTAATAAAGAGCTGAACGGCCAATAGCGAGGCAGGAGCAAGGATAGGCAGGGCTGGCAGGCACAGAGTATAAATAGAAGGAGAAACGAGGGAAGGGAAATAGCGAGAACAAGGAGAGGAAGACTTCGGAGGCCACCTGGCCAGGCACAGAGTCAGAAGAAAAGAAAGATGTTCAGGAATAGAAAAGGAGAAGCCCAGAGGCAAAGGATGGACGGGCTAAGTTAAGAAAAGCTGGCTAGCTTCAAGCCAAACTAAGGCCGGGCATTCATAAGTAATAATAAGACTCCGTGTGTGATTTATCTGGGAGCTGGGTGATGGGCCCCTCAAAAAGCAAAAAGAGTAAAAAAAATTTAACACTACAATTTACAAATTTACATCCACTGGTAATCCCAAAGGTTTAAGGAGAAAGACCACCAACCCAAGTAATCATGGCAAATTAACTGAAGCAAGCTTTTTCACTCCCACGCAAAGGCTACCTCCCCTAAGGTGGGGTTCAAGAGGTCAGCATTGGATGTGCAGAAGACAAGGTTTTTATAGCTCAGGAGTAGAGGGTCTCCACAAGTGGGGATTTGGGAGGCAAATAGGCAGGGTTGTAGAAGTAGAACATAGGCAGAACAAGTTGGTGGCAACGACCTTTTGAGACAAAGACCCGATTGCTATTCCTGGGACAGGCAGTAAGAACCATAGTTAAGGTTACAGGGCACAACCCAGTCCTTGAGAAACGAAGATCTAATCCTAAGCAGGAATTAACCTAGTTTGTTTTAACTGTAAGTTCACTTTCAAGCCTAACATGGAGGCAGGTTGGTTCATCAGCATCTAATGAAAACACACTGAATGCTGAATGAAGGAAGAGGGAGGGGATTGGGAGGGAGGAAGCAGGAGAGGTACAGAAAAGAAAGAAGAGAATGGGGAGAAAGGGGAGGGGAGGGGAGGATGAAGAGGAAGAAGGAAAGAAGGGAGAGAAGAGGGAGGGGAGAAGGAAAGAAGGGAGAGAGGGGTGAAGGGCTGGAGGGAAGGAAGAAGATGAAAAGGAAAAAGGAGGAGGAAGGGAGAGAAAGACAGGAAGTAGGGAGGGAGAAAGCTAGGAGGGAAGCGGATAGGGGTAAGGATCAGACCCTTAGATGAGTCAGCAATGCAGCAGAACCACTTCCTCTTGGATCTGCATACAATAGGCAATCCAGCAAGCACTCACCTGGTTCCAGCAATACGTGAGACAGTACAAGGGGCACGTGTATCAGGGTGTTTGTGGAGTAAGGTAAATCTCTACCTATCGGGGAAGGTTATGTAGGACTATCCTTCAAGTCAAAGAACCACCGTCTGGGGGAGCTCTGCTGTGATCGCAGATTGCTTACGTCCCTTCACAGAGGGGCATGAGACCCTCCCCTTGGTATCCAGCCACTCCCTACCTTTGTTGTAAAAGCTGCCCTAACTGCATACGGCCTCAGGGAGGGGGTGGTAGAGTGCGTAGCTGGTAGAAGACTAGGGAAGGGGTCTCTGCCCATGCGGCTATGGAAACAGCCTCTCCCAGACCCGTAAAGACCTATCTTCTCTTGTCGCTAACCCCTGGGCTCAGTTCAGCAAGAGTAGTTTCATTGGTTCCCCAGAGTGAACTGTGGTGGAATTATACCTTGATTTCTCATTGGGACCTTAGCAGGAAAGGCAGATGTTGTTTACATTTTCCCTGGGAAAGGGGTTTTTGCAATGGCGACTTTCCTGGGTTCTAAAGCGCACACACCTTGGTTTAGGACTGATTTCTCAATATCATAGACTATGGGTACTTAGGTGAAGGCTATTCCTGCTCCTGGTTCCCCAAGTCCCTCAGCTTCCTTTCCTCCATTTCTCTGTCTCTTCGGTACCCTAATCCTAGGCTTCTGAGATCATCAACTTCAAGTCACAAAGTCAGGCATCCAGCTATCTGGCTAGAAAGATCTTAGCCACCATCGTGATGGAGGAAGCCAGGAGAGGGAGAGATGGAGATAGACAGGTCCAATAACCTTCCCCACCAACTGAGATTCCATGCACCCTTACCAAGATGCTAGTGAGATTTCAAATTGTTTTTCATCTCTGTGTGTGTGTGTGTGTGTGTGTGTACATGATGTGTGTGTATGGTGTATATATGACATCTGTGTATGGTGTGCATGTATTGGTGTGTGTATGGGGTAAATATAGTGTGTGTATGATGGGTGTGTTTGGTGTGTGTGCTCAGCTTACACCTGCCACAGTGTGTCAAGGTTAGACGAGCTGGCTCTCTCTTTCAGCTGTGGCTTTGGACTCACTCAGCTCATGAGGGTTGTGCAGCAAGACTCTGAGCCATCTGAGCAGCCCCAGTGAGACTTTCCCGAGAATTTGGGGAGTCCCTGCCTCATCCATAATGAGATCACAGCTGCAGAATTGACCCTGCCTGGTGACAGGCCAGTCTCTGCTGAGCCTTAGGGCAACTGAAGTCCTCCAGTATCACTCTGAGCTGCTGGCTCACAGCGGGAACATGGTGGCATTGATCACCTTTTTGCTGCTGATAGAAGCAACTTAAGGGAGTTTTATTTTGTCTCAGGCTTTGAGGGGTTCCAGTCCAGTCCACCATTGTGGTGAGGGGCTTCGGTCCATCGTTGATAGGAAGGCATAGTGGTGAGAGCCTAGGTAGTTGCATGCTGTATGGTACCAACCAGGAAGCAGAGGAGCCAAGCCCAAGCCAATAAGCTCCTCCTCTGTTGCCCTATGGTCCCACATCTCTCAATGAAGGGCCCTGTCCAGAAGCCTCCCAAAAAACAGCTCCATCTGCTGGGGGAAAAGACTGTGTTTACACTGGAGTCCCTGCAAGACATTCACTCCAACACGTTAACAATGGCCGGCATTTCAAGCTGCTGAGCGAGGTTTATTCTGCAGCAATGTGTAACCAGAACATACATGAAGGTAGATGTCTGGAGTGAACACAGAGACCCTCAGACCCAAATATTACTTATTCCAGGCCATGATCCTTTCATTTTGGCATCTGCATCTGTCTGCACCCTGCCACCAACTTGCTACACTAAAATGAAGAGTTTAGGATTATGCCACAAGAGCCGCAGGTTACTGGGAACTCTGGAATTTAAGAAAGATCCACTAACCGGTGCTACACCTATGACTTCTGGGCAACAATACTTGGACTTGGTGGGTTATTAAAAAAGAGAAGAAGAAATAGAGATATGAATTTAGGAGGGGCGGGAGAGTGGAAGGTGGACCTGGGAGGAATTAGGGAATGGAGGGAATGACTATGATCAAAATGCACTGTACCCATTAATTCTCAAAGAATTAATAAAAACGTTATACTTTAGAAACAGAAAGACCCACAAAAACTTGAAGCCTGAAAGTGGATAGCTGTCCTTGAGTTTGTATGCCCTAAAACATGGCTATCACTAAAAGGGAATGTGTTTGTTTAATTTTCCCAAAGCACTGGGCTTTCTGAATCAGATCTTGGACTGAGAAAAGTGTCTAGAAGAGTAAAATAAAACACGCTCACGCGGGCTCATGAAGTCACCCTCATAATAAGAGCCCCTCTGACTTTCCTTTTTCATCGGAAAGCAGCACCTGCCGTTAGCTGTGGTAGCTCCTCTTTTCATATTGTCTGACAGGAGCAGTTGGACCAGGCTGGAGCCAGCGCGACTGAGAGGCAGGCTCCCTGCTTCTACAAAGCTGTATTTAATAAGATGAGAACAGCATGCCAAGATGGGGCAGCTCCCTTGCTAACACTTATCCTGACACCAGCCCCTCAGCGGGCCTATTGCTGTGGTAATCTGGGCGAGCTGGACTGAGCTTCCTGCTTACAAGTTCAATATAATGGCTCAGCAGGGGGAGGGCTGGCAGGAAAGCTTGGAAAGTTAAAGCCTATTATCCTATGCATGAGGAAAAAATGAGTCACTAAATATTACACCCAGAGCAAGACTTGAACCCGCCAAAGGCAGCGGCAACACATGCTAAGCCTGGTCCATAATGGTGCATTCATTATCCTGCCTGTCCAGGGTAATGTGGATTTAAATGTCTTTAACCCTAATGGTAATGTGTATGCAAATTTCTCCTCAAGCCCTCCCCCCTCACGCTTCAGTGTTCTTGTGCTCCTCTCAGATCTAATGGACACCAGTGACTATATGGACACATGGTATGGACATATGACATATGGACACATATGTCAAAGGAAACGATGCCTTTCTAAATAGTGGGAAGCCAGCAGAAATCACTTGGCTGCTTGTCGAGGTCTTTGTTGCTGTTTTATGGGTCTTGTAGGTGTTGGATTTAAACCAATGGAAGAGAGAGCATGCAAATGATCTCTGAGTTCAGTCCTGGCTGAGGTTTAGGCTTAGTTATGCTGACTATCAACTCCTTCCTAACAAGACCTCAATGCAGGTTAACCCTAACAAGACCTCAATGCAGGTTAACTCCGACATCTTCTTCAGTTTTGGCTGGTCCAATCCATCTGCTTGACTTAGGTCAGACTGGTGTGACAACTCTCATCAAGCAGCACCCCAGAGCCAAGCCATGGCTCCAACCTTCAGTGTGCTAGGACTGAGAATGTCAACAGAGCTAAGATTTGGGGTTTCTTCTGCTCGTCCCAATGTTAGCCAATACTTCCCGATCACAGCAAAAGACAGTGGGACCATCAGGTGTCACCTCAGTAACAACAGTCACCAGTCTCTGAGCTCTTCCAGTCAGATTCCTGGTTGATACTTTATATAGACATCGCTCATGATCCTGTGTGTGTGTGTGTGTGTGTGTGTGTGTGTGTATATACGCGTTCATGGGTGTGCATAAGTGTTGATGTACAGGTATTCGTATGCATTTGGGGGCCAGATGTTGATACTGAGTTGTCTTCTTTAGTTATTCTCCACCTTAGTTTTTGAGACAGTCTCCCATGGAATATACTGTTTTGGCCAACAAGCCCCAGGGATCTTCTCTCTGTCTTCCTAGTCCTGGGGTTACTACAGGTACAGGATACTGAACCCGAATTTTTATGTGGGTGCTGAGGATCTGAACTCAGGTAGCAAGCATTTCACTGACAGAGTCTAATCTGAGAAGGCCAGAAGAGACCATTGAACCCCCTGGAACTGTATTTACAGGTGGTTGTGAGCTGCCCAACATGGGTGCTGAAAGACCTTGAACCTGGGTTCCCTGGGTACTGGGAAATGCTCTTAACTGCCGAGCCATCTCTCCAGCCCCTTGGGTGGTAAGTATGCTGTTACCAGATTGTCCTCACCCTTGTGAGCAATTTGCCTTTATTCATAGCTGATCAAGTTGGCTTGATGATTTTCCAGCGGGGAATGTGACCCAAACTGTTACACCTTCATACATACATCCCTTATGGTCTCCCAGTTATTGCAGTCTCTGGATGTGCCACATCTCTCAGATGCTTAAAGGTTTGAGAGTTCCTTTGGGAATGCCTGTGCTTAGTACCAATAGGGACTCCAGAGGGTCTTCTCGGGTTCCTGCAGAGCCTGCCTTGGATGGCTCATAAG
This sequence comes from Mesocricetus auratus, assembly GCF_017639785.1. Classification (NCBI taxonomy): domain Eukaryota; kingdom Metazoa; phylum Chordata; class Mammalia; order Rodentia; family Cricetidae; genus Mesocricetus; species Mesocricetus auratus. Next base: position 55,044,390 of record NW_024429267.1, on the reverse strand, counting down.
GTCAGAGGCAGGAACTGAAGAGCAATCAGGGCCAAGCTGGCCGGGTGGAGCCTCCTGCCGGCTCGCTGCTGAGATTGGTGACTTTGGCCTATTGGGCATGTCTCTGAGGTTCTCACACATTGCAAACTCTGACCCAGGGCAAGTGTCAGGCCACCCTGTCTCTGAATTCGGTGTCTCCAAATAGAATGAGAAGGAAGGTCTACACACTTCACCCCACCCCATGGGTCCCCTCAGTACCCCCAGCTTCCCTTCTCCCAAGACAGATGCCCACTCTTACTCCATGAGGACGGGGTGGCAAGGTGAACACAGGCTCTTCTCTAAAAGTGTTTTGGGGGGACATCTAGTACCATCTGAATACCCTTTTCTTGTTTGTTAGTATGTGTAAGAGTATATAGGTGTGCAGGGGTGTGTGTGTGTGTGTGTGTGTGTGTATGTGTGTGTGTGTGTTGTGATCTAGAGGACAATGTCAGCTGTCATTACTCAGGCATGATTTACCATTTATTTATTTATTTGCTTACGTATTTATTTTTTGATCCAGGGTCTCCCACTGACCTGGAACTCCAGAAGTTCACACTAGCTGGCAGGCGAGCCCCAGGGATCCTTGTGCTTCCATCTTCCCAGTGCTGGGATTGCAATGGTGCAGTGTCGTCATGCCTGGCTCTGCACATGGGCTCTGGGGACCTAACTCAGGTCCTCCTGTTCACAAGGCAACTACTTGACATGTGGAGCCGTGTCCACATCTGAGTGCCTTCCCTTCCTCTCACTTCATCCGCAGAGCTCACAGTGAGGCAAATGTACAGCTTCTTTTTCCATATTCTCCTTAGCACACCCCTGGCCCAGAAGTAAAATGCGTCCCTCCTCCTTCTGCATGGCCAGATCCCGCCCTCACATCCCAAGTTCTTGTTGCACCTGGACTGCTCCAATTTGGGTTCTTCAGAGCAGACCAGGAGTCAAACCAGCAGGTGTGGGGGAGAGACAGGGTCCAGCAAGGTGGGGGAGGGACTGACGGAGAGGTGGGGGCATGTGTGAAATGACAATCTGTGGATCAGTCACCACCCTGGGCAGTTGGATCTGTGGTCCCATGGAGAGGCCCTGGGTGACAGTGTGGAAGCCCAAGCCTGTACTCACACCATCTGAGGGATAAGGAAGGAATAGCATTTATATGCTGATTCCTGTTGCTTATTAACTGGTTGAGGACCACTGAAGATGGCGCAATGGAACTTTTCTTTGTCTTGGTGAAGAAATACGTATGACAATTAAGTGTAAGAAACAAACATTCAGCGTTGCATATCATTAAGCAGTTGTGTATCTACTTAATGAGATCTCATTGATATCAGATAGAATAGTGACATTCTAAAAGGCTGACCACCACACCCTGTACCAGCAGGGGTGTAGACAAAAGAGGCCCTCATTCATTGCTGGTGGCACTGTAAAACAATGCAGGCACATTGGAAAATATTTGGCAATTTCTTATAAACATAGACATGCACTTACTGTATGAGCCAAAGATCCGGTCACTATAGTTTTACCTAAGAGATCTGAACAGACTTGTGAAGGCAAGTTTGTAATTATTTCACTAGACCCAAGATAAATGATAAATGGGTGTTTGTTGGGGAACAATTACACAGAAAAATACAAAGAACCGTGGGAGCACTTCTCTGCCATTCCTACCGGATCTGCTGACCCACCAGAAAGACCAGGCCAAGGAAAGCCAGCCTCAAGCTTCAAGCTTCCCTCTTTCCGTTACAAGTTCACTGCAAGACTGCTACATATTTGTCCACATAAAACTCGGACATGGATAGTTACCACAGCATTAAAACCTGGAAGCAAATAAGACATCCTCCAGGAGGACAATGGATTAAAAAAGCTATGGTCCATCCGTAGAATGGAACACTACTCAGGAGGGGAGGATGCAAGTTACCAAGCCGTGAAGGACTGTGTTGACAGTGACAGGATCAATGGGTGACAGTAGTTAAGGGGAGAGACAGAGAGGCAGAGCACACAGGATTCTTACGAAGAAAGCTATTCTTTGTGATGTTATGTGAATACGATGTATACACACCATTATACATTTCCTATCACGTGTAGGACATGCAATCTAAAGAATGAACCGAGGTAGAAAAGTGGACTCTGGTGTTTATGATTCGGAACAATAGGCTGGTGGGGTGTGACGGTGCTGTTCTGAGACACCAGTGTGGGTGACCCAGGCAGCGTGAGCACAGACATCAGCTGGGAAACCAATCACTGCTCCATTTCATTGGAACCCACAGTTTCTCTGAAAATTAAAACTCTTTCTTTTTCTTTTTTTCAAGACAGGGTTTCTCTGTATAGCCCTGGCTGTCCCAGAATTCACTCTGTAGGCCAGGCTGGCCTCGAACTCAGAGTTCCACTTGCCTCTGCCTCTCAGGTGTATGCCACAGGTGCCAGGCCAAAAAACAAACAAACAAAACCTCCAAACCCCACAACACCCCCCCAAAAACACAAACTTAAAATTTACATGTCATTGATGGATTGACAGATTGATTGTGTGTGATAGATTGATAGATTGTGTGTGATAGATTGATAGATTGTGTGTGATAGATTGATAGATTGTGTGTGATAGATTGATAGATTGTGTGTGATTGAGTGATTTTGTGTGGGGGGGGGTGAGCGTGTGCCGTGACACACGTGTCGTCAGAGAACAGCTGTTGGAGTACCCTCTGGCCTCAGAGATCAGCTCAGGCTGGGCAGAGTGTGCCCTTAGCCTCTGAGCTAGCTAAAGACTCGTTTAAAATAACAGTCAAAGGAACACAGTACTATATATACACTAAGATGTCAAAATTGCTATCTACAAGTTGTTTCAATAATTGATACACACATACATTAAAAAACAAATAAGTTCTTTACAATGATAGAATCTGAGAACTTTCTTTTCTTTTTTTTTTTTTTTTTTTTTTTTTTTGGTCAGTCTCCAGTTGACCTCAAGGCTGGCCTCAGGCTGGCTGTGCAGTTGAAGATGCCCTTGAACTTCCACTCTGAGCCACCCACTTTCGTTTCCAAGGGCTGGGATTGCAGCTGTGCAGCACTGAGCTCAGTTTATACAATGCTAAGGACCAACCCTGCCACCCCCCTCCCCTCCGCACATTCGACAGCACTCTAACCCCTGAGCCCGCGTCCCAGCTCCACATCTGTATTTTAAACCCTCCGGAGAATCCCTGTGCCCGTTAGGGTTTAGGAAACCCCTAAACACGGAGTCCTCGCCCGGCTCCCATCACAGGTGTTCCTAGGTCTTTCTAGGATGCTTTGCTCCTCCTAAGACATCAGGATTTAGTTCACAGTGCAGAATTCGCTACCTGAAACTTCTTCCCACAGACAAAGGCCCCTCCCCAAGAGCCCCTTCCATCTTCCCTGACTCAGTTTCTGCTGCCAGACACAGTCTTCCTCACACCTATTTATTAATGCCAAAGCTTCATGCACAGACTCACGTGACGACAGGAGAGAGGATCAATGTCTTAGTGGGATTCAGAAAAACGAACTTCTTTCTTTAAAAAAAAATGTTAGCACCTGGTTTCTCCCTGAATTACCCTCGCAGGCAGATGTGCTAGCAAGGTATTAAAATGGGCTCCTTCTGCACGGCGGGCTGGAAAGTGAAAAGTAACATGGAAGGGGATTGCCTAATGATTTGGAAAAAGAAAAAGATCCAACTGCATTAGTGGAGAATCAGGAGGCGTCTATGACCAGAGAAGCCTGAAATGTGCTAATTGAATGCCCTTGGATGCCATTATCAATGGAGTCCAAAGCACAAGCACACAGGAGCAGAAACCTGAGCTAACAGCCCAGAGAGCGGCTGAGAGAGCAGGCCTAAGTAGGGCTCAGAAGTGTGTGAGTCAGCGGGGGTGGGGGTGGGGGGCCGGGACGCATATGTGGTTCATGAGGCATCCTCCACAAACAAGAGGGAGAATCGCTTCAGGGTGAGTGTGCCATTGTGTGTTCAAAATCCAGAGGGGAGACAAGCTTTGGTTATAGCGGGAATGCGGCAGGAGATGACTCAGTGAAGGTAAGGAGGCAGCTGGTCAGTCAAGAGCTTGCCCAAGGATCCAAGCTGGACCCCAGAATGCATGAAATCCCAGCAGTGAGGAGGCAGAGACAGGTGGATCCCTGGGGCTCACTCGCCAGTTAGCCTAGCTGATGCAAGTTACACGGAAAAGTGAGAGAGACCTGTTCTCAAAAGTCAATGCAGAGTGTGACTGAACAAGAGACCCAAGGTTGACCTCTGGCCTCCACACGTATGCACACGCAATCCATCTTAGAGGGAACAGTAACAACCGTGGAAGGATTATGTCCATGCACAGTGGCACTCATGAACACACGCACGCAGACACACACACACACCAAACATGACAACTCCTGCTACTCAAAAGGTGTTCCATGGACCAACGGAAGCAGCATTGCCCGACCCCACCTCCCACTAAGATCAACGCACAGTGAAGCTGTCCAATCAATTTGTTCCCAGTGTGGCTGCATACAGGGATTAGGCAGGGGTTTCAAGGTACAGAACACATTGAGAAGCAATGATTTAAACTACAGTATAAAATGATGGCTGCCCCTGCCCCCGTGCCCACTACTGAGTCCTTTGCATTTTAAAAGAGGCATTGGTAGGTAAAAAAGCGACTCCTATGAAGGCTGTTAAAAGGTCTCTTCTAGAGATTACCTTTAGTCTGTTCTCATAACCATCTCCCAGCTATGTGTTCCCTGACACTAGGAACTGCAAATCAGACTTTGACCAGTCCTCAGGGGTTGTGTTCAACCACTGCTGAAAACCAGTGACAAATTTACCAGTAATAAACATAATCTTAGCGTTCTGGATTCTCTGCGATGTTCAGCTTATTCGGATGTGTGTGTATGGAGGACAGGACAACTGTTGGGAGCTGGTTCTTTTCTTCCACTGGGTTCTGGGCATCCCACTTAGGTGGTCAGATATGCGGTCAGTATGCTTACCTATTAAGTGATTGTTCAAACATCTCAGCAGCCCAATACTTAAAAAATTTATATTTTCAATTAGAACTTATTTCAAGGTCAGTAAGACAAAATGGCAGCCTACAGAATGAGAAAAGAGCTTCATCAAACCCACATCTGACAGAGGGCTGATCTCCAAAATATATAAAGGTATCAGGAAGCTAGGTACCGAAATACCAAATAATCCAATTAAAAATGGTGTGCAGTTCTAAACAGAATTCTCAACAGAAGAAACTCAAATGGCTGAAAGACATTTAAGGAATTGCTTAATCCTTAGCCATCAGGGAAATGCAAATCAAAACAACTCCGAGATACCATCTTACACCTTTCAGAATGTCTAATAGCAAAAACACTGATGACAGTTTATGCTAGAGAAGAGGATGTGGAGTAAGGGGAACACTCGTCCATTGCTGGTGGGAGTGCAAACTTGTACAGCCATTTTGGAACTCGGTATGACTGTTTCTCAGAAAATTGGGAATCAGTCTACCTCAAGACCCAGCAATACCACTTGGGCATATAATCAAATAATTCACAAACATACCACAATGACATTTGCTCATCTATGTTAATAGCAGCATTATTTGTAATAGCCAGAACCTGGAAACAGCCTAGATGCCCCTCAACCAAAGAATGGATAAAGAAAATATGGTACATTTACACAATGGAGTATTACTCAGTGGTTAAAAAAAAAAAACAATGTTAACTTGAAATTTGTAGGCAAATGGATGGAATTAGAAAAAAAAATCCTGAGTGAGGTAATCCAGACCCGGAAAGACAAACATGGTAGTATGTACTCACTCATAAGGGGATATTAGTGTAATATCCCATAGGTAAAAAAAGGGGACCCTAAGGGAGGACACACATGGAGGGCCCCAGGAAGGGAACACGTTAAGATCTCCTGGGTAAACTGGGAGTGGGCTAGAAGGGAGGGGATGGGGGGGTGGGAACATGAGAGATCAAGAAGACCAAGTTGGAGGAGGGATGGATGGGGGAGAAATAAAAAAGGTATCTTGATAGAGGGAACCATTATGGGGTTAACGGAGAAACCTGGTATTAGAGAAACTCTCAGGAATCCATAAGGATGATCCTAGCCAAGACTTCTAGTGATAGTGGAGAGGGTGTCTGAACAGGCCTTCCCCTTTAATCAGATTAGTGACTCCCCTAATTGTCATCACAGAACCTACATCCAGCAACCAATGGAAGCAGATGCAGTGACCCACAGTCAAGCACTGGGCTGAGATCCTGGACTTCAGTAGAAGAGAAGGAGGAGGGATCATATGAGCAAGGGGGGGTCAGGAGCATGACGGGGAAAATCACCGAGACAGCTGACCCCAGCTAGTGGGTGTTCATGGGCTACGGACTGACAGCCGGGGAACCTGCATGGAACCAAACTAGACCCTCTGAATGTGGGTGAGTTATGTGACTGACCCATCCCAGGGGCATGAACTGGCTTTTTAGAGCCCATTCCCTATGGTGGGATACCTTGCTCAGCCTTGATACAGGAGGAGAGGCTTGGTCCTGCCTCAACTTGGTATGCCAGACTTTGTTGATTTCCCAAGGAAGGCCTTACCCCCTCTAAGATGTAGAGTGGGGTGGGAAGGGGAGAGGTGGGTGGGGGCAAGAGAAGGGGAGGGAGGGGGAACTGGGGTTGGTATGTAAAATGAAAAATAAATTAAAAAAAAAAGAATCACTGCAAATTTGAGACAAGTCTTTTCCATAAGGTGAGACCTTATGTCAGATCAACCAAATCCCAACAACTGTAAATTTTATAAAATTTCAATTTATATATTATAGATGGAAGTGACTTTTGTTTTCCACTTAAAATATATATACAAGTAAAACACTCTCAAGTCAATGAATGTCTTGAGAATTGAGCACGATAGTACCCACAAGAGAAATCGCTGTGTTAAGTAAGAGCAGCAGACAAGGAGATGCACAGTGAACAGGCAGTGTTTTCTTCATGGATGCTGCTTTGTGGCCAGACACATGTGATACAGCACAGTGAGGAAAATGTTTATCCATTAAGTTGTGCTTCCCAACTCTGTCTCTTCACAGGGAAAATGGCCAATAACCTACACGAAATATTTCTGATTTCAATAAAAGAAAGCTGCTAACTTAATCTCTTCACTCCGAGTGTTAAAAAATTAGTAAGGAAAGCTGGGGACGATGGCACACGCCTTTAATTCCAGCACTCGGGAGGCAGAGGCAGGAGGATCTCTGTGAGTTCGAGGCCAGCCTGGTCTACAGAGTGAGTTCCAGGACAACTAGCGCTATTACACATAGAAACCCTGTCTCAAAAAAATTTGTAAGGAAAGCCCACTTTTCGCAAATATGGTTCTAGGAATTAGAAGGGTTAAGTACCTAAGATAAAATTTGAATCACCGTCTTCAGACGGAGTGTTTTTACTCTTTGTAACTGTTTATAAAACGCATATGATGGTTAGAAAGTTCTTGTGTGCAGCAAGGTTTCTGCATTCAAATTTCTTTATTATTCATACTGAAACCAGTGGTCATCGATAAGCATCGGGCCCTAATCTGCAAAATGTACATGATAATATATTGCAGAATGGGCACTATCCAAAGTTAAAATTAAATGATATCTATAGGTGAATATGTAGTACTTAAAAATAAACCAAAAAAAATCATGAGTCCAAGCAAAGAACAATCAATCTGAAATCAGAACCATTTGATGCAAACCATTTTAATAAGAATGCACAGCTCAAGCATTCTGGTTATAATTTGGAATGTGTGGTTGGCTCATATTTTCCCACATCAATTTTGATGTTTGCCAGTAATCGATACATACTGTTCAATCGCCTAAGATGCACTTGATGGCAAACACCTCACATGAGCACCCCCCATTTGTGCAGACGCTCATACAACAGAGACTCAAATAGTGATGGGACACAGGAGCTCATGTCCGAGCATGGCCCTCCTCACTTGGAAACTGAGCTTGGTCACTTGGCATCCTCACAGCTGCTTCTGGGAGCTGCCACCTTCGTCCCTCTGTCACCGTTTGGTTTGAGCTCCATGACCTGCTAGATTTAAACAGTCAGGATGACCTGAAAGAGCTAAAGTCTTCTCCATCCAGAAAAAAAACCTCATTCCAAATTTCATTCATGGATTTGTGGTAAATTCAGCATGCAGAACATTAGTTTTCCTCATGACGTCTTTGTGTGCATGGAACTTAACTGTGCTTTGCTCCGGTTCTCCCGCCTCTTGGTCCCCCCCCCCGCTGCTGTTTCCCAGTGCTGTTTTCTTTTCCCAGAAGCACCTGTTGCCTCTCTCTTCTTAGGCTTCCCCTGGAATGGCAACGTGCATACCAGGACGGGTTCACAACTGTGTCTAAAGAGAGAGAGTATCCACCCCACTTTAGCTAGACATCCCAGCCAGGATATCTTAGTCGCTAGAAAGTGAAGGCCTCTTAGAGGCCAGAAAATGGCTCACAGATACTTCAGAGTTCTAGAACTTGCTTCAGATTTCACTCAAGACCTGGAGGAGGAATGAACAAAGTTGTTTAGTGGTCTTTCAACTTAATGGTTATATACGGTGAAATCCTCACGATGCTTTGTCAGGTATATAGACTCTGCCAAGCCGGTGGGAAAAAAAGAAAGGTGCAGTGTGAAATGCTTCTTCATTTTGTTTTTGAGTAGAAAGGAGGGAAGAAAAAAACCTCACACTGTACTCTGGCTCCTGCTTCACGGGCTCATCAGAATCAGGGGTCTTCAGTCAGGCTTCAGAGGAAGGCAAGACAGGAACTGCTATCATACCCAGGGTGGCTTTGGAAAGACTGATTTGAAAACAAAACAAAACAAAATCCCCAAGTTTCATCTTGTCCCAAACCCTGGAGATTTTACCCAGACAGAGGCCCCGTTTGCCAATGCAAGTCTGGTAACTGGACATGTAATTACCCATCAATGAGGGGTGACCCTGCAAGAAATCAGAGTCCACTTCAAACTTTGGCCCCCAGCAAGAAAACTGCAAGCTTTTGTCAACTGTTAAACTGATTAGAAGTGTGTTTATTTCTACTCATGTCAGCCACGAGTATTTTCACTGGAGCCTGATGCCTATTGAGTTAAATGCTCAGTGAAAGAAACCCATGCTATACAGAAAATCTAGATAGCAAGTGCCAACTTTGTGCCAGAAACCCTTTCATTCTATAGAGGACTCAAACTCCGAATCAAAAGAAACAGCACTCGCAACCTCATGTGCTCGCAGACTAGGCAAGGCTGTCACAACACGGACAGAAGGGCCTTTTAAAGCATTACCTTAAGTGACACTTCCAGTGTTAGCACTCTTTGGGGTAAATGGTTCAAACACTGCATTTGTCCATTTCCCCAGGGGCAGGTAAAGGAGGGAATTCTCTCTGAATATCTGTCTTCTGGCTAGACAGGGTCAAAACAATGCCCTTAGAAAAACTCAGATTTGGAAGCATGGATTGTAGGCCCATCTGGGCTTTCTCTGAATGAAGAGACACATGAAACTTCAGCTGTTGCCCGTCTTTGGTTATACACAGGCCTGGGTTCTAGTACTGGCGCTAACTCAAACTAGCCATGCGCTATTGAGGACAGACTCAGTTACTTACAATTACTGAAGAGTGAGGTGGAAAAAGGTCACAGCAAGTCTGGACATAGAGGCAGGCCCCGAGACTCTTGGATGCCAAAGGCAGAAGAGAATAGTCTACAAGAAATGATACTTTGATTTTGTGCATTTGAAGGTGAGTATCCTTGACCTTTGTCTTGGTCATCAGATTCACACACACAAAATAGTTGAATAAATGACTTACTAATTGGCATCATTAATTGATTGCCCCCACACAAGAAGTTATGGGCAAGGGGTTCCAGTTATTCAGAGAAAGGAAATGACCTCACATGAGCAATGCAATCCACAAGGAGTAAAATCTCATCAAGGTTAAAGAAGTGAACAAAGTAGAGTCCACAAAACACCTCAATGTAAAGGATGAGAAAGTGAGAGACAGAGAGAGGAGAGAGGAAGGGAGGGAGGGAGGGAGGGAGGGAGGGAGGGAGGGAGGGAGGGAGAGTCCAGCCTCAGGTCTTGTTCCTCTGGTGCCAGCATACTTGCTAGATACTTGTTAGGCAAGGCTGGCTGGCCAGTGAGCCCTAGGGATCCACCTGTCTCTGTATCAACAGCACTGAGACCCCTAAATGCTCACTACCTTGCTTTTTATATGTGTTCTGATGCTTGGACTCAGGTCCTCAGGTTTGCAAGAAAGGAGCTTTACCAACTGAGCCATCTCCTCAACTTGACCTTTGAGGTATCACACAATCCTAGGATGTCAACTCCACAAACTAGAGACATTCATCCCCTAGTGCATGGTCCAAGGCAGTGGTTATCAACCAGTGGCTCACGACCCCTTTAGGGGTTGAATGATCCTTTCACAGGGGTTGCCTAAGGCCCAGACATTTACACACAATTCATAGCAGCAGCAAAATTACAGATATGAAGTAACAGAAATAATTATATGGTTGGGGGGTCACCACAAGGGGAGGAACTCTATATTAAAGGGTTGCAGTAGAAGGAAGGCTGACATCCCCTGATCCAAAGAGCCATGAGATGATGGTGCCTTCAGCACCATGGTGATCTCCTCGGGTCCACAGATGGCACCTCGGAGGAGCTGCCCGCCAGGGAGAGTCCCACCAAGTGTACAAACACCAGGATTGCAGTGAGGGCTGCTTTCCGGAAGCCCAGGGCACAGAGCTTGACTTTATCGCTTCTGTAGATTACAGGGCATCAGGACCCTGTTAGCTCAGTCGGGTTGCCATGTGAATAAATGACTAAATAGCGCACACGCACACACAGACAGCATATGGAAATGGACGGGAGGCCAGTCATTTACATTCTCCCTTCACACCCAAAGCAAAGCGACCCCCGCTCTGCTTCGGACACCACGTTCTTATTCATTATTTTCTTTCCAAGGTTAAGAGCGAAAAGACGTTCTTTGGCTAATGGACGGAGCTGTGTGTGAAAATTGCTAGTTTGGGAACAGACCCAGAAGTGTAAGCCTCGTCTGTCATATCCATTACGTACTTGACGTCGCCACTGTCCCTTTTTCCCTCCGTAGCAAGTGGCTTTTGGTGACTTTCTGTTTTCCCTTTTGTTTTAGAAGTTACAGGTTCTGTCCTGATGGTGTTGACTGGAGGCTGATGAGACATGACTCTATTATCTGAGCACAGAGGTGACATTGTGTCAATAGGAATTAAACACTGGCCAAATGCTTGAGGTCGTGGGATAGAAAACTAGTTCTGCACTATTAAAAACCCGTGACCTTCCACTAGCTCCTGTTGGCCTAGGTGCAGAAGGGAAGAAATAAATGCCTTCGACATGTTGACGAGGCCCCTTAACTGCATCAACTCAGCTTCTCTCTGCCACAGGAAGCAGGTGAGAAAAGTGTGTTTCAGAGACGGCGAGTAGCATAGTGTCAGCTGTCGGTGTGGAGAAGCTTAGAGTCATCTAGAGGCAATGCAGCGAGGGACTGCTCAGATCGCACTGGCTGTGGCCACCTCTGTGAGGCACTGTCTTGACTGCTGATTGATGCTGGGGGGCCCAGCCCACTGTGGGCAGCCCCATCCCTAGCAGGGTGAGCCTGGACTGTAAGGGAGAGCTAGCCGTGCGTGAACCAGAGAGCAAGGCACACAGCAGCCAGCTGGCAACATTCTCCGTGGTTTCTGCCTCAGGTTCCTGCCGTGACTTCCCTTCAGTGCCGGATCATGACCTACAGGTGTAATCCGAATAGGCCTTTTCTTGCCCTAAGTTTGCTTTTCTTCAAAGCGTCTTACGGCAGCAACAGAAAAGCAAGCTAGAATCGTGAGCAGTGTTCATAAGGCCATTCAATGAAGTAGAATAATGGGATGTCAATGTGTGACCTTGAACCATTGGTATTTTTCCAGCTGGAGGTCATGGTATGGTGTGAAAAAGCCCAAGCTCAATTCTGGGGCTGGAAATCCCACCAGTCCCTGAGCTCACCCCAAGCCCAGGATTTGAAATCCCACCAATCCCCACCCTACAAATCTCCACCCTGGAAAACTCTGCCCACCCTCAAGAAACCTAGATAAGCCTGCCTCCGGCTCACTTTCTTGACAGAACACAGGCAGCCACCCTCCTGTTTCTTCCAATAAATCTCTGTGTGAGGTTGGTTGCACAGTGTGGCTTTCTGGTATTCCCTGGCTCTCAACTGCCGGGACACCCTTCCCTTCAGAGCTGTAACACTTACCCAAGGGACATATTAGCTAGCTGTAATTGTGCCACAACACCTGACAGAGTAAACCAAGGGAAAAGGGACTTTTCTTATGCTCACATTTAGGATCATGGTCTATCATGATAAAGTAGCTGTGTTATCACCCAGTCCATGGCGGTAGGAACACGCTGCTTGCTCTTAGCATGGCTGATGAGAAAACAAAGAAACCCTGTGGTGGAAATGGTGCTATTACTCCCAAAGCCCCCCCCCCCACGACCCATCTTCTTTATCTCCACCTCCAGTCGGAGAGGATCCACAACCGCCCCATGCAAAGCCAGGATCTGAGGGCCAAATGTTCTAACGTGCGAACCTAGGGGGGGACACTTAGAATGCAAACCCCGTGGCCATCTCGTAAAGCAAAAGGCATGCAGCCCAGCTTAAAAGTCCCCATAATCTCAGCAGTCCTAGCGCTGTTCGAAAGTCCAGAATGTCTTCTGAGACTCAGGCAATTTAGTTGCTAGCTCTTGTAAAATAAAATTTAAAAATCCTGTAATGCATTTCCGCTATACAACAGCATGCCACGTACATTTCTGTTTCCAACGGAAGGGAGGAGCAACAAAGAAAGACTCACCCAAGGCAACGCTGGAGTCTGGAGGGAGGACGCCAAATCCTCTTGTTCGGCATTGGCACTTTCAGCAGCATCACCAGAGGCCCAGTAGGCAGGCACAGCCCCGCCGGGCAGCCCCAGCATTCACGCATATCTGACCTCTTAGGCCGACGCCCTGATGCCAGCTCCTGGCATCTTGAACGTCCCAGAGTTGCGCTGAAACTCAGGCTTAGCCTACACCACTTCACACAATGTCCCCTCAGGGGACATTGCCCACTTTACCTGGTCTTACCTATCTTTTGCTATTTTTCCTGAAATGTTGGTGCAAATCTCCACGAAGCTCTTGAATTTTGCATGTCTGAAAAATCAGCTCATACGGGTGACTCCTAGCTCTATTTCTGGCTTGGGGATGTGGCCGGGCCACATTGGTTGCAGCTGTAGCAGCCTGTGTGCCTCCATGGCTAAACCAGAAGAAGTCTCTGCAAAGCAGAGTGCTGAGGTCCCACTCACAGGGCTGCCATGGGAAGCATTCTTCTGGTTTAGCCATACTTCCGATGGCAGCCCTGAGTGGGACCTCGGCAGCCCTGAGTGGGACCTCAGCACTCTGCTTTGCAGAGACTTGCCTTTTCAACGAATGCTTCCCCAACTGGCTTACATTTTACACTCTGAAGTCTTCCATAGGTGAGGTTCTACCTTCAAGGGAACTCCTGTTGTGCAATCTAATGATAATTTGTAAGTTAAAACATACAGCATATTACACTTAAAATATCCAGTCGTTATTTCCTGAGACTGTGTGTGTGTGTGTATGTGTGTGTGTGTGTGTGTGTGTGTGTAAGGCTCATTAACTTATGTAACACTGTATTCTTTATATAGGTCACAGGTTTTTGATGACGCAACAATATTTTCCTGCCTTCTGACTGTATGTTTATATGTAAATATATGTGTATATGTATGTATGTGTATATGTGTGTTTGTTTATGTATATATGTCTTTATGTGTGTGTGAGAGTATGATGATGATAATCAAAGTATATTTTTCTCCAAAAATTTGAAAATCACTGCAATTGCTCATCCTGGTGTTATGTAATGCAAATTTCTTAAAAAAGATAAATAAAATACCTGCATTGTTTCATTAGAGTAATAGTACATTTTACAATACAAACCAGAATACTTTGGAGAATGGAAGAGAACTCTCATGGATTTCATAAGGTTACACATAAACAGAGATTGTTCTGGGGAGGGGATGAGCATTCACTTTAAGCAAATGTCTACCATCTCAGTATCTGTGTCCCCCTCTCCAAATAGCTGTGTTGAAACTCAGTCCCTCTTGAGTCAGTAACAGAAGTGGAGCTTTCAGAGGTGACCAGGTCATGAGTCTGGAGCCATGGGAACAGGATCAGTGCCCTGAAGAGTAGGCCTAGGGAGTTTGTCTATCCTTCCCGACATACAAGACAGCAAGAAGGTTGAGGGCAGACACCGCCAGCCCCTTCCCCTTGGACTCCCCAACCTTCAGAAGGATGAGAAAGAAATTTTGGTCACTTGTAAGGTGGATCAGTGAATAAAAGTTCTTGCCACCAAGTTGACAACTTGAATTTGATCTCTAGGACCCACATCATGGTAGGACAGACAGTTGTCCTCTGTCTTATGCCAATATGCACATGTGAATATCCCCCCACACTAATTAAATGAAAATGTACACCACTAAAGAATTTTTCTATAGGAGCCTGGAAGAACTGGGATAATCTGTATTCCCAACACTCTCTTCCACCTTAGCAACAAAGTGAAAGATAAAAAGTAGGAAACACATTTAAGAGACACACCTTGTCCACAGGAGACAAAAAAGCTACTCGTGCCTGCAAATGTGAATATTTTCTAGCACAAGGTTGAAGGCATAAACCATTGTACACGTGCCTAAAGAATGCAACCTCTGTTCAGAGATTGTAATATTTGTCAACACAATCTGACAATATGAATGCTGTCAGCAGTTAAACTGTTGAAGTAGAAATCAGTCCCTGTAAGATAGAAGGGAGTGAACAGGAGTTGTTACAGCATGTCTGCTGAGACAGTGCAGACTCTTGTAGACGAAGGACTGGGCAGTAACATCTGGGATTCAGATCAGTGCCAGACTGTGAAAACTTGGTATGTCTCACATATAATCACAAAGGCAACAGCTGGGCCATGGAGGATGTTAAGTGTGGGGTAAAATTAATCTTCGGTAGGAAGATGACTTCACAGGGGCACGCAGACTGCGATGGAGTGTCTGCAGTACCAGGTCAGGGGAGGAGTACGCATACCTAGCAGAGCTGAATGGAGACAGCAGCTGACTTATCAGTGTACTAAGACCCAGGGCCAGCCATCGAGAGGATGGCACCTTCCAACTTCATCTCTTGGAGCCTTCAGCTGCTACGTGAAGCATCAGCCTCCCCAGAGATCCTCCTGTCTCTGCCTCTGTAGTGCTGGGGTCACAGCGTGTGTCAGCACACCAGGCTTTTCACTTGGGTGCAGGGACCGACTCTGGTGTTTCCATGGTAAACACTTTACCAACTGTGCCATCTTCCCAGACCACAGCCTTTTTTGGAGGCATCATTTCACTCTGCAGTCTGGGCTGTCTGCACAGTTGCTAATGGCTCTGACTGGTCTCAAACTGGAAGTCCACAGGTGTGAAACAAACTCTTAGAACCAGATATTTGAACTTATGAGACAGATGAGCAGGCAATTCCAGCCCATGTGGTTCACAGGCCGCCATGTTCCAATACTTCAAGACGGTGCGCCCCATATGCGTTTGAAAGTATTTCCAAGAAACCTTTCCAGTAGGGCTCCACTGGCAGAGTTCAAGTGGATTCTGAAAAGTTCTGCAGTTAAAAAACACCTATCTATCGTCAACTTATCATCTATCTACCCATCATCTCTGTCTGTCTGTCTGTCTGTCCATCCATCTACCTACTTATCTACCATCTCTATTTATCATCTACCTATCTGTAGATATCTGTATTACACATAACTCAGGCTTCCTCATATTTGCATATAGAGCTAGCTTATAAAAATGAATATTCATCCAATGAAAATTTAATACTCTAGGGAAGGTTTTGTTGGAGCTTCCGGTTCAACTTTTCAGATTGTCCACTGGTGGATATTTTTATTTTAATTTTCTTCTTAAATACTTTTATAAGCTGGAAATAATTTGGTAGAGTTCAAGGCTCTGGGTTTAATCTGGAGCACTGCAAGTATGGGATATTGTGGTAAAAATTTGTAATCCCAGAACTCAGGAGACGGAAGCAGGAGGATGAGAAGTCCAGTGTCATCCTTGGCCACACAGTGCGTTTGAGGCCAGCCTGGGTTACATGAGTCCTTATCTCCATAAATAAATAAGCAAATAAAATAATGGATTAAACTTCCAGCATAGTAGATCTGGGAACGCAGTGGCAGAGTACCTGCCTAATATGCACCAAGTCCTGGGTTCCTTCCTTTTTAACACACACACACGCGCACACACACACACACACACACACAGGATTAAATTGTTATAAAGGCCCTGAGTTTCACCTCCAGCACCACAGATAATGACAAAGAAAGGAAAGACAGTTGCATCACAAGGACCCTCTCAATGCATTAGGCCATTCTCCAGACCATTTTGATTAATTATTCTCCCTAACTGATGACCAAAGGGGGGGAAAATCCAACATTGCCTTTATTCTATTAGAAAAGGCAGTTGAATTGGGCCACCTGAATGTGTACAGCGGCTGCAGGGACCCCTCCTCCTAAGCAAACCCCCTCTGCTCATTTGTGTACTTCCCTGTTTATTCTTCCCAGAGTTCCCCCCTTTGGCCACCTTAGCTAAATTTCCAATTTTCCAAAATTGCCTGCAGCGAAGGCCTCTCCCCAGAGACTGCTTTTTTTATTAGTCTCTTAAGCAAGTTACACAATTCAAATCACCTCTCCTGGTCTACCCATCTGCTTGTTTTTGATTTTCTTCCTCTCTGCTGGACTTGATGTAGAAGCCCTCCATGCCTCCTCTCTCCCTCCCTGCACACTGCCCTAAACTCTCCCCCACGGTTCTGTCTATCCTCTCTGTCAGGGTCCAGGGGCCCCTTCTGTTCACATGGCCCCAGGCCCACGGGTACCGGCCCCATCTGTCAGCAAAGCAGCCTCCGCGCAACCACAGACCTGGTGCAGGAAACTCTCCTCTGAAGAATTGACGTCACTAGGTGTTCTCCTGAGACTTGTGCCCTAAAAATTAACTACATTGAGGGACACTAAAGGGCATTTCAGCACTGACTAAGAGACACTCCACTGGCATTAATAACTGCCTCGCCCACGCAGTACTACCCTTCAGTTTTTCCTTGGGAGCAGTTTAGCAGCGACAGGACAAAGGGAATTGAAACCCAGTATCGCAGGCCTAGTGGAAATGTGAAAAGTGATTGCGTTTCAAGGCATAAGCAGGTAACGGAATGTAACCTATTTTTAGTCGTCATGTCACGTGGCTAACCGTATCCGCAAGACCACCTCCTCAATGTGCAAGGACACCATTGGAAGATGGCATTCATTTCCTCAGGCCATCTGTAAAAGAGTTGCATCCCAGTGGAAGTGTATTTTTGGAAGGAAAGCGTGTTTCTGATATGCAAATGACTCCATCTCCATAAAAGATGGTGAGAAAACCAGGAAGGTTTAATGGTTGAATAAATACTAAAGTGTGACTGGTCTTTAGTCGTTGTTTTTTCCCTGGTTCAGATCTGATTCATCTCTAACCCAGATTTGTGTGACGACGTTGAGTCCCAAGTGCCAACGGATCAGGGCTCTCACAGCCTGCCGCTGCACAGGGTATGATTGTGTGCCAGGCCAGAGACAGGTCTCAGAATTGTGGATGACACCTGAAATGGGTACCCTGGAACCTCCAAGTACAAGGAGGCCCTTGCCACTGACGCTCCTCTGTGTCCTCACCGCGTGGAGCCCAGTGCTGCAGCGACCCTGTTTATCTGGCCCCCACACAACAGTGTCAGGACGCATTTCCATTTTCCAAGTGACTGCTGCCACTGGGCCGCAGTCTGTGCTCATTTCTCGAGTAGCTAAACCCTTTGACACTGTGGTTTTTAATTAAAATTACATTAAAGTTAATCAACCAGAAAGAGGCTGCCTTAGAAGGCAGGTCTGACTGCAACCTGCACAGGGCATGAGGGCTGCCAGCTCGCTAACGATGTGCCTGCAGATGCCAGTCTGCCCACAAGAGCCCCACGGTGACAGAGCTGAAAGCGGAGGTCAGTTCTGCCCTTGTCTTCTCAGGGACTGGCAGAAACAAAACAAAAAACAAAACAAAAAACAAAAACTGAGAAGGCAGGAGCATGACAAAAAAGCTAAGAAAACAGATAAGCTTTGGTCTCTAAAGTGCACCGACCCAGAGTGTCTACAATGGTCCCCCAAACCACCAAAGCAAAGCTGTCTGTGGAGATCCTGGTGCTTTGCCTGACCTGGCTTTGTTTGGAAACAGCAGAGGAAGTAGTTGAACAGGGAGTCCGGTTTCCTTGCAGAGGCTTCCTTGAAATCTGACTATACTCAGTCAGTATCTGTTTATGCACCGAGGAACAAATAATGACTAATGATAATAAAGTCCAACATCTAAGTTCTGTAAACTACTTGGTATTTACTAATATATAATTGTGTCAATATACTTAATATGAATTATTTTCTGTTTTGCTCTTAAGTGGCTAGTTTACTTAATATCTCCAAGTCTTATCAAAGTACCTGACATATGGTAAGAAATTAATTGGTTTGGATAAAATAATGAATAAATAAATGAATGGATGAAAAGTGTGCATTGTCTGTCAAAACTAATTCTACCTTTTCCTATCCTCTTCCTCCTCCCTTTTGTCTTCCTCCTCTTTTCTCCCCCTCTTTTCCTCCCTCTCTGTTTGTTTACTGGAATAGGGTCCCACTCTGCAGCCCTGGCTAGACTGGAACTAGCTATGTAGACCAGAATGACCTTGGACTTAACATTTGTCCTCCCACTTCTACCTCCCAATACGCTAGGGCTATGGGAATATACGACCATACTCAGCCTCATCTTTGTGTGTGTATGTGTACATGTGCATGTATGTGTGTGCATGCATGTATATGTGTGTGTGAGAGTGTGTACATGTGCATGTGTATGTGTGCGTTTCTAAAACTACCAGAGAACCACTGGCAAAAACCTGTTAGACGTCATTTATTTTGAGCATCTACTCTGATTGGCTGGAGCTGCTGCCTCGATCAGTAAACAACTATCTGTGGAGCACCTACTGTGGCCAGACCCAATGTCAGGCACACGGAAACTTCCTACTATTTTCCTGATTGGCTGTTCTCTAAGAATCTCTATAGCCAGCAGAGCAAGTTAAGGGCTGGGTTAGCTGGCTATTGCCACAGTAGGGCCTCATAACAAGTAACCATTGAACCTCGGTGGCACATTTTTGTTGACCAAAGTAGACCATGGAGTCTCAGCTTCAGAATGAGGGTCAACAGATTCATGTCCACAAAGACACAGAACCAAGACAAGCACAGAAGCTGAGGGAAATTGTGGAAACTGTTTGGTGATCAACAATGGCAGAGTTGACTTGCATCTTATGGGAAGAGACTATTCCCTTAAAATCCTACACATTTCTCCTCTAAAGGAATTCACACCTTCTGTGTTAGCTGCTGTTCTCAATGCTATGACAAAATGCCTGTGAAATGCAATATCAGAGAGGAAGTAAAGAAGGAAGGAAGGAAGGAAGGGAGGGAGGGAGGGAGGGAGGAAGGAAGGAAGGAAGGAAGGAAGGAAGGAAGGAAGGAAGGAAGGAAGAAAGGAAGGGTGTGTTTGTTTTGGCTAACAGTTTGAGGGTGCGGTCCACGATGGTGGGGAAGGCCTGGGCCAAGGCAAGAGCTGCTGTCACAATGCACCCACAGTCAAGAAGCAGGCAGTGATGAGAACCTTTGTCTTTTTAGCCAGTCCTGGGTCCCATCCCATGGAATGCTGCACACATTTAGGGGAAGTCTTCACATCTCAATGCAATGTAGGGACTTGCTCACAGGCACACACAGAGGTTTGCCTTCTAGGTCAGTCTACTTCCTTGTCAAGTTGACAGTCAATATTGACTGTCACACCCCAAGCAAGATGGATAAAAAGGACCAGTTTGCTACGGGAAACTGTATCAGATACAGTAAGCAGAAAACCAGGAGGTGGGAGGGACAACGCAATGGTACAGCGTTTGATCCTGGGTTCAAACACCAAGCCCAAACGGATGAAAGAAATCAAAAGGCAGCGAGGGGAGGAGAGAGCAGAAACAAGGAAGGATCATGACAATTTCTCCGGTTCATGGTACAAAATAACCCAGCTTTAGGAGTGAAGATCTGAGTCACACGATCAGCATGGGAAGCACCTCAGGTGTGTTAGACACACAGCAGAGCACTGCCAACCAGAGCTACGAATAGAGTGGCAGCGGAGCGTGGGTAAGCACTATCCTTTGGACAGCGCGGCTCTACTGCGCAAGCCCTCATCACTTCAGGACTGCCCCCTCCTCTGCAGAAAACAGCTCTGTGTGTTTTATCTGAACACGGTCATTACACTAGAGTGTCATGCCATGTTCAGTTTTCATGGATGTGAGTACTTCTGATGTTGTAGATCCAGAACAAAGACTGCTGGGTGGCGTGCCATGTCATAGAAACGTGGAAGTCACAATCCTTACAAGCATAAAGCAGCATGGGAAATGTAATCTTCATTTCCGGCCCTGGGAAAGCTATATCACAAACACGATTGGAGATTTTGTCAACCGTTAGTTCAAGAGCCAGGATTATAGAAGGATCAACCTGTACACATGAAAAAATACATCTTAACTGACCACAATGGCATATTCAAAATTCCTGACAAGCAATACTTAGGTCTTTAAGGACAAATCATTTTTATTTTTAGAGCAATAAACAGTGATTTAAAATTCTGCTTGTATTCTTACATATCTGTTAAAATGTTCCCCACTCTACACCTGTAATTTACAGAATAAAAGTTATAAAAAATTCAACAAAAGAAATGCTTATACAAGTCTTTTGAGAAACAACAGTCATCTACATTATCAACAGAATCAGCAACTTAATTAAAAAGTCTGTTAATTGTGGTGTTAATAAACCTGGCAGGTTTTCAAGCTAGACTGACACTGTTCAAACTGATACCTACCGGTAATAGGCACAAAATCCGGATGAGAGCATTGGTTATGTTACCTATGCTACACTTTTATCAATTGAAAATATTGGTGGCCACTACAGATGTTCTGTGATCAAGTTATTTTATTTATTTATTTATTTATTTATCAATTGATTGATCTATTTATTTATTTATTTTAAATAAAATAATTTTATTTAGGAATTCAAGATGAAATGATAGGCTATGAACTATTTATTTTCTGGCCAAGGAGGTATCGCTAGCATATAATTACCTATGATAATAATGTTTCAATCAAACAAATTCACTTTTCTGCATATGTACGTGCCTACATGCACGTGTGTGTGTGCACGCACACGTGTGTATTTGTGTGTATGTATGTGTGTGTATGTGTGTGTGTGTATGTGTGTGTGTATGTGTGTGTGTGTGTGTGTAGGCCAAAGGCTGACACCATGTGTCTTCATTGACCGCTTTCTACTTTGTTCACTGAGGCAGGGTCCCAGGCTGAACATACGGCTGGTCAATTCTTCGGGGCACACCTGGCATTTGGATGGGTGCTGGGGATCTGAACTCAGGCCCTGACTCCGTGCATCAAGGGCCTTAACCACTGAAGCACTCCTCCAGCCCCCGCCTTCTCTGTTTAAAGACGGATGTGTACTGCACTTCAAAGTGAATATCCACCTTTTGACTCCTTCAACAAATAGTTACTGAGGTCCTACTTTGTGTCAGGAACTTTTGTTGGTGTGGAAGACAGCATAGTACCAGATAGACAAAGAAGTCATTCTTCTGTCATGCATGTCCGAGAGAGTTTTTCTTTTCGGTGAATCTTAGCCGGGTATGGGGCTCACACTTGCAATGTCAACATTCAAAAGAGCAATGGTGGAGGATTCCTACAAGCTGTGGACAGGCGAGGCTCTAGAGTGAGAGCCTGCCTCAAAAAGTCAAAATGACTATGGCTCCTCAGCAAGCTGTAGGAAACAGAGTTGCGAGGAGGCCCCACAGCACAGGAAGGAGTTCCCTGAGCTCTGTAGAGTTTCGAGGAGGACCCACAGCACAGGGAGGAGTACCCTGAGCTCTGGTGGACTGCCTCCTTTTTTCTTCCCTGCATTTCCTACATTAGCCTCTTCCTTTATTGCACATGGGTTTAGTATAATCACACCCTAGAATGCAGAGGAAGGCCCTGGGGTTGCACAGGGGCATTCTCACCCATTTGCAAGCTGTGGGAAGCTGCTGTGGTGCTTCCCAGTGCAAGACCTGCGAACTCTCCAAGAAGCTGCTATTGCCATCTTCATTTCACCAGTGAAGAGAACAAGCTTCAGGTGAAGGCGTTAGGGATTGTCAAGTGGACCACCACCAAATTCCATTGCTTCATGTCACAAATTGCCATTAGCCACCGACTCGCCCTCTATGGCTTACATAAGGAAGGATCAACTGAGTCAGATCCCAGCCAATTCTCCAAAGACTGGGACAAAGAAAGTGATCATGGGTGGGCACTCTCTCTCTCTCTCTCTCTCTCTCTCTCTCTCTCTCTCTCTCTCTCTCTCTCTCTCTCTCTCTCTCTCTCTCTCGTGGATCTCCCTTCTTTGTGTTCTATGGATGTGGCGCCCAGACGGTAGCCATCAGACAAGATGCAGCATAAATGTCTTCCATTACTCAGGCTGCCACAGATCGGAAGTTTGGTTGACTCTTCTGTGAATCAGATCAGGAGCTGAGTCCAGTGGTCTATGACGGGAACTGGTGTGAACACTGTGCCTAGTCACAGTGCTCAACATTAGATGGTGGATGAGTAAACCCATCAAGACTCTCTTTTGGGAAGAATTGAGTGCAAGACACGGAATGGGGGACACACATTACGGAAGGGAGTAGTGACAGACAGAAGCTGGGCCTTGAGAACACCAGTCTATAGGTCACAGATCAACGCCCGCAGGCTTCTGCAGGAATGCATAGATGTCTGGATTTCTGGAGGCTCTATGAGTTGCTGCAGGTCTCCAAAGGTCTGATGGTGCTGCTAACTCTGGGATCCCTTATATGACACTAATCCCTGACAGCTCACTGATGATGCTTTAGAAATAATGGCTTCTCTGTCGTTTGGACATACATATAGAAACACTATTCTTGCAGTCAGGAAGTACAGTATGTTTTAGTTAAGGAAGCTTTGCTGCATCAAAAATAATCATAAAGACCTGAGGTCGTAAAATGTAGATGCATTTTATGCAGAGAGACAGTTTAAATGATTTTTTTGTATGGGTTTTTGCTTGTTTTGATGTGGTCTCACTATGTAATCCAAACTAGTTACAAATTCAAAATTCTTCTGTTTCAGCTTCCTGTGCCATTGCGCCTGGCTTTTAACTGCAGGAAAAAAAACTTAGAAGAAAGTTGCCAAACTGTTACAAATAACTCCACAAATCCATTATATACGTATATACATTCACCCACTTCAACTACTAAATATGCCCCCTTTGCTTAATCACTCGGTTCACTTACATGTGGGCATTTTCTGAGCCATTCAAGAATAAATTGCCAGCGTCACTCCAATACTTGTCCATACTCATAAGTATTGTCAAGGATGTGCTGATTTTGCCAAATATCCCAATGGGGTCATTTTTGGCAAAATTTTCCAAAATCATCTATTATATTTAGCTGTCATATCTTCAGGGCTTTAACAGTCTCTGACCATTTGTTAAGCTTTCCTTTCTTCTGCGACACTAGAATTTTTTTAAAGATCACAAGCCATCTGGCATCTGGGTAGTGGCGGTACAAGCCTTTAACCCCAGCACTCGGGAGGCAGAGGCAGGCAGATCTCTGAGGTTGAGGCCAGGCTGGTCTACAGAGAGAATTCCAGGTTAGTCAGGTCTACACAGAGAAACCTTATCTAAAAAAAAATCAAATAAATAAGTGAATAAATGAATGAATGAACAAATAAATTAAAAATAAAAATAAGCACAAACATAAAAAAGATGCAAATCCTTTCTTTGTGGAGCCCCCTTGGTCCTGGCTTATCTGATTTCTCATTACTAGCTTTTAGTGACGTATGTGTGCCTGACAGGAACACGGCGGATTAGATGTTTGGTGTTTCTTTTGTGTATGTGCAGGTGCATGTGTCACAATGTCCTCAACGTCCACTCGTCGTGTCTCAGACAGCTGTCCTGTGGACTTCCAGGTACTCTGTCTCCGCCTCTGATCTCACCACAGGGACACCAGGCATACGACAGTGTCTGGCTCTCTGTGGGTTCTGGGGCTCTGAACTCAGGTCCTCACACTTGTGTGACCAATGCTCGGCTCACTGAGCCATCTCCCCAGACAATCTTATACTTCTTAAGGCATCATCTAAAGGGCAGAAGAGGTGAGTTTTACCATGTTTGATCCGGGCAAGAATGACTGGTGAACAGCAAGTGAGCATGTGAACTTTTGCTGAGGTACAGAACTACCAGGGCACATCGCAGTTCCTCCCTTCAACACTTAGTGGCAAAGAAGGAGGGACAGCTTCGTAATTCAGAAATCTGGTGCACAGTGCTGTATCAAATGGTCAGAACCGGATCCCCCCAGAGTTCATAATTAAATACACAGGGGATTGCTTGGATCCGCTGTCTCCCATTTCACTTTCTAGCACCTACATGAGAAACTACATTAAAGGATGAGAACTTACAAGAAGAGGAAGTGATAGAAAAACAAAGAAGCAGAGAGGTAGCACCCTCCTTTCACAGAAATCCTCGGCAAATGGATCTTCTGAGGTGAGATATTTCTACATTGTGTGTCTGCGCCAACTCACGAAATAAGTGCTCTGAAGTTTGCTCGATAGATTTCAAAATGGTGAAAAAGCACGGGCAGGACTCCCCAGCGCTTCCAACCGTGGGCGAGGAGGGTGGCTAAGAGGAGGCATTCGGACTAAGCTAAGACTCTGGCTTTGGAGCACCAGCGCCTCGTGGCCAGCCTTCCCGGGAAAAGGAGAAGAAAGCCATAAGATGTGTACTAAAGCAAAGATGCCCACCGTGAGCTGGCTTTTAGATTTGTTCTACATTCGCTTTCTGAACCTTCTGTAAGACCTGACCACGTATGGCCTGGGACCAGAAGACGCAGCCTAGAATTCTGCCTGCAATTAAACAAGCTCACTTTCTGGGTTGATTGACTTGAATTCTCATAACTTTTGAGCTGAAGTGATAACGATGAGTGAGTCTGACCCGCCCTGAGTCCCCACAGAAGAAGAGGAAATGATAGCAGCGAGGCTGGGATGTCTATTTCAGGGATCTCCCCGGGGGTGGGGGAGCACGCTGCTTCTTTCAGAAGGAGTGAAGCCCTAGGGGTCTGAGGAGGGCTTGGGAAGTGCTAAAATAACTCATCATGAGGCTACTTGAGCAAAGGCTCCTGTCTGACAGAACTTCTCCACATTCCAGCTGTCTATATAAGCTACAAGATGCAGAATTTTTTCTTAGATTTCTCAAAACTTACTTTCAGAATTTTCTTATAGGTATATATTATAGGTTGAGTACGTTCCCTGCCCCTCCCCCAACCTACTTTCTCCACCCTCCTGAGACAGTTACACTTCTACGTACATATACATGTGTGATCTCATGTGACTATATAAAAATCTAGGAACCAAGACTGAGGGAAAAGGTAATATTTGTCTTCCTGAAGGAGGCTCAATCCACGTATATGATTATCTATTTTCAACAAAATGATGTGACTTTATTTATTTTTTATTGTTTTGGTTTTCCAGGCAGGGTTTCTCCGTGTATCCCTGGAACTAGCTCTGTACACCAGCTGGCTCAAACTCTAACTTGGGAAAAACTCTCATTTAAAAGTCATTAGGGGGCTGCCGGGAGGTGGTGACGCACACCTTTAATCCCAGCACTCGGGAGGCAGAGGCAGGTGGATCTCTGTGAGTTCGAGGCCAGGCTGGACTGACAGCCTCCAAAACAATACAGAGAAACCCTGTCTCGTATAACCCCCCCAAAAAAAGTCATAAGGGGGGCAGAAAAAATGGCTCAGTGGTTTGGGTTTGCCACGTAAGCCTAATGACTTGAGTCCAGTTCCTGGAACTCACATGAAGAGCTGGGTGTGGTGGCAAGCATGTGTTAGCCCAATACTTGTGAGGTAGACAGGAGAACCAATGGGAATCTGGAAGGGCAGCTGGCCTACAGTGTGACTCACAGTGTGCAGCAACCAGAGAATTCCCTCCCGGATGGGGGATGTCCTTCTGTATATACGTTTCTCTTATTGGTTGATGAATAGAACACTGGTTAGCCAGCAGCCAGGCAGGAAGTATAGGTAGGGCCAGGAGACAAGGAGAATTCTGGGGAGAGGATGCAGAGAGACACCATGTAGTCCCTGAAGGAGTAACATGCTGGGGCCTTCTCTGGGAAAATAAGGTCATGTAGAAATACATAGATTAATAGTTATGGGTTAATAATTAAGAGAAAGCTAGCCAGTAAGAAGCCTGAGCCATCAGCCAAACACTTTATAAATAATGTAAGTCTCTGTGTGTTTATTTGGGGCAAAGTGGCTATGGGACCAGGCAGAAATTCTGTCTACACCTCCCTTAAAATAATGTGAAAGATAAACATGGTATGTACTCACTCATATATGGATTTTAGACATGGATCAGGGGAGTGCCAGTCTGCACTTCCACTGACAGAGAGTCTGGGAAACAGGAAGAATTCAAATAGAGAGATATGCATGGTACCCCAGAAAGGGGAATGAGGCAAGATCTCCTGAGCAGATTGGGAGCATGGGAGGAGGGGGAGAAGAAGAGGACATGGGGTGGCAGGAAGGTTGAGTTGGGGGAAGAATAGAGGAGAGCAGGATGAGAGATACTATAATAGAGAGAGTCATTTTAGGTTTGAGGAGAGATCTGGCATTAATGAGATTTCCAGAGATCTACAAGGATGACACCAAGTGGCAAACTAATCAATAGTGGGGAGACCACCTTAAATGCCCCTCCCTGATAATGAGTCCTGTGTGCAGGCATGCAGACATGTTACCTACTGAACAGGTGGGTGTGCAGGTGTGCAGACATGTTTTCAGCTTATGTAGGTAAATACTAAGGAGTGTGATCTTGGAAGCATATGAGAAGCATATGAATTTAGTTCTGTAAGAAACTGTCAAACTTCCCCAGTGTCTGTATTGCTCACACTCTGGACAGGCAGATTCTTTAAAGCACCTACTAATGCGTTCTTTGTTTGCCTGCCTTTTCTTAGGAGGAGAATGACGAGCTTCTATTTTTCAAGTCAACTAACTGGTGTACCTTGAGGAGGGGACTTTTTTAAGGAGAGATTCCAAGGCATCCAAGTTACTGTTCCAGGCAGAAAGATGCCTTTCTGAGGCTGCCTGTACCAGAACCTGCAAATAATCTGCTGTGGTGAATGATAAGGTGGAGTTTGAACTTAGAGCAGGTAGCCAGATGACCTTAACTTAAAGAGATTATGCTAGATTCTTTAGGTGGGCCCAGAGTAACCACAAGGTCCTTGGAATGTGAAAGAAGGCAGAAGGGTTAGAGTAAGAGTTCCCATGACCTTGAAAATGGAAGGGGACCAGAGTTAGACATGCAGGTAGGTGACAAAATCTGCAAAGGGACTAAGACACAGATGACTCTGGAAAGCACCTTGGCTGTAGCTCAGACATAAAGATCTGCACATCTTTTCTCTAACTGCAAGACAAATTTGGGGTAAGCCCAAATTATAGATATTTTTTAAAATAGGAGTTACACATAACTCCTACAGGTATATAGTCCAATTATCTCGTCATCACAGACTATAAGATAAGCTATGAAGAAGAAATAGAATAGACTGTTGATGTCCCACATGCCATTTCAAGATAGAATACCCACAGTTAAAAACCACATACAAACACATGCACACAAACATTCATGCCCCACAAGTCATGGAGTTTAAAGACACAGGCAATTCAGATATTAGTTAGGGACACTATGGGTGGATCTTGAAGATATGCTAGGGAAACCAGTTGTAAAATGTAAGGAGATTACTTTACATGGAATGTTCTGAATAAGCACATCCAGGTTGGCAGAAAGTAATCTATGACCTCCAGGAACTGAGGGCACAGGTTTGTGAACACTAATTGGGCACAGGGTTTGTTTTTGAGGAGACAAAAGTGTTCTAAAATAAGATCGTGATGGCAGTTACACAATTCTGTCAGTAGACTAAAAAAACCCACTAAATTATATTGTTAAAGGGTTAAAATTGAATTATATCCTCTGTGTGTGTGTGTGTGTGTGTGTGTGTGTGTGTGTGTGTGTGTGTGTGTTGCATGTAGAGGCCCAAGGTTGACATTAGGCGTCTGCCTCTATTGCTACCCACCTTAGTGTTTTGAGAAAGGGGCATTCATTGAACCTGGAGCTTGCCATTTCCATTCTGCCTAGGCATCCTGTCTCCACCTCCCCGACTCTGGTGCTGAGGTTATAGATGCGCTGCTGGGCCACCTATTCCATGAATGCTGGGGATCCGAACTCAGACTCTTATGCCCATGCAGCCACCACTTTACCAACTGAGCCATCGCCCAGCCCTGAAGCTACAGTGTAAAAAAGACGGAGTGACCCATATTTGGAGAAATGAACTACCAGTATGATGTGGGCAGGCAGAAAGACCTTCCTTGGGAGAAACAGACTACGGGATTTCCTACTTTGTACACTCCTAGAACAGGTGTTCAGAGCTGCTTACAAACCAGCAGGGGGCCCTAGTCCCTGGGTTCACAGCAGAGAGGATCAGGTTCTGAGATCCCATACCAGAAAGTTTATTCTCTAGCCTGGATGGAACCTAGGTTGCTTCTAGTCATTGGTCCTGACTAACAGCATCCTGCAGTCAACTAACGGAAATCGGACAGCACAATGCTTCTATTGCCTGGGTGACTGCAAGGAGGAAAAAATGGATGCTGTACTCCGAACATCACAGTACTCCAATGTAAACGGAGTTCTTAATTTGTAAATAATAAAAACCTGGAGTCAGATGTAGAGGAAAACGCTGAGAGATCAGAGAGATGAAGGAACAAGCCACAGCCACATCTCACCTCCTAGGGTCTCAGCAGGCAAGAGAGAACGAGAGCATTTCTGTCCACTTGTATCCTCTCTCTGCCCAGCTGTCGCACTTCCTGTTTCCACCCAGCCATCTCACTTCCTGTCTGTCTGTACAGACCTCTGTGGCTAACTAGTGGCAAGCTCCATTCTCTGACCTACACTCAAAATTATTTGCATCCAACCATTTCGTGATTAGGGTAAACTTAATTAAGATGAGGCCATGGGAAACTCCTAAGTACCTGACACTGTAGTACGTAGGGAACAGAACCAAATGGAAATAGTTTCTACTTGCATGAAGCTTCATTATAAAACCAAAAAGGTGTACACGTATCCCTTTAAAAAGGTGTGTGTGTCTGTGTGTGTGTGTCTGTGTGTGTGTATGTGTGTGTGTCTGTGTGTTTGTGTGTATGTGTGCATGTGTGTGTGTGTATGTGTGTGTCTGCTTGTCTGTCTGTCTGTCTGTCAGTACCTTCCTAGAGGCCGGAAAAGGACATCAGGTGTGCTTTTCTTTTTTTTTTTTTTAAGATTTATTTATCCTGTATACAGTATTCTGCCTGCATATATCCCTGCAAGACAAAAGAGGGCACCAGATCTCATTTCAGATGGTTGTGAGCTATCATGTGGTTGCTGGGAATTGAACTCAGGACCTCTGGAAGAACAGCCCAGTGCTCTTAACCTCTAAGCTATCTCTCCAGCCCCAGGTGTGCTTTTCTATGACTTGCTGCTTATTCCTTTGAGGTGAACTCTTCCCGAACCTAGGGCTCTGGTTCTCTGGGTTAGACTAGAAGTCAGCAAGCCCCGGCAGCCCTGTCCCCACGGGGTTACATGCACGTGCTAATGCACCTCTTGTGATGTGGGAGGGACACCCTGGCGTCCAGCTCTAGTGATTGTACATGGATGACTCTTAGCTGCTGGACTGTCCCTCCAGCCCTTCCCCATTGCATCTCTTAATCATTCAGAAAAACCGGTCTTGGAAACACCTATCAGGCTTTCCCGTCATGGATCATAATTATATCATATATAATGATCATATCTGGGAGAGCAAGCCTCCAAATATTTCATCATCCACCATGGCCAGGGGGTTCTGCCATCGGAGGGAAGATACAGGGTGTGTCTGCTGCAATGTCTGACACAAACAGTGCTATGCACGTGTCGCCACTCAATAGCTGACTGGAGACACAACATTAAAGTTGACGATCCTCTGCAGTCAGGCTTTCAGCATTTATTTCCAAGCATTAAAAAAAAAATCCCTTTGTATGCAGAATACTTGTGTTGGCATGAGTGGAGGCCACGCCTCACCCGATCTCCACTTTGGCTTTCTGAGATGGTCTTTCACTGGACAGGAACTCACCAGGTTGGCTAAAGCAGCTGGTCAGCCAGCCCTAAGATCTGCCTGTCTCTGCCTCCCTGGAGCTGCTACTACAGGCGTGTGCCACCACGCCCAGCTTTTCTTGTCACATGGGTGCTGGAGACTGAATTCAGGTCCCCGTGCTTGTGTGGCCTGCACTTTACAACTGAGCCATGACCCCACTCCCCGAGCATTGTCACGTTGTTTCTGTTCTTTTCCCGATAGCCCCAATCACACATACGACAGCTCCAACATGCTAAACGAAAATGCTTTGGAAATTTACCAAGAAATGCTGCACTGCTCCCAGGACAAAATAATGGCATTTAATTTGCTCTCCTGGAAAGAGCTATGACTCCAGAAATGGCATCTTTCCCCGCGTTACATACTGGTAAGCCCACAACCTCCAGGCCAGAGCCGTGAATGTATGTATTCTGTCAGCTTTCTCCTCACGTTCCTCAGGCCCTGGCCCGAGTCTCTTGTCCAGGGCAACAGCAAGGCCAGCCCAGACTCTCCACTGTGCTTCTCCGTGGGCGATAAGCCCTCAGCTCCGTCACTCCTGTCCAAAGGGAAAATGAAAAGTGATGGTTTGTGCAGAGGGCACTGTCTGGAGAGAAGGGATGAGGCAGCCCTTCTGACAAGTTGTTCACACTTCCCCAGCACAGCTGGGAGACAACGCAGCCTAGACTCCCAGCCTGAGCCGCTTTCTGGAATGGTCAGTTACCCACCCACCCCCCCATCCTCCAAGTTACAACAGTTTTCTCTCAGACACATCAGCATCCAAAACACCCAAAGTCCCTCAAACATCCATGCCAAACTGCAGATGTGCTCATCAAGGTCAAGAGTTCACCAGAGCTCAGCAAAGACTCACTCTGACAGGAGGCAAGGATGGGAGAGAACGAGAGAGAATAGGTGACTCCAAAAGCCATTTTCTTTCTTCTTTCCTTCCATTAAAGTTTTTCATTTATTTTACATATCAACCACAGTTTCCTCTCCCTCCTCTCCTCCTGTTCCCTTCCCCCCACCTTCCATCTACCCCCACCCCCACCAAACCCTACTCCTCCTCAGCAAGGAGTCAGCCTCACATGGGGGTCAACAAAGCATAGCATATCAAGTTGAGGCAGGAGAAAGCTCCTCCACCTGCATCAAGGCTGGGCAAGGCATCCCAGCACGGGGAATAGGTTCCCAAAAGCAGGTTCATGTGCCAGGGACAGGATCTAATCCCACTGCTGGGGGCCCCATTATTAGACAAAGTCCCACAACTATTGCCCACATGCAGAAGGCCTAGGTCGCTCCCATGCAGGCTTCCTAGCTTTCAGTCTAGAGTCCGTTAGCTCCCACAAGTTTGGGTCATCTGTCTCTGTGGGTTCCCCCATCATGATCTTGACCCCCTTGGCTCATACAATCCCTCCTCCCGCTCTTCAACTGACTCCCAGAGCTTGACCTGTGCTTGGCTGTGGATCTCTGCATCTGCTTCCAACAGTTGTGGTGATATATTATTGATGATTTAATAAAATGCAAAGCAAGCCACAGCCATAGAGTCAGGCAGTGCTGATAGACACCTTTAATTCCAGTAGCCATACTAGTTAGCCACAGAAGCCAGGCAGTGGTGGCACACATCTTTAATCCCAGGACTCAGGAGACAGAGGCAGACGGATCTCTGTGTGTCCAAGGCCACCCTGGGCTAAAATGGAGTAAATCAGTTTAAAGAGTAACAGAGCTCACGCCTTTAATCCCAGCAATAGGGAGGTAGAGACAGGAGTGATATGGCTGGGTGGAGAAAGGAACTCAGAGCATTTTGCCTCTGAGAATTTGTGCAGAGTATTCTCTCTGAGGATTTGTGGGGACAGGATTGCCTTTTCAGCTTGGCAGAGATAAGAGCTACTGGCTAGGCTGCTTTGCTTTTCTGATCTTCATCTTGAACCCCAGTATCTGTCTCTGGGTGTTTATTTTTCGTGCTACAAACAGTTGTTGGACGAATGGTCTCTGATGACAATTGGGGTAGTCACCAATCTTTTCTATGCTTTCTTTCCCTTAGACTCATCAGTCTCATGCCTCTCCCTTTAGACACAAGACACATGTGACAAGTGTTTACAGCAGGAACCAGGTGTAGCATGTCCAAAGGGCTGGTTTCCACACCCAGCATCATACTGGGAATGGTCGGGGGAGGTGGGAGCAGTAGGATCCCAAGTCCAAGGTCGCCCTTGGTATTCTAGACCAGCTGGTATAGAAACTGCTTCAAACAACAACAGGAAAATTGTTTAAAAGTATCAGGTTTTCTCTGTAATTTTTTTCTGAGACAGGAGTATCACTCTGTAGCCAAGGCTGACCTCAGAAATATGGTGATCCTCCCGCCTCAGCCTCCTGGTTTTTGTCTAACCTTGAATCAGATCCACCAAACATGGCTTGTGGAACTCTTTTAATTTAAGTTTTACATATTTTTATATGTATGGGTCTTATGTTTACATGAAGTCTATGCACCACGTATGTGTCTGGTGCCCTTTGAGGTCAGGTGTTGGATCCCCTGAAATTGGAGTTACAGATGTTTATGTGCTGTCATGAGGGTGCTGGGAATCCAAACTGGCACTCAAGAAGAGTTGCCTGCCAGTGTTCTTAACTGCTGAGCCATCTCTCCAGCTGTGGAGGATTTTAAAGAATTGTGTAAGTATGTGTATGTAGTGTATGTATGTATATATTTCATTTGAGTGCATGCGTGCATGCGTGCGTGCGTGCGTGTGTGTGTGTGTGTGTGTGTGTGTGTGTGTGTGTGTGTGTGTGTTCTGAGTCAGGGTCTTTCACTGAACCTAAAGCTTGCTGACTGGCTAGGCTGGCTGGCTAGCAAGCCCTCTAACCCCTGGGTGCCCAATAGTGCTAGTTTTCAGGCAGGTGTCACCAAACCCAGCTTCTTACATGGCAGTTAAGGATGTGAACTAAGGTCCTCACGCTCACATGGCTGACACCTTTTCCACTGAACCATCGCCCTGGCCGTGGATAATGGTTAATTTTAAAGCTCTGTCTCTCTGAGTGCAGAGGAAAGTAGGATGTCAGAACAGAAAAGTCTGGGTTCTTGTCCCACTTCATGAATAATTAACAGTGAGATTTTTGAGCCTTGAAGTCCTGTGCCTTGTACTTCTTTGGAAACTTAGTTACAAAGACTTCTGCCTCCCAGGAACTTACTGATGTAATAATTCAACAAGCAGGAGCTCTGTGACCTTCTCACTTATGTTCCTCTTAGTCCTTAAGAAATGCAGGTTGCTCTATGAATAGACTTATATGACTTTGTCTACATCCCATTTTAAATGTTTTCTAAGTTGATGTTGAAAACCCAGAGTGGAGTTTAAAAGTGTCATTTCTGGTTTAGCATTGTGCTTATCATCTTTATAACTTTCCCAAATAATTTAACATGGTTTAGCTAAAGATCTATACAGCTGTGCACGTGCGCGCGCACACACACACACACACACACACACACACAGAGAGAGAGAGAGAAAGATTGAGAAAGAAATTAGGACAAACATTTCTCTATGGCTTCAAGAAATAATGGGAACTACTGAAAAACTGTCGATTTAACTATGAAGAGAAAGGATCTTATTGCAGAGAGACCATACGTTTGCTTAGACCTGTGGTTTTTCTATCTCTAGAACTAGGTAACATTGGCAGGGAAAGGAACACGAAGGTGGGAAATGGGTGAGGCTCTAGCCTTGCCTCACTCTCGAAGAACAGCATGTTGTTAGCGGTGGTCATGATGGCTAACACTGCCCTATAAACCACAGTAGCAGTTCTGGATTTATCTAACATATAGTAGTAGGAATGGGGGCGGTATTGTGTGCTCGTGCGTATGTGGAACCATCAGAGAATGACAATTGGGTCTGTCATTGAACCTGTGGTTCGTCACTCTTCAGTTCAGAAGGCTGACCAATAAGTCCCAGAGCTTCTCCTGCCTGCACCCCGACAGTGCTGGAATTACAGGTTTATATGGCTATGCTCAACTTCTTAAGGAGTGTTCGAGGATCTGGGCTTAGGTCCTCAAGCTTGCACGAGTGTTTTTACGGACCCTCCCTCCACCCTCCCCTACTTCAAGAGGGATGAGTCAGGCAGTAATGTGGTATGGTGTTGATACCCTCCACCCACCCCTACTTCAAGAGGGATGAGTCAGGCGGTAATGTGGTGTGGTGTTGATATTTTAAAGGTGATTCTGGCCACTGAAGAAGCAGCACACAGAAGGACAACTAGTCACGGAAGCAGGGAGAACTGTTTCCGAGGATGTGGCAATCGCCAGGCCTCAGGACGGGAGGCAAAGATGGCGAGCAGAGAAAGGACTTGCCATGTGTTTTGCACAAACTGTTGGCTAGGCACTCAGATTTTAGGTATTATAAGCTGTCTGTTATCATGGGGGAACTGGAGAAGATAAGGTTGGGTTGCAGTTAGTGGGGTAGCCATGACTGCGAGTCTAATTAAAAGCACACATTGTGTTGGAAACCTATTAGCTACCAGACATACGGGAATCCAGGCTTTAAACACAGATTTCACATCAGATAAAGATGCAGTGCCCAGCCTTACTGAGACAGCCCAGATAGAGAAAGAGCAGGAAGCAAAGCCAGTCTCAGTGCTAGTCCAACAGTAAGATTCAGGGTAAAGGAAGAAAAGAGAATGCCATCACTGAGAAGGGTCTTTGTGGGCCCTGCACCTCACCTGGGCGGCACAACAGAGCCAATCCTGTAGGCAGAGGTGGGGTTGAGCAGCCCCGTAGCTTTTAGCAAGGGAGAGCTGTCCCCGTTACTCATCTGTCATGTGGCAGCATGGGCAGGGGAGATGCCCTCCATCAATGCCCAAGGCAGGTAGGAAAGCTGGACCTGCCCCTCATCAGTGGCAGCACTCAGGGGAGTGACCCCTATACCATGCTCAGGCAACACGGTAGAGCTGCCCCTGCCGGTGTAGGTGTGGGGGATCCAACCCTGAGGACATGAAGGTAGGAGAACTGGCCCCCACCCTTGCTTATTGCTGCAAGGGGTTAACTCACCAAGGTAATGCAGAAGAGCTCACCCTGGTGGTTAGTTCATGGGAGAGCTGGCCGGCTGACCAACCCTACAACTACCCAGGCCCAGAGCCAGGGTTATGAGTTGGCCCACCCCAACACCCACCCCATCTGCGATCTGCTGGAACACATAAGGGGACCAGTTCTGCAGACCCAAAGCTGCAGGATCTCTATAACACAGGGCAACAGCAGGATAACCAAGAGGAGTTCCAGTGAGGACCCAGAATCGATGGTGTAGCAGAAACTAAAGGCCTAAAGGGTTTACTGCGTGACTCGCTGTGTACACTAGTTTCCATGACGAGACTGATTTTTTTCCTTCTCTCTTTTTCTTTTTTTTTTCTAAAATTTTATTTTATTTAGGGGAGGGTTGCAAGGGCACAGGATGGATATGAAGGGACAGGAAAACAAATAGGATGGAGATGCTGATGCAAAAGACACAAAGAACAAATATTTAAAAAAGGAAGGAAGGAAGGAAGAAAGAAGGAAAGAAAGAAAGAGAGAAAGAAAGAAAGAAAAGGGTCTTGATGAACTGAACAAGAAGAGCTTTGGTAAGTAGGAAATTAAAGAGAAAAAGAGTTGAGGGGAGATGGGAAGTGTAAAAATGGTGATGGGCATCTGTGGTCATGAACAGGCTCTTCAGCAAGCAGCTGAGTGGCTGAGCTTCTTTGGAGAGTTCGAAGGACACAGGAACTGGGGAATACACTTTCACTGTTTTGCTGTGAGGATCCTTCCACTTGAAGGAGCCAGCTTTTCCTCTGCTTATTTCGCTGGTGATGCTTTTCATCCTGCCATTCTTTTTTGAAGGCAGTTGCATGACTTGGCTGAGCTCACTCTGCTTTGTCAGTTTACTTCAGGGCCTGAGGTTATCTCAAGATGGTGTGTTGGAGTCTGTGCAAGTTTCATTTATTTAAAACATGGACTTGGTAAAAAGTCTCTGGAGATGTAACACCTTCCTCCTCTGGCAGGCGTAGGGAGGGGAAACAGACCATACATAGCAAATATCATTTACACCGTTCTAACACATT
This sequence comes from Mesocricetus auratus, assembly GCF_017639785.1. NCBI lineage: Eukaryota > Metazoa > Chordata > Mammalia > Rodentia > Cricetidae > Mesocricetus > Mesocricetus auratus. The sequence continues at coordinate 55,008,009 of NW_024429267.1, read as the reverse complement.
CATAGCACTCTTACCAAACCCTAATGAAGGAATGAGAGGAGGAGAGCTATGCAGCTGTTTTGAGAGTACAAAACCCAGTAAGGGAGTTGAGGGGAGGTTGCTACCGTCCCCACTTTTTTTGCCTTGAAGAGAGATACCAATATCTATAATATCAAAATAAAAAAATAAGTGGATTCTAATCTCTAAGATAGGAAAAAATACTGTTGCATTGTGATACTTAATACTGATTATCAACTCAACAGGATTTGGAGTTACTGAAGAGGCAAGGCTCTGGGGTATCTCTGAGGGATTTTCCAGTGAGGGTTAACTG